>NW_011495080.1:8942257-8976725 GCF_000754665.1 Bison bison bison | reverse complement strand
CCCCTCCCTCCACCCGCCCGGTCACCTTGCCCCCTGCCTTCAGCACCCGCGTGCTACCAGCTCAAGCCACGGAGTATGCCTTTGCCTTCATCCAGGTGCCCCAAGATGTGAGTCTCCCCCCCTTTCTTCCTCCCAAAGGGGACCATCCCCTGACACATGACCACTGCTGCGGCCCCAGCACGTACCCACGGGAACTAAATGCAAACCCATCCTGGGTCCCAACCCCCACCCCGACCCCCGCCCACTCTCACAGGGCTGAGCCCCTACCGTGGCCCTGGCTTGGGGCCTCTGCCTCTAGCCTGCGGGGCTCTGGGCTGCAATTGTCTCCCAATACTCCTTCCAGTCTCAGAGGGTGCCACCAGAAGTGACTGTCCCCAAACAGATCTGACCAGGTCACACCTCTGCCAGAAACCCTCCGCTGGGGCCACCCAGGCTGATGGGAGGAGGTGGAGACAGTGATGACGGTCTGTTAATCAAAGGGGAGAGAAGCGTGGCCAGGGAGGTCCGGGTCAAGGCGAGGTGGCCTTGGAGTATCTGAGCCAGCTCTTGAGGAGCAGCCATGTGCAGGGTTGGGGAGGGGAGCCTGGTGGGGCAGGGCACACTGGGTGAAGACTAGTCTGCCAGCTGTAGGCAGTGGCAGGAGGTGAGTAGGGCCCTTGTCTGCCCTGGCAGAGAGGTGATTATTTGTATCATAGGTGAAAGGGGTCTGGGCACGGGGGGAGCTGAGTGGGGAGTGAGGTGATGCTGGCACATCTAGGCAGACTTCCTGGAGGTCCGGGACCAGGACCTGGGGCCCTCGCAGCCCTTGGCTGGCACTGGCCTCTCGTGCTGACCTGGGTCTGTGCCGGCCGCAGGAGGATGCTCGGACTGACGCGGTGGACAGCGTGGTGCGGGACATCCAGAACACGCAGTGCCTGCTCAACGTGGAGCACCTGAGCGCCGGCTGCCCGCACGTCACCCTGCAGTTCGCTGACTCCAAGGGGGACGTGGGGCTGGGCCTGGTGAAGGAGGGGCTGGGCATGGTGGAGGTGCGCAAGGAAAAGCAGTTCCAGAAAGTGGTACGTGCTGTGGGGGGCGGGACAAAAATGGTCCATGCTGTGGGGGTGGAGCGGCCAGCCCCTGGCATCCCCCGCCACCTCCAGCGTCCCAGAGGAGGGTGGGTGCCCCAGGAGCCAGTGGGGGAGCAGGGACCCACCATCCTGCTGCTCCTGCGGGGGAAAGATAATGGATTTGGGTTTGTTGGGGTTTTTAAAAAAAAATTAATTACTTCTTAAATTAATTGGCTGCCGGTTTGGCTGAAAACTGCAGCTGCAAACTGGAGCAGAAAGTTTCCCTTTGCCCATCCCCCCCGGTGACAGGCCAGGATGCTGTGCCAGGGGTGGCGCGGAGAGGGTCACAGCCCAGCGCGCTGTCTCTCCGGTCCTCATGTCCTCCTCTCCGAGCCCATCAGCAGCTCCCAGCACTCAGTGCTACCTGAGCCACTTACCCAGAAGACTGCCATAACCCCCTCCAGCCTGTGAGGAGCTGGACCTGAGTCCCGCCTCCCTCCTTCGTGAAACATCTGGCCCTGGGGATCAACCATTGGACACTTGAGTCTCCCGTTCATGAAGCGAGGAGAGCGCAACCAGCCTGACTGCTCCCTAGGGTGGACCATGAGGATGGGGTCTGCCAGCTGGGGAACCACCTTGCACAGCTCAGTGGTAGATCATTAGAGCCAGGCTTCTCCCACTCAGCACTGTTCCCATCCCAGTTCCCCAGCCTCTCCCCACGACAGGCCAGCCTCCAGGAACAGGCCAGGCTGGTGGGAAGCCCCCGTGCCCTTCTGCAGCACCCAGCTCCCCCGCCCTCCTGAGCTGGAGGGACTCAAGCGGCAGGGTTGAAACCAACATTCTTCTCTCTCCACTAGGCCTTGCTTCCCCCTTTTGCCTTTCCTCTCTCCGCATGTGCAGATGGGGGTTGGTGGGTCTGTAGCTCTGGTTATGCAGGTTGCTAATTCATTTGGAACAAGACTTCACTGTGGATCACTCCTGTGTCTTGTCTGGACAGGAGGGGCCTGGCCCCTAGTCTCCCTGCAGTTTCTTGGATCACTCCTAGGAGTTAGCTTAAGTTTCACTATAAACCTGGAGATCTTAGTGTTCCCCATATGGAACTACCCATAACGTTTCTGGTGTCTGTGTGAGTGCTAAGTTGCTTCAGTCGTGTCCAACCCTGCAATTCTATGGACTGCAGCCCACCAGGCTCCTCTGTTTATGGGATTCTCCAAGCAAGAATACAGTGTCAAGAAACACCTAATGTGTTTGTTCATTCACTTACTCATTCTTTCGGTAAATGTTTACTGAGGATGTACAAATCTCTGAATAAGAGACAACATTCCTGCCCCATGGAACTTGCGTTCAAGCATGAGGAGACAAAGAATAAAATAAGTCAACAAAGTTAGACATTAGACGAGTGCAATGGAAAAAGAGAAAGTAGAAGTAAAGGGAATCGGGAATGTGGGGGAGTGGTCAAAATTTTAAAGAGGATCATATGAGGTCTCGTAAAGAAGGTGACTCTTAACCAGAGGCTTGAGCAGGCGGGATAGGTAGCCAGGTGGACAGGAGAGAGAAGCATGTTTCAGGTGATTAGAACAGCCAGTGCAGAGTCTGGAAACAGCAAGAACACGGTGACTCTGCACTTGGATTTTCTTTGGAGGGAGCTGGGAACCCCTTGAGCAGGGGAGTAACGTGACCTTACCTGGGCCTCTCCCAGGCCCCTCTGGCTGCTCAGCTGCAAGTGTCCCCACCTTGACCATGATCCCATTGTTTTCTTGCCCCCCCGCAGATCACAGAATACCTGAATGCCCAGGAGTCAGCCAAGAGCGCCAGGGTGAGTTTTTGCCTCAGGAGCCCCAGAGGGTGCTGAGAGAGGGGCTTTGGCCGTCTGGGTTCCAGCCTGTCCCCCCTTCCCTGACTAGCCGTTTGCTGTTTTCTCACAGCTGAACCTGTGGCGCTATGGAGACTTCCGAGCCGACGACGCAGATGAGTTTGGCTACAGCCGCTAAGGAGGGCCCCGGGTCTGACCCCCAGCACAGCTCACGCCAGCACCCCTTCCTCTGCCGGCAGGGTGTTTTCAGCTCCAGACCTCAAATCAGGGGCATAGATTGGGTCCAGCTTTGCTTCAGTGTCTGGGAATGTCTCGTAGGACGGCATCTGGGCAGGGGGTGGGAAGAGCCCCCCCCCAACCACAGCTTTCAGGGGGCAGACATTGTCTTCCAAAAGGACAGGCACTGCCCTCTACTGTCTCTCCCCGCTGATTTTGTTTCTATTTGGAGGTTTGTAGGGGTTTTGTTCTTTTTTTTTTAATTGTCCTCAAATCAGGAAGAAACATGAAAGACTTTGTCCTAATGGGGGGCTTAATCCTGGCCCCAAGGCCGGCTGCCGACTGGCACTCCACGTCCGTCCCAGACCGCCCTTCTCCCCAGCTCTCTGTCCAGCTGTTGATCATGTGATTTTTCTGATACGTCCATTCTCAAATGCCAGCGTGTCCACATCTGCCCCTTTGCCCAGCCCTCCCTATTTCTGTATTTAAAGCTTTTGAGGCCCAATAAAATAGTACATGCTGTCTGCAGCTCTATTGGTGATGGTGGAGCCCAGAGCCCAGAATCTCGACAGCTCCAGCCAAGAGGCAACCTGGCACTCAAATGACCCCCAAGTGTGCCTGACCATGCTCCCTGAAAACAGCCAGTCACGGAATCAGGGCAGAACTTCGGAGCAACTCCCGGGGCCTGGTGGGCATACCTGGCACTATGGCCATTGTGCAGAAGCCTGAAGGCCTTCTCTTTTGACTCATCTGCACGTGAATGCTCTCAAGAACCTCAGCAGCTCAGCATACGGTGCCCAGCCGAGAGGTTGCTGGGCCTGTCCTTTGGCTGGACCCACCAGCACCCCCCAAGGGACCAGCAGGGCTCGCTGAGAGAAGTGAGGTGAGTGCTGGCTTTCTGCTGCAGCGAAAGGAAAGCCTAATGCCCAGACAGACTGGCGCAGTGCACTGAGGTCGAGGCCCCTGGTCTCCACCCGGATCCCTCCAGTATCCACTGGAGAACGAGGGGCTCCAAGAGGGGTCGAGGCCCAGGCTGAGGAGAGCCAGTCTCTCCAGGTTAGCTCTGGCTCTGTTTGACTTGACAGGGTGCCCGCAACCCCAGACTACTCTAGGCCCCGAGGGGACACCCTAAGAGTGGCTGCTGTGGTGTGTGTGGTGAGATGCCCCCGTGCTTCTCAGGGTGAGAGAGCAGGTGTGCACGTGCTGTGGAGCTCATCGTTCCAGCACCTGTGGAGTCCAGGGAACCTGCCTGTTCCCCCAGACTCCAGAGCCCCATCCTTGTGGCCCTGACCTTCCTAGGCATGTACTCAAGTGGTGGCCTGTCTTCTCGGCAGCCCCCCTTTTCTGCCCCACGTTCTGATCCGGGTTGATGCTTCAAGCTGCCATGTATTAAGATTGGTCGTTTCTTTAGTCAAGTCTTTGGGGAAAGTCAGAGGAGGTGGCCTTGTGGGGGATGGGGGGACGCTTTGTGGGGCCTGGCTGGTCAGTTCTCATCCGTCAGTGAGGTCTGGGCCCCAGAAAATTCTGGCTCCTGGCAGTTCTGCCCCACACTCACTTATTCAGGCCCAGGGCTCATGTGGGGTTCTGCCCTGGACTCCCATCTCCCTCTACTTGCGGTGACTCCAGTTAAGGGGAGAGGCGAGAGAGAGGAACCAAGGGCGGGTGGGGAGGGCTGTCACGTGCTGTGCTGCAGCCAGAACCCCTGTGCCCCCTCCTCCCTGCAGGACTCATGGGCTCTGCCTGCCAGCTCTCTGGGTTGGAGTGTCTTTGATCCTCAGATCAGAACCTCTTCATGGTTCAGTAAACCATTTCCCATGGCTCTGGACAGCCCCAGTGAGGGCCCGAGAAGGCTGCAGGAACGCAGGTGATGAAGTCTGCCCTCTGTCGTTGCTCCTAGAGAAGCTGTTCTAACCCCTGCAGGCAGGCCCACTCTCACCATGGTCTCATTTTTATCTGTCGAGGAGACCGGTCAGAGAGAAGAGAATGCCCGTCTCACCCATTTCGCTCCCTTCTGGTGGGGCCCGGAGGTAGGCACTGTGTATTCACTGGAACACAGTTGGCAAAGGGGCAAAATGCCAGCCCACTCTTTCAGTGAAAGGGTCTGAAATCATGTCTCTGTCTTAACAGTTTCCTTGGTTACGTCTGCGCCCAAGGATAAACCCTCCATGGTTCTCCAGCTGAAGCGATGCCTGAGTCTTCCCCCTTCTTACGTTCTTGCTCCAAGGCTGATTTAGACAAAGGTCAGAGTGTTCACCAGGCCCGAGGCCTTGCTGCTACTGGTTTTGGCCCCAGCTCTGTGTTCTCTTTACCATGTCAGTGGAGTTCCTGAGGTCTGTCCTGGCCAGGCAGGGCTGGGACTAGGGTGAGGTGAGCCAGGTGCCTAAAGTACAGAATTTAAGGAGGCGCTCAGAGTGTGCGGGTGCCTTGGCATATTTTCTTTTCATCCCCCGTTGAGGCCAGCCAGCATCAGCACTTGCGCAAATAGCACCAAAAAAGAAAAAAAACTATCTCCAAGGTCCTTCTCCTGCTAGAGTTGCAAAACATGCTCCTTGATGTTGGCTCATAAGCTCTACCTCCCCATCCACCTTCCTAGTTGAGCAACAGAATTATTTGAGCACCTGTCATTCATCCATCCATCCATCCACCAAACACAGGTTAAGACCCAGCAGCATGGGCACAGCCGCGGGTCTGCTGAGTGCCAAGGCCACCTCCACAGGCTCTCAGCGTGCAGTCTAGGTGCCCAGGAGGCAGCAGATGCTGAAACCCCAGTAACAAGCCTCAGCGGTGGTCTCACCCCAGGACAAGGCTGAGGCCCTTGCCTACTGTTTAGGGAGGCGTCACAGAGGAGGAGGAGGGCGGAGTCGGACTGATGGATGGCAGGAGAGCAGCACTGCCAATCTGGGCAGGCTGGGAAGTTTCCCAGATTCAGGACTGATGCTGCGGACTCCACGGTTTAAGTCGCCACTGGGATGAAGTCCTGACACCCAAGACCTCTCCCCAGCAACCCTCACCCGCCTCCTCCCTGCCAGTGGGCAGGGCCAGTAGGGCGGGCAGACAGACAGTGGAGAAAGGGTTCACACAACTGCCTCCGCTTTATTTATTGGTTTGATTACTTCTGTGTCCCAGGAAAAGAGGCAGTGGACCCCTTTTCTTGCTCTATCCCATGTTGGAAAGCAACAGGGAGGGGCTAGAGAACTGGTGCCTCAAGAGTGGTTATTGATGTCCTAATTACAAGAGGATGCTAATTTAATTTGAACCTAATTACAGTGTACTACCCTGGGTGGCATGTGTTTTAATAATTAACGTCCTTCAGATGCGTAGGAGTGTAATAATATTTACACTGGGTTGGCCAGCAGCCTGGGGAGGCGGGCTGGGGGCCCATACGCCACCCTCCCCCCGGACAGCTTGGCTGCTAGCAGGTGGGGAAGATGGCACACGAGTCCTGGTTGGCTAGGATCTTGTCAGCCTTCCCGGGGAACATGCTTGGGCCTCATTGCCAGCCTCTTCCTTGACCCCGCAGGTCGCCCCACTTTGCGGGGAGCCAGGCTGGAAGTCTGGGAGGCATCACAGCCAGCAGCGTTCACGCTCCTCCCCCACCTCACACTGCGCCGCAAAGACAGGACCCATCTCTGGTTTCCCTGGTGGCTCTGATGGTAAAGAATCTGCGATGCAGGAGACCTGCGTTCAGTCCCTGGGTCAGGAAGATCCCGCGAAGAAGGGAATGGCAACCCACTCCAGTATTCTTGCCTGGAGAATTCCATGGACAGGGGAGCCTGGCAGGCTGCAGTCTCTGGGGTTGCAAGAGTCAGACACGACTGAGCGACTAACACATGCACACTGCCTACTTGGGCCTATCCGAAGGAAGGGCTTGTTTAGGGGAGAGGAAGGAGAACCACGTGGTTTTTCTTCTCTTTTTATTGAAATACACCTTCAGAAAGGTGCACAGATTATCATTGTGCAGCTCAGATTTTCACAAAGTGAACACAGCAATATAAGCACACAAAACCTAGAACATCACCAGCCCCTCGTAAGCTTGCCCTTCAGTCACTATCTCCCCCAAAGGCAGCCCTGTTTCATCCCAGTGGATGAGTTTTGACTGTTGTTGCATGTTTGTTTTTTGGGTTTTGCCTGGTTTTGATTTTTTATGTAAGTGGAGTCCTGCAGTATGTGTCCTCATGTGCCTGCCTTTTCTCGCTCAGCTCATCTGGGAGGTTCATCCTGGTTACGTTAGCTGTGGTGTGTGCATCTCATTTCTGTACGCTCTGTTGTCTGAAGATACCACTCTTTGGTGGTTATAAAGGAGTCAGATGCTCAGCAATCTGCTAGAGCCAGAGCTCTGCCAGTTCCCAAAGGGAAATCTGCTCGTCCTCATTATGCAACTGGGGGAACGGGAGGCGACACGTTAGAGAAAGAGGAACACGATGGCAAGGCAGGGCCACTCCACCCACCATGAACCCAGAGCAGTGTGGGTGCCAGTGTGGCTCCCATGCCTAGCCTCTCAGAGCCCTCAGTGGTGGGGAAAGGTTCTATTAGCAAATTCTAGAAGCCAAGCAGAAAAACCAGGGGTTTGAGAGATGGTGGGAGGGAACTTCGGTGTCTCTACCTAGACATCGCGCCAGGCCAATGCTTTTCTTAAGTGTGGCTGGCAGACCAGCGATCTCAGAGTCACCCGAGTTGCTTGCTAAAATGCAGCTTCCAAGAATAATGCCAGGACTCTATTGGGAATGGGGGTGGGGTGAGTGAGCTCAGGCCTCATCTATCATTGCAGGAATACAGTGAGTAACATTATAACATTTGAAGTTGATAAAACAAGGAACTGGCCTATTGTTTAGCAATAAAATGGTAACCAACAGAAGATCTAAAATAGATAATGTAAAGTGGTTACCTGCCTGTAGGTAGCATTACTGGGGGTGGGGTGTGTACCCTCTTATTAATCCGTGTGTGCTATCCTTTCACCGTCAATAAGCGTTTCTCTCTTTTTTTAATTCACTCTCAGGTAGATACACATGTATCACTTCTCACTCTAGTCCTCAATTCCTGTGGGCCAGGGCCTGGGAATCTGCACTTTTGATGAGCTTCCTAGGTGACTCTGAGTTCTCGAGTTCAAGAATTAGCTATCACTGCCCACACTCAGAAGACGAGAAAGGAGACAGAGTAACTCATCCAAGGTCACCCTGTTTATTAATGGCAGGGCTAGAAATAGAAAACAAGTCCCCGGACCCAGGCTGTGATTTTTCTCTACATCGTGGCTTTTACCTTGGTGGGTACCCGTCCAATGGGCCTGGCTGTCAGAGGCCTGGGGGCAAGCTGGGGCAAGCTCAGCCGCGGGAGGCCAGGGGCCCAGGGCACTTCCACCTGCAGTGCGTTTGTAACACCTACTTCTTGTACACAGTTGCTGCTCGTGCCCTGCCAGCATCAGTGTCTGAGTCGTCTTCTCAGAAGGGACGCCGTCCAGAGCCCCCTGAACATCTAGGCCTTCAGCATCTACTGAGCACCTTCCAGTTCCAGGCACTATTTTAAGGGCTAGGATAAAAAGAGTACTAAGCCCTGGCCTTGTGGGGCTTACCGTCTAGAGGACAGTAGGTCCTGGGTGATAGGCTTAGCTAACTTCACCCAGGTAGAGGTCTTACAGGTGCTCTGGTGTTCACTTGTCCGGTTGACCGAGTGCACGCCTCGAGTGCCAGCTAATCCCTCCTGGTGTGGGGCCAGGGGCTGCTTGCACAAGTAAGAACCCCCACCAGGAGTCATGTGCAGGAGTGGTCACTGCAGTTTTGTTCCTACTTCAAATCACTGGGCACAACAGACACCGCCAAGGCATATGCACACCACTGAGTAATATTCAGCAATGAAAATGCATGTATTGTGGTAACAACAACATGGATAAACTTTGGGAACAGTAAAGCAAGCACTTCTCAGAGAACTTCCTACCATATGATGCCATTATTCTAAAGTTCAAAGCTCAGGTAATACGTTGCTTACATGGGTGAGTATGTTAAGTGATCATAAGATTTATGGGATGTTTTTAAGAGTGTAAAGGGACACTTCTTCCATTTGGACCACTGGCGTAAACTGGTGCTTTATTGAGCAGTCTGGGACACACTGACACCTTTGATGTTACATAATAAAACACCAAAACAACAGGATGAGAAGAAGTCTGGATAGTGGTCACTTCCGGGGGGGGGGGGGGGCGCAGGGAACCCCGGTGGTGGGACAAAGAAGGATGTCAGAGATGTAAGCTACTGGGAAATGTCCCAGGTCTTGGTCAGGAAGGTAGGTTCATAGATGTTGTTAATGAGGTGGCATGGGAGCTCAAAAGAGAGAAAGCTGAATCTGTTCCTGAAAGTTAGGTGGCGTCATGGTAGGAGAAACCTCAAAAAGGAGCACTTCCCTCTGCCAGAGAAAGTTGTAGGTTTTTCAAGGATGAAGTGGTGGAGAGTGGGTCCAGTGAAGGCAACACATGGAGTAGGGAAGGCTGCCTGCCTGGAGTCCAGGGTTGTGTACGGCCACAAAACCAAAGACCAGCTAAGGCTCCCACCGCCACCGCCAGGAAAAAGCCTGCACGAGACACCTGACTTCACAGTCCGTGGGTAACTTCAAGCTGAGGTATAACTTAGAGTAAGGTGTGCACACATCATGAGTATACAATTCATGAGTATTTACAGGTCTATACATCCCTGAAACCATACTCAGAAGGTCAGCATACCCAAAGGTTCCCTATGCCCCTCCCTCCCTGGCTAGGTTTTTAACTTTGTTGCCACAGTTTTGGCTGTACTTGGTGCCAAAAGACATATTTTGGTACATAGTCTTTTTTGCCAGAGTGACCGAGCACACTTAGGCGTGTGTGACTTTGCAACCCCATGGATTGTAGCCCGCCAGGCTCCTCTTTCCATGGGGATTCTCCAGTCAAGAATACTGGTGTGGGTAGCCATGCCCTTCTTCCAGGGGATCTTCCCGACCCAGGAATCGAACCCAAGTCTCCTGCATTGTGGGTGGATTCTTTACCAGCTGAGCTACCAGGCAAGCCCCACCACAGCTGCTTCAGGACCTTGGACAAGACCAGCGGGAAGTCTCCGCCCCTGCTACATGAGGTCTCTGCTGCCTCCCTGGCAGCACAGATTCATCATTACCCCTGCTTAACAGAGTCATTATTCTAGGCCCCAGGCCCAGCCACTGTGCTCTGGGAGTGGGTGACATTGGGGCAGTTCAGTGAGCAGACAGCCTCAATGCATAGTCATCTGGGTGCCCAGGCCTGAGAAGCCACCTCCCCCTCTACACCCAGGCAGTTCTGGATCCACATCTCTGGATCACCTGGCCTGATTCAGGCCAGGTGAGCATGCCTGAGGACAGAGCCCATGTCCTCAGTTGTCCACATGGAAGGAGAGGCCTGAGTCATGCCGAATGTAAGTGGTACGCTGCTAGGCTTTGGGATGTAGTCACAGGCCCAGTTCACCAGTTGGTCAGATGTGTCTATGAGCCTCCGAGGCTTCATGGTGGAGGATATGGCAGTTTGCACAGCAGTCCTTCCATCAGCTGCAGGCTCCCGCCCTGCCTGCATCAGCACCCCAGGCTGCCCTCTGTCCAGCCTGTCCTCATCCAGTGTGGTTCAGAGTCTGGGTTTCAAAGGATTTCTTGTGGAGCCTTAGGCTCAGCAAGCTAATTAACCTCTCTGACGTTGTTTCCTCATCTGTCAACTGAAGATAAAAACATAAAAGTTTCTGCATCTGAAGTTGCTATCAGAATTCAGTGAGAGGTGTTTTTTTTTTTTTAATGCAGGCCCCGAGCTGACCCAGGGTTCAATAACAGCCATTGTCACTGGGCAGCAGAGACACAGCACCAGCAGCCTTTCTGTTACCTGGGTAGCCAGCGCCTGACTAAAGCGGGAATCTGTTTAGGTGAAAGGAATTCATGATGTTGCTACAAAACCCAGGCACATGGGGGCCTCCTGCTCATGAGAACATTGTAGGGTTCAGGCTAGACTAGCCAGAGGTGTCTGAGGGGAGGGGTGGGGAGCTGAGGTCACTTGGCTGAGTCCCTGGGCTGTCTCCAGTTTGCAGAGTGGCAGGAAGTGGGAGTCATGTACACTTGGGACAGTTTGATGCCCGGGGACTAGGCCTACAGCCGAGTCAAGATAGCCCACGTGTACTGCACCCTTACGTACTGATGACACAGCGGCCCTCAGCGCAGAGTGTCTGACCTGATGGACCTTGGCAGGTGTGTTCCCATACTCAGCTGGGCCTAACGGATGCCACTTCCAGCCGAAACTTAACGTGGACACCTGCCCTCATATCTGAGACCTGGGCTTAGCAGGCAGAAGGAAAAGGTGGCGGTGGGGGGGTTGGCGGTGTGGGGAGATGTCTCGGAAGCCAATATGATCAGTAGACCTAATAACCTGCTGCAGACAATGACTGCTCCCCGCTGATGTGGGTGAGTGGGGCAGGGTGCATGGAGAGGTGCTGCCCTGCCGCCAGCAGGGACCCCAGCGCCCCAGGTTACATGGGCCTTCCTGAGCCAGAGGAGCAGCAGCTACACCCATCTCAGAGCTGCCACGGGAATTCCATTCCCCATCGCTCTGGTGGGGCCTGCTTCCAGGACTGGGCAGAGGCCTCGCTGGCTGTGGAAGAGGGGTGCTGGGGTCTCAGGCTCCTTCCGGAGAGCAAAGCCAGGGCAGGGCTCTGCAGAGGGAGGGAGCTCTCAGGGCTCAAGCTGAGGGCACCAAGCCAGGAAGGAATGTCAACACTCACATGGGGGTGCTTCCTAGACTCCCCCCCGCCCTCAGGTCCACTGAAATCCTGAGGTCAGGGGGCGCACTCTGGGACACCACAGTGCATGACGGGTGGCAGGGGCATTCCCACTTGACAGGTGACAGAGCCTGCGAGAGGTCAGAGAGTTATACAGGGTGTGAGAGCACCAGAAGTCGCACAGAGGCCCACCGTGGTAGCCACTTACGTGATCTTGTTCCCTAGGGAGGGGAGTTGTGTGGGCAAGAACTGGATCCAGGGCTGGATTTCACACCTCCAACTGTGACCATCTGGCGAGGGCAGTTTATAGAGAGGGCTCCCCAGGGACAGCAGCACACCACTCTGGGCAGTTGGGTGGGAAGCTGGGAGCAGTGGGCGTCACTGGGAACTGGCCTGGCCTCCTTGTCTCATCTGGCCGGATCTGTAAAGGGCAGCTCCCAGGGAGCGGCCTGAGGCAAAGACCTCAGATGGGGTTGTGTCTGATCAATTGATATTGGCTCCCTGGGGTGCAATGTAGAAAAGGATTCTAAGGTCATGCCAGAAAGTCAACTGCAATCAATTATTGATGTCTACCAAGAGTGTAGGAAGAGAGGGTGGTCATGTGTGCCCCATATATGTGCTATCTTTGTCTTGGTGCTTTATAAGGAGCAGCTTCTGGAATCCTCTGACTCCATCAAAGCAAAGGATACTTCTGTAACATTCTTGACGGCAGGCATAGGATTATGCTAGAACAGAAGCCTGGAAACTCCCTCTCAGAGAGCGGTGCCCAACCTAGTCCATTCTTACCCTTTTACTGTGATGCGTTCCAATTGCAAAGAATGTGTTGCAATTTAATAAACATGATTTAAGCACCTACTCTGTGCTGAGCCCTAAAGACCCACAGCTAAGTCCATCAAATTTCTTGCCCTACCAGGTGGGTATCATATGCAAATACTTGAATCTGTTTGACTCTTTGGAAAAGACCCTGATGCTGGGAAAGATTGAAGGCAGGAGGAAAAGGGGGCAACAGAGGACAAGATGGTTGGATGGCATCACTGACTTCATGGACATGAGTTTGAGCAAACTGTGAGATAGTGAAGGACAGGGAAACCTGGCATGCTGCAGTCCATGGGGTCGCAAAGAGTCAGACACAGCTTAGTGACTGAACAACAACTACTACAAGACCAGTTTTCTTGGGGAGGGAGCTCTTTAGCAGTGGGAAGAGGTGAGGCCCCATACCTGGAAGGTTTGCGCTGCGGGCCTCTCCAAAGACCAACCTTCCATTTTCCACTTGTTGGGGGGGGAGGGGGGAGGGCTTTCAGGTCAGCAGGCCCAGAACAGCACTTCTCAAACCTGAACATGCTTGTGACACATCCGGGGGTCTTATTAAAATGCAGGTGATCTGGGGCAAGGTCAAAAGTCTGCATTCCTCACAAGCTCCCAGGAGATGCCGAGGCAGTAGGATCTGGGGGGAACAAGCCCTCCCCACCCCCCAGAGCTGCCTCCTCCCCACAGAGGGCACTTATGAGGTGCCAAAGCCTGAGTTTGGGGGCAGGGAGAGAACATGATTCATGTTACCCAGAACCAGAAATCGGAGGGAAGGAGCCACACCCCTGCACGGCTCTGCAGGACAACCTGACCTAGGGAACACTCTACCCCAGGAGTGCCAGGGACAACGCTGAAGGTGCTGGCAGGCTCCTCTAGACTGAACAGCCCCACTACAATCATGGTGTCAGTGACAGCCAGCCACCCCTGGGCCGGGCACTGGGCTACACACTGATGGGCAGGTCTTAGGAAGGAAGGACTTCTGGTCTCCGTCACAGAGACTCTAGAAGACAGGCCGTGCATTATTCATCTGTGTCTCCCTATGCCCAGCACAGTGTCTCAGTAGCAGATATTTGATAAATGATTAATGAATGAATGATGAAAGTGCAGCTCAGCCCAGGCAGAGGGTACTATATGGGACCACATCCAGAAGGAAGGTGGGAAACAAGGTCAGAACCCCCAGGATGCCATATCAACCCCCACCCCGTTACCTTCTCACTAGGCCCTGGGAGGACTCATTCTGAACAGGGTGGCCTGGGAATCTGTGACCAGCCTTTCCTTGTTGTTTAGTTGCTAAGTCGTGTCCGACTCTTCACGACTCCATGGACGGTGGCCCATGAGGCTCTTCTGTCCATGGTATTCTCCAGGCAAGAATAGTGGAATGGGTTGCCATTTCCCTCTCCAGGGGATCTTCCCAACCTAAAGATTGAACCCATATCTCCTGCATTGGCAGGCTGATTCTTTATCACTGAGCCACCTTGCCAGCCTTTACTTGTTGAAAAAAGAGAAATCTGTATTGCTCCAGGTTGACAATTCCCAAGTTCTTTTGGGAAAATGCTGGATCCAGATCCACCGTGCTGAGGGAGCAGGGCAGGACCAGGCAAAGTTTAGGGCTGGTCAGGATCCCATTATCCAAATGGTATAATACATGGAGCTCTCCCCTTGTGCCAGCTCTGTGCCAAGCATGTCGCATGCTTGCATCCCAAGGCCACCTTGCTGTGGTCCAAGGTCGTATCCTGGTCCAAGGGCAGAGACCAAGGTAAGATTCAACCCAGGCGATCACACCCACACTCGGGAGACAGCATCCTCTAGGGATCAAGGTGAGGCAGTTGGGAGGAAGGACCTGGAGGTGGGCAGGCGGATGCAGTGGGATGATGGCAGTCCACAGCCTGTTGCCAGTGAGAAGCAGCCAGGAGGAGGCCATGAGTGGTAGTTCTTCCAACTACTGGCTTGCAGGCACTGGTCTGGTTTGTGCGGAAGCTTCTCTGTGCCTTTGACATCGAAATTCCATGGAGCCTCAGAATGGATAGTCATTGTCTCATTTTACAGATGAAAGAAACTGAGAACCAGGGAGAGGAAGTGACTTGTCCTGGGTTGCTGAACTAGCCAGCTTCAGGGCCAGCATTCTGCCTGTGCACCCACACCCCCTCCCCTCCACTGGCCACTGTCTCCCACTCCCGTTTCCACCCTGGGTCCAGGTGCCCTGACCACCCCCATCCCCATCTGTAGATGAGTACTCCACCTGGGCCCGTGCACACTTGGCTGGTCGTGTGCGGGTGTTCGCCTGTGCCAGGCAGAGCTATGGAGGAGCCGCCAGGGCTCCCAGGCGCAGTGGCGATCCTGGAAACCTCGTCCCTTGCAGACGTCTTGGGCCGCACTCAGGTCAAGCAGAGGAGGGTAACAGGTACAGGGGTGGGGCCACGCCTTGATCCGTCCAGCCAGATGTGTCCAGGATGCTGTCAGGCACAGTGGGGCCCGACCTACCCAACCACAACGTGGTGCTCTGGGAGGCTGGGCCACTCTCAGAATGCGATCTCCACCGGGCCCCGGTATTCCTGGGTTGGCCCTTGACCCCAGCCCCAGAGAGGCCCACCATCTCCTGGTTCCTCCACCAGACCCCCCAGCCCCCACCCCAGCTCTCTGTGCCCTTCTGGTATTGTCTGCCTCTCCCCTCTCTCACCATATTCTTCACCTCTGTCCCAGGAACAGTGATGCAGGCAACCAGTAGTCACTGTCGAACTCCCACTCCCAACTCTTAGTAGCCCCTCCCATCCATCAGGGTGACAGAGACACAAGTGATTAGAAGAGTTCTAAAAATATGGTTCCCGGATCAGCAGCAGCTGCAGCATTTGGGAACTGGTCAAAAATGCCAGCTCTCAGGCCCGGCCGTAGACCAACTGGCCGAAAGGTGAAGCCCAGCAGGGCATGATGATAGAAGACAAGGTTTGCTCTTTGCAGAGAGGAGGTGGACAACCAGGATTTTCTGCAGGGGGCTGGGGTAGTCATGCATCTCCACAGTAAGTACTCCTGTGAGTTGTCCAGTGAGGAGGGAACGCAGGCCAAGGGATTTGATGTGGAGAAGATCAAAGTTCTCAAGAGGAAGCTTTATGGGAGATAGGTTCCCCATACAGTGAAGGGACAGACCCATGAGCCACATGGATCAGGTCGGTGGGTCTGAGACAGAACCAGTTCTCTTGGCTACATTCCTCAGGCAGAGGGCAGAGAGGAGGGGAAACGCTGCACCTTCCCTCTGATCAGGTGGGAGGGATGCGGCCCCTCCCTACTTCCTGCCTTCCTGGAGGGCTTCAAATGAGTATGAACCTGCACCCCGCCACACTCCCAATTGTGGCATCACGTGGAGCCTGAGGTTGTCTGATGGCATTTTGGGGTGCCCCAGAACCTTGCCTCCATGCAGTGATAGCTGTTATTTATGCCCAGGCCTTGCTCTGATCTTAGGGAGAATATATCATCATAAATTGGCATGCCATGGCAAACAATTAAAAGAGAAAAATAAACCTCCGTGCAATCTCAGGGTGCTCGGAAATGAGGAATTACAAGGTGGTGGCATGAAAAAATTATATAAAAATCTATTTTTACATCACAATAATGTGCTTTTATACGGGTAGTAATTTCTGGATGTGCAATAAAGTGGCTTTTACATCAGGCAGAATCAGAGTTTATAGGCAATCGGTGCTTTTATCTGGGAAAATATAACTCACCCGTCTCCACATCATCCATCCTGCAGGCAGCAGGCCTCATCTTCCCCAGCACCACTGGTACCGAGGAAATAGTTATGCAATTAAAGTGTCACCTCTCCACCTCCTTGCCCCCACCATGATCTCCCAACAACATTTTCCAGCTTCTGTCATTGACTCCTTCCCGAAGATGAGACAAGCCACGGGTCCAGGAGAGGGGAGTGGAGGGGCCCAACAGATGCTGCCCATTGTCTCCATTGGGCCATAAAGGAGCCCAGTGCTTAGAGAAAACACCACAGGACCAGTAATCCCTCCACAGACACCGAGGGTCTGATGTGGTGGTGTTTTTCAGTCACTCAGTCGTGTCTGACTCTGTGACCCCATGGGCTGCAGCACACCAGGCTTCCCTGTCCTCCACCATGTCCATCAAGCCGGTGATGCCATCCAACCATCTCATCCTCTGTCGTCCCCTTCTCCTCCTGCCTTCAATCTCCCCCAGCATCAGGGTCTTTTCTAATGAGTCGACTCTTTGCATCACGTGGCCAAAATATTGGAGCTTCAACTTCAGCATCAGTCCTTCCAATGAAATATTCAGGATTGATTTCCTTTAGGATGGACTGGTTTGATCTCCTTGCAGTCCAAAGGACTCTCAAGAGTCTTCTTCAACACCACAGTTCAAAAGCATCATTCTCCCGCACTCAGCTTTCTTTATGATCCAACCCTCACATCCATACATGACTACTGGAGAAACCATAGCTTGACTATACAGACCTTTGTCAACAAAGTAATGTCTCTGGTTTTTAATATGCTGTCCAGGTTTGTCATAGCTTTTCTTCCAAGGAGCAAGCGTCTTTTAATTTCATGGCTGTAGTCACCATCTGCAGTGATTTTGGAGTCCAAGAAAATGAAGCGTCTGCTATGGCCCTGTGCTAAAAGCCTAGGACCCTGCACCTGACTTGGAGAGCTCACAGTCTTGTGACAGTCAGGATTCAGGCAGGGAGGTGAAAGCTAGGGCTGTAAACAAAGGAAGAGTTGGGGCAGGGTGGGGCATGGCAGTGACAAGATATCTCCACTGGACAGAAGGGCAAGTGAGACAACTGAAGGTATGAAGATAATTCTGTCCTAGAGGACAGGTCCCAGTCCAGGCAATGTCTTTATCCAGGGCATTGAGACAGGCATCTGAGAGGAGTTGGTCACTGTCCACAAGTGCAGAGTGCTGAAACTGTCTTTCAGTATCATCTAGTCTAACCCAACATTCTATGGACCCTGCCAGGAGGCAGGTGACACATTCTGTTCAGTAAAGGTGTATACACAAAGGTGTATAGGCAGAGTTTAGGGAAATCAACAATGGATAGTGCGGAACCCCAGCACTGGCAAGAGAGGGGAGTTGTTAACCACAACCTGGAGGACAAGGGGCAGGGGCAGTTAATGGAACCCTGAGAGAATCACTGGATAAAAATAACCCATCACACAGGGGACCAGACTCGCTATCACCTGAAAAGCTGAGTATAGAAGGAAGCTTGAAGGAAACAGACAGGTTTGGATGGGAGAGAGAGCCTACCTCCCTCTCCTCCTGCCCTCCATTCTCTGGCCAGTGCCTCCCAATGGCCATCCCCACCAGCAGCCTGACTAAGGGAGCCTGTTGGTGCTGCCCAGATGGGTCAGCCTCAGGGCAGAGAGCACAGTGGAGAAGGGCAGAGGGAAGATGTCTTTCATTTGCATCCAGCACTGGCACCTACTGGGAATTATTGGACAGGCTGGTAATTTGGCCAAAATGTGAAAGTGAAAGTTGCTCAGTCGTGTCCGACTCTTTGCAACTCCATGATATACAGTCCATGGAATTCTCCAGCACAGAATCCTGGAGTGGGTAGCCATTCCCTTCTCCAAGTGATCTTCCCAACCTGGGGATTGAACTCCGGTCTCCTGCATTGCAGGTGGATTCTTTACCAGCTGAGCCACCAGGGAAGCCCAAGAATACTGGAGCAGGTAGCTTATCCCTTCTCCAGTGGGTTATCCCAACCCAGGAATCAAACCTGGGTCTCCAATGTAGCAGTGTATCAGTGACTATGATTACTATTTCTAGGCAGAGAATCTTTGAGTTTTCCTCTTCTCACATTTTTTTGTTCACCAGAATCTACACGCAGCATCAGCCTCGACACTCTGACCTGACACCACATAAAGAACCTATATGATATGGTGGAAAGGAATTCCATACGGTAGTCTAGGTGGGCTACAGGCCAAAGTGGCTCTTCTGGCAAGTGAAGTGGAAGTCCTGAGGCAAACCCGGGTTCCAGAATTTCTGCTCTTGGAACGTCCCCCCCTCCAAGAAATCCTCACATGGGAACAGGTGTGAGGATGCTCGTGGCAGCATTCCTTGTGGTGGGAGACAGAGGGCTGATTCCTGGGAGGCTGCTTGGGCAAAATGCACTGGCAGCAAGCCTTGGGCCCTCTGCAATAGCAAGAAAATTGCTGTTCAAAGAAACTTGTAAGAGTCTTAAAAGCAGTGCTGAGTAGAAAAAGCGAGAAAGAGAATGAGATCCATAATTCTGAAGCACTCAAATAAGATTAAAAATACATGCACACCAAAAAAAAAAAAAAAGCCATTTTGCAAGCACTTTTCCATTTTAGAATGGTTGACTTTGTAAAGAGAGGGAGTGGCATTGACAGGATAAATAAACAGCACCCTAAATCAGAGGAGTCAGCAGGGACTCTGGAGCCAGAACACCTGGGCTGGAAGCAAAGCAGTTTCGTTGTGTGACCTGGCATGTTACTCGGATGCTTCATCTTTTTCCTCTCTTGGCTGTGCTGAGTCTGGGTTTCCCAGGCAGCACTAGTGGTGAAGAATTCGTCTGCCATTGCAGAAGACATCAGAGATGTGGGTTTGATCCTTGGGTCAGGCCTGGAGAAGGGAATGGCAACCCATTCCAGTATTCTTGCCTGAAGAATCCCATGGACAGAGGAGCCTGGCAGACTGCAGTCCATGGGGTCACAAAGAGTTGGACATGACTTAAGCTATTTAGCAGGCAAGTGCTGGGTCTTCATTTTGGCATGTAGGATCTTTCAATTGCAACATGCAAAATCTTAGTTGTGGCATGTGGGATTTATTAATAGTTCCCTAACCGGGGATCCAGGGGTTTCTCTGATGGCTCAGCAGTAAAGAATCCTCCTCCAATGCAGGAGACGTGGGTTGGATCCCTGGGTCAGGAAGATCCCCTGGAGGAAATCCCCACTCCAGTAATTCTTGCCTGGAGAATCCCATGGACAGAGGAGCTTGATTAGGCATAGGGTTACAGTGCATAGGGTCCCACAGAGTTGGTCATGTGGTCAGAGAATGCATATATCAGGGATCCGACCCAGGTCCCCTGCATTGGGAGTGTGGAGTATTGGCCACTGGACCATCAGGGAAGTTCCCACTCCATCTTTTAAATCAGAAGAAATGGTAATATCTCGATTCTGAGGTGCATTTATGAGACCAGCTACTGGTCCAAAAAGACCTGTTCTGGGCAGGAGTGTGCACAATGTGGTCAGAATATGCAGGCAGGGGGGCCACTCTGGTTGTTTGGAGGTGGCCCCACAGCAGCCTTGCACGTGCGGTCAGCCACAGGGACAGTTTCTCAAAGAAGGACATGGCTCACCACCTATGGCGGGATAACAAGCCACCATTTTGGATTCCTTGATTCCTTTCTCCGCCTCTTCTCCACTAAAATGCAAAATATACCCCCTGCCCCATTTTGTTGTTAGCAGTCATTAACAGTTTCTGTCATTAACTCCTGAGTTGGTTTGAATTTGTTGATAGAATTAGTTCCCTGTCACCTGAAAAGCTGAGAAAAGATGGCCTTAGGGAACAAGCCATATGCAGGCTGTGTTCTGATGGGAGAAAGCAGAATGAGCTCCTGGGGTGTGTGATTGCCAAGAGCAACCACTCAAAGCGGGTAGGATGCCAGATTGGTCGGGGGTGGGGGGGATGCTGGGCTCTCCATGGAAGGCACCCCAGTCTAAGAGTCTATGATGGAGGCAGAAGGGGGTGAAGACAAGCATCTGAGTTTTGCCAGGAGCTGCCCAGGGACCCCAAGGTGTCAGTTCATACTTCCACATCATCCAGTCGGGGCAGGGCCAGGCTAGCAGCATCTCAATGGGTGATGTGAAAGTGAAAGTGAAGTCGCTCAGTCATGTCCAACTCTTTGCAACCCCATGGACGGTAACCTACCGGGCTCTGCGGTCCATGGGGTTTTCCAGGCAAGAATACTGGAAGGGGCTGCCATTTCCTTCTCCAGGGGATCTTCCCAACCCAGGGATTGAACCCGGGTCTCCTGTATTGCAGACAGACGCTTTACCATCTGAGCCAGTAGGGAAGCCCCTAGGTCTCCCTATTTCCCACCCTTCTCTCTTCCCCCCTTCTCTTCCAGGGCGCTGCACATTCTGTAAGGTTCAGATTTCTTTAATTCAATCCCCTTTCTTCCTGGCTTTCCACTTTTTCTGTCTTTCGTGCCAGCAGGGAGGAGGAGAAGGGCTTGCTGTGAGCTTTTTCTCCACACTCGGGGATCAGACACTGCCCAGACTCCTCATTTGTGCCAGGACAAGGAGGTAAGTGAGCAGCCCAGCAAAGGACAAACAGCCTCATCTAGCAGCCCTCTGCCCTATGACCCTGTCACACAGCATCCAGGGAAGAGAACTAAGACACATCTCCACGCGGACTTGGGTGCAGCGGATTGAAGAGTGTCCCCCAGAGGGTAGTCCAAGTCCAACCCGTCCCCAACAAACCTGTGAATGTGACCTTATCTGGAAGGAGTCCTTGCAGATGTCATTAAGTTTGTACTTGAGTTAAGGAGCTCATTGCAGGATGAGATCATCTGGATTCAGGGTGGGCCCTAAATCTCCTTCTAGGAGAAAGGAGAAGGAGGTTTGAGACAGAGACACAGGGAGAAGGCAGTGTGGGAGGGGAAAAGCACCTTCCCTCCTCCCTTCTGAGTTCTTATCTGAGAGCCCTGCACTCAGAGACAGATTTTTTAACATTTTACTATGTTTTTTTTTTTTAACTGTATTTTCTATGGGGGTATAGCCGATTAACAATATAGTGATAGTTTCAGGTAAACATCGAAAGACTCAGTCATACATAAATATATGTCCATTCTCCTCCAAACTCCCCTCCCATGCAGGTTGTCACATAATATTGAGCAGAGTTCCCTGTGCTATACAGTAGGTCCTTGTTAGTTGTCCATTTTAAACATAGCAGTGTATACATGTCCATCCCATCCCTAAATATCCTTTCCCTAAATATATCCATCCTAAATATCCCTTCCCCCATCCGTCCCCTTGCTCCGCAACCATAAATTCATTCTCTAAGTCTGTGAGTCTTCAAAGACAGATTAACAAGAGAAAAGCAAATGGAAGTTTATGAAGATATACACCTCATATTCATGAGGGCAGGAGGAGAAGGGGGCGACAGAGGATGAGATGGTTGGACGGCATCACTGATTCAATGGACTTGAGTCTGAGCAAACTTCGGGAGATGATGAAGGACAGGGAAGCCTGGTGTGCTGCAGTCCATGGGGTCGCAAAGAGTCAGACATGATGTAGCAAACACAGCAACAACAACACCTCATGTACACAAGAGAGATACCCAGGGGGAAATGAGCAACTCCCCGGAGGTGGTTTTAGAATTCAGGATTAAATACCATTTAATGGGAGAGGGCAGCAGGGAGGTCAAATAATATTTAGGAAAGATGAAAGGGGCCTCAGAAGAAGAGACGGGAGTAGTTGTTGGTGACACAGTCTGTCTGCCTGTCATGTCATTTCTAGTTTCCGCTCCTGTGATGCGAGTCAGTCCCCCTTGGTTGATGAAACCCTTGGGGAGGGGATTGATGACAACAGAGCTTCTTTGGGAGGCTCTGTCTTTAGGCAGATGAAGGGAGTTCAGGGAAACCCTTTTCCTGCATTTACTGTTTTTCTGTTGTCTACAGTTTAAAGTAATCAATACCACAGAGCGGTATGTTTAGAGTGACATGTCCTGAACTTCTACAGGCATATTTTGGGGCTGCCCTTCAGCGAGCAGAGATTGGAGCTATGCCAGCACAAACTGGGGAGCACCGGCGGCCACCAGGGGCTAGAAGAGGCTAGGACTTTCTCCCAAAACTTTCCCTAAGAGGGAACACGAGGCCCTGTGGATTTGGCAGAAATGGGACACTGAGGCTCCAAGCCACCTCAGCCCTCCTTGGCCATGAAGGGCTGGCCCCACACAGCACCAGCCATTGCCCTGCCTCCCAGCTGAGACCCTTGCTGCGTGGTGCCCGCCCCAGGATCCCCGGCTGGCCCCACCCTGCTGCCGCTCCTTGGCCTCAGGCAGGGGAGAGGAGGGCAGCACCGACCCCTCGTTCCCTGCGGTGATTTCATGCCCCATAAAATGGGCGATCAAAAATAATAGACACACAGCAGTCTGCCCAGGGCCTGCCTACTGCAGCGGGGAGCACTGAGGTCGCTGCCTGGAAAATCAACCAGTTCCCAGCCCTGGTGGGGAGAAAGAACATCGAGGCAGGAGCCACAGAGCCCCAGCCAGTAAATGGGCTGAAAATCAGCAGCCTCTCCCCGCGGCAGCCACGCCCTCCTTTCCCGCTGCTGGGAGGTGGGTTTCCAATCTCCAGACAGCTGTCTGTCGCCCGGCACAGCTGATGGGGACGGTGACTGAGAGGGGGAGAACAGGCAGAGGGGTGAGAAAGAGAAGGTGGGAGGTTCTGGGCTCTAGGGGCTCCCAGGGAGTCCTAGATGCCTCTTCAACAGCTCTGAGCCTCCAGCCATCGCCTTGTGAGCACCCGTGTCAGAGCTGGGCACCTAAGGAGTCCTCCGGCGATAAAGGCCCTGCGGCCAGTCTGTCTGCACTGAGTGAGCACGGGGCGCCAGGCTCTTCTAAGAGCCTCCAGCAGGGTCCAGAGCCTGTACTCCTGTGCCTCTAAAGAATGAGCTGCTGTCTTATTTTCAAGCAAAGAATAAATATTTTAACAAGGAATTGGGTGAACGAGGGTTCTGCAAACCATCCCCGTGGGGCCAGGGGCTGGGACTTGGGTTTATCTCAGTGATGCTGCCACTCACTGATGAAACGCATTTCAATAATGTGTTTTGAAATGGAGGGGAAAGGAGAGCCCCACAGAAATATTCCCTATGTCTCCTTTTCATCACACTACAGAGAGCCCCTCTTTCCCCTCCCACCTTGGGACCATGCTCCCACCTGCCCAGCACTGGCTCCAGATGACCCTGGGTTCCCCCAAATGTCTTACTTGGAGAACTGCCAAACTCTTCTAGCATTTTCCTGCCTTTAACTTCCTGTCCTCTTTAAGTCTACTCTATAGCCTAAAAAAAATGTCAAGGGCTTCTCGAACAGCTTGGCCTAATTCTTCTCTGTCTGGAGCTGACCTAATCCTTCACCCATGCATCTTGCTCCTCAGGAAACTAAACACCTCGGTCACTTCATCTCCCTGTGCCTCTACTAAAGGCAGTTCCCACTTTCCAGAACATTCCTTTCCACTTTCACTGTGTCTTGATATCCTACTACTGTTCCAAAGCCCAGCTCACATGTTACCTTTATTCTCAATTCATCCCTGAGAAAAACTGGTCACTTCTTCTCTTTCTGTCACTTTGGACAGCTCCTATCACAGTGCCTCCGTTTCTCATTACCGTGGCTGTCTTGTGTATCTTCCCTGCCAATGGCCAGATGCTAAGGTCCTGACCAAGGACAGTGCCTGGCGCATAATAGGCATCTAATACATGCAGCCAAACTGCAGTAGCCTGCACGTGTGCTCAGTCGCTCAGTTATGTCCACCTCTTTGAGACCCCATGGTCTGCAGCCTGCCAGGCACCTCTGTCCATAGAATTTTCCAGGCAAGAATATGGCGTGGGCTGCCATTTTCTACTCCAGGGGAACTTCCCAACGCAGAGATTGAACCCCAATCTCTTCCATCTCCTGCATTGGCAAGTGGATTCTTAACCACTGTGCCACCTGGGAAGTGAATAACCTATAGACCCGGGTCATAAATGACTTTTGTTGCAAGCCACTGAGGTTTTTTAAAGTGCTTTGTTACACAGCTTCATTATGCCAAGAGCTGACTGAGACAGTTGAGTCCAGAGAGACTGGAACAGTATGACACTGAGCATGTAGCCTTGGCAGAGAGCTATTCCACAGGCAGGGTGAGTGACGGAGTGCTACTGTTAGGTTAAGCTTACTGTTCCCTCGTGGCTCAGATGGTAAAGCGTCTGCCTACAATGCAGGAGACCCCAGGTTCGATCCCTGGGTTGGGAAGATCCCCTGGAGAAGGAAATAGCAATCCACTCCAGTATTCTTGCCTGGAAAATTCCATGGACGGAGGAGCCTGGTAGACTGCAGTCCATGGGGTCGCTAAGAGTCGGACACGACTGTGTAACTTTTAAGTAGACAACCTGAGCGACTTCACTTTCACTTTTCACTTTCATGCATTGGAGAAGGAAATGGCAAACCACTCCAGTGTTCTTGCCTGGAGAATCCCATGGATGGAGGAACCTGGTAGGCTACAGTCTGTGGGGTTGCAAAGAGTTGGACACGACTGAGCGACTTCACTTTCATGTACTGTTAACGTGGTGATAAAGAGTCAGACCTCACAGGTTCAAGCCCTGGTTCTGCCACTTGCTGCTATGTGTGTGTCTCTGGGCAAGTGATTCATTTTCATCATCTATAAAATAGGGATGACAATAGACTCTGTCTCATGGGGTTGTTGTGAAGAACCAGTGGGTAGACGCCAAGCTCAGTGCATAGCAGGTGGCGACGGCTCCTCGGGTTTGACAACTTGAGGTGGATGACTCGAATTTGACTAATTATAAATGACTGTCATCTGTCCCTCATTGCTGATCTGGCTTGCTGGCCCTCTGCCTGGTTCCACACAGCAGGCGCTGTATCTGTCAAGAGGACTCCACAGGAGAGAGACAGCTTTTCTCTGCCATCATCCGTGGTTCCCCTTGAACTCTGATGTTTTACGAGTGGCGGGCAGCAGCCTGTGCCCTGCCTTCCGTCAGAAGAACTGAGCGTGTCTCCTGCTCCTGTCATGGACCTCTCACCGCGGAGAGAGAATAAATCACAGCTCAGAAAGGCAGAGGCCGATGAAAGCAAGGAATGGAGGTGGTGCTGACGGTGATGACTTCACCTTCCTGGCTCATGTGAGTCACTGTTGACCCCGCTACCAGGACCCCTAGCTTCTCGAGATGGACAAGAGTGTTGAAGTCTCCATGTCACCTCCTTGTTTGTCACGTCAACAGACAGTCATTGCACCACATCCCCAGGAAGCAGGGGACTCTGGCAAAGCCCCTGCATTCTGGAAGCTTCCAGTCTGGCTGAGGTAGCCAGAGGACACCGGAAATAGCCAAGCAAGTCAGTGCATCAGGTACCGACAGGACTCTCAAAGCCACCCAGCAGAAGATCCCACGAGGAAGGGACACCAGAATCTTCCAGGGAATACCTGAGAGGGGCTAGAAGGATAGCAAAAGCTTAGATAAATGGAGACTAGGGTGGACGGAGGCATCTCGGGCACCCTGCTCCAAACCCCACCCCTCCCACCCCGCCGTGTGGAATCTGCAACTGTCTCCTTGCCCCCACAGCAGCTGTTCCCTCATCCCAGGAGGGGCGGGAGCTCGCCAGAGCCTCCTTCCAGGCTCGGCTGGAAATGGTCCTCAAACAGAGACATTCCCTCCCGGGCTGCCATTTTCCAGGGCTCCCAACACCCCAAAGCCAGAAATAGGGGGCGGGGGAGGAATCAAGTCCTGCAGACATCTGGCATCTCCAGGCTCGGGGGCTGGCGTGAACAGAGGACTCAGAGCTCCCGGGATTCCTACCCCCACTGTGGCCGCTGCAGGAGATGGGCTGATGGCAGAAAGGATGGTGGGCATGACAGCAGAGAACAGAGGCCTGAGCTGACCCGACTGTGGCCTGGAACAGGCCACCGCCCATCACCGCATCACTATGTCCCCATCTGGCAATGGGGAGACCACCATCTTCCTTTCCCAGCAGGACCAGAGCTATGAAAAAGAAAGGCTTGGATGGGATACATGGTGGAGGTAAAGGCACAGGAGAAGGGTTGTTTATGGTAAATTTGAATAGTAGGGTAACTCTCTCCTCTTCTATAAAGAATTCCAAGCTCGTAGACCCCTCCAACAGAAGCAGAAACCTCCAGCCCCATCTGCACTCCACCACTAGCAGCCCAGAGACCAGCATAATAAATAATAATAACAGCAAATACAGAGCATTCACAATGTGCTAAGCCCTGTTCCAAGTCCTTCACATGCATTCGCTCATTTTCCCTGTGATGTAGGTTCCATTATACTCCATTTTGCAGAAGAGGAGGCTGAAGCACAGAGAGAAACTTGCCCGAGGTCACACAGCTGGTGGGCCACGAGGTTGAATTTCGGCATGGCCATGTTTGCAACCCCGCTCTTTTGCTGCCTCTACCCCTCAAAGGGCCTCGGGGAATCTCTTTGGCCCAGAACTGGGAAGACGGACATGTGACAAGTCCCCAGGTTGTGCCATGAAGCAGTTTTCTCTGTGTGGTGCTCAGTAGAATCCCCCCCGAGTGACTTTGGGCGGGGGTTCGGGGCGGGAGGGCAGGGAACAGGGACAAGTGAGACACCCTGAGGTAAACTAAATGGACTGAAACCGAGAAATGCACACGGAGCTGAGAGCAAATAAGAGGCCAGACATGGGGCTGGAAGCTGCTCTTTTTAAGATTATTTTGAAGAAAAGGAAAGAGAAGGGCCTGGAAATATGGATCGATAGGAAACAGCCCAGTGCCCTGCAGAGGCCTCGGCTCCCCATTCAGCGGCCATAGCACCACCAACCTTGAGAGGGGAGACAGGCGGGCTGGGGAATGCATGGGGTCGGAGATGGGTCACAAAGAGCCACTTTCTGACCAGAACAGGTTATGCTCCTGGTAAGTACCCTGAATGCCTCGGGGTGCTGGCCGGGCAGGGGCTGTAGGAGCGGCATTGGCCACCACTCAGGAATGGAGATTCCCTGGTGGATCAGTGAGTAAAAAATCCGCCTGCAATGCGGGAGACCTGGGTTCAATCCCTGGGTTGGGACGATCCCCTGGAGAAGAGAAAGGCTACCCACTCCACTATTCTGGGCTGGAGAATTCCACGGACTGTGTAGTCCATGGGGTCACAAAGAGTTGGACACGACTGAGCGACTTGCACTTGCACTTTCAGGAAGGAACATTGCCAAGGACGTGAGCCCTCCCTCCCGCCTATGGCACCGGGCTGGCAGGGAGGAGACCCTGGAAGGGGGACTCAGGGCAGCACCATGGATGGTAGGGCCTGGGGCTCCGAGGCTCACTGGCTCCCACGTCTGGCGGTCGATGCTGGCAGAGGCTGGGATCTCCGTCAGCACCCACACGTGGCCTTTCTCTGTGGCCTTTCTGCTCGTGAGTCAGTTTGGGCTTTTTTTCACAGCACGGCAGCCTCCGGGCAGTCAGACTGCTCCTGTAACAGCTGAAGACTTCCAGAGTGAGAACTCAGTTCAGCCAGTGAAGCAGAAGCTTCAAAGACCAAGCCTTGGAAGCCACATAACGTCACTCCCACCATCCTCACCCAACACCGTCTTGCAGCCTTGCCTGCCACAAGGGGCGCTAGGGGTCAAGGCAGGGGGCGTGGATCCCCCACCCCATCTGGGAGGGGAGATAGCCTTGCGGCCATCCCAGAAAGGGCAGTCGGCCAACCGTCGTAGACTTTTCATGACCTGAGTTCCCCAAAGCCCTCCCTTCCCCAGGTATATCAGGGAGTGTCCCAAAGTTACTCTGTGTTGAAGTGTCACGCAGGAAATTACCTCTGCCTGCAGCCAGACTAGCTTCCCAGAGCTCACAGGACAGAAAGGCTCACACACCGGATGAAGATTCTCGAATCACATGGCTTATTAAATCAATTAAAACGCACTGTGAGAAGCAAGGGCAAAGAGCTGGGTAAGTCAGCATGCTCAGGCTGGGGTGCCCGCGGGTGCGAGAAGCACAGTGCCGAGTCCTGACTGCCCATTCCCACACGGCCTGCTCCCCGCTGCTGCAGCAGTCTTGTCACGGATG
Organism: Bison bison bison; assembly: GCF_000754665.1. Taxonomy (NCBI): domain Eukaryota; kingdom Metazoa; phylum Chordata; class Mammalia; order Artiodactyla; family Bovidae; genus Bison; species Bison bison. The sequence goes on along the minus strand of NW_011495080.1, from coordinate 8,948,330 downwards.
GTGACGGGAGGATGGGTCGGGTGAGCCAAGGGGCTCCGACTCTGTCAGAGATGTGCAGAGGCGGGGCCTGTACCAGTCAGCCTGGGGAGAAGCTATTCATTTTTTTTTCTAAAGATTCAAGCCCACTTGGCACTTTATTTAGATTATTAAAGGTATTTTCCACAGTAGGAGTTAATAGAAGTTAGCATCTGGGTTATTTGAATTTACTAATTTTCCTGGGCATAGCACACATGGAGCCAGAATGAGTGTTGCCTGTGGGTGGCCAGTTTAAGACCCTGTGAATATTGAGCATGTTGGGAGTGTCACAGATATTTAGTGTATCATGGATATCCATGCCTAACTGGTTTTTTTTTATCTTTATCTATCAGTAATACTCTTGTCTGTTCCATTCTTTGTCTCTCATTCACATACACAGATTCTGTATACTTTAAAATGTTTCACCAGCTGTTTGCTTTGATAGTCAATTTTTTTTTTAATCGGAATTGGATATTCTTAAAAGATCCAGCCAACACACGTTACACACATTCGTTCTGGAAAAGGGCCCTCTGGGTGTCTTGGCTCAGTTCTCAGATGACTTCGGACGCGTTGCTGCCTCTCGGTCCAGTCACTGCTCTTCCGCATCTCTCGGCCCCTCTGGTGACTATGGCTGAGGACCTCACCCCAGACTTAGGACGGGGTCACTCTTCTCCCCTATGACTCTTCCTCTGAAACCTGGAAAGGCTTGCCAACTGCCATTACAAGTGGCTCTAACAGACTCTAACCTGCTCAGGGCAGGCTCGCTCCCTGACTATGCCCCATATCGCAGAGACCAGCTCTCTGCCACCCTAAAAATGTTCCATGCAGAGCTAGGTTTGACTCAACAGAAACCACCCCACTCTCAGACCTGCCTTGTTTCCTATGGGACCAGCCATACCTTTCACAGGCAACCTGAGAAGGCTGTGGTCAGCCTTGTCCTAACAAGACCGTCCTGACAGTCCAGCCACATCCTTCCAGAGCCTGATCTATGCAGTTACTTCCCTGCATGTGGTCACCAACCATCCGTCCCAGGTGAGCTGGTGAAGCCCATCCTGGTTCTGATCTAGGTCTTTCCTTCAATGTGAGGTAGAGAGCCTTGGGCCTGCCTGCCTCCTCCCCCAATCACATCCCCATTTCTGCTCCTCATCTCCAATGAGCAAATGCTTCTGTTTTTTGTTTCTAGGTTTTGGGGGGTTTTTTTGGCTGTGCTGGGTCTTTTTTGAGACAGTCAGGCTCTTTCTTGTGGCTGGCAGTCATCTTCCAGTTGTGGCTCGTGGACTCTGAAGCTCGCAGGCTCTGTAGTTGCAGTATGTGGGCTTGGTTGCTCCACAGCGTGTGAGATCTTAGTCCCCTGACCAGGGACTGAGCCCACATCCCTGCATTGGAAGGCAGATTCTTAGCCACTGGACCACCAGGGAAGTCCAGCAGATGCTTCTGTTTAATTCAGTTGCTTATTGTGGAGTATCTACTAGGTAGTGCCGGGCAGTATTCGAGGCTCTGGTGATTCAGCAGTAAACTAAACAGGTCAAATCCCTGCCCTCGTAGCCTTTGTATTCTAGTGGAGGGGACACACAAGATGCCGCATCAATACATAATACGGTGTATTAGAAGGTGCCCAGCACAAGGTCGGGGGCTGGGCGCTAATCCAAGGGTAAAGGTGGAGATTGTGGAGGAGGGGAGTGAGGCTACCATTTAAATATGATGGACAGCAGAAGTCTCACTGAGAAGGTGACATTTAAGTAGAATCCTGAAGTACAGTAGAGAGCTTACCATGTGAATGTTGGGAAAGGCAGTCTGGGCAGAGGGAGAAGCTGGTGCAAAGGCCTGGAGACTTGGGACAGAAACAAAGATATCTTCTAGGTTATAAATTAAAAAAAAATCTCTTTGCCTCTGCAAGGGCAGGTTTTTCCAAAGATGAGATGAGGGAGAACCCATCCTCGGACCAAGCCTCCATCGGGTTAGGTGTTTGGGTCATCAAGACACCACCCACCCGACCCTCCAACGGGGAGCAGACTCTTGTCTCACCTACATGATTACAGGACTTCTGCAAGGGCTCACTGAAGAGCACAGGGACATCTGGTCCCAAAGACAAAGCCAGGTGTCCACCCTCCAATGCAGAAATTGCTTTTAATACTAAAAGAACAATCTTCCTAACATTCCACGTTTTACATCCAGTCTTTCTGATAACTTTTTTGCACTTATTTAAGTTTTTGAAGCCAGTATACCCATGAAACTCTTTTAGGAATGATTATTATCACCCCATTTTGTCATCAGGGCTTCCCTGATGGCTCAGATGGTAAAGAATCTGCCTGCAATGGAGAAGACCAGGGTTCGATCCCTGGGTCGGAAAGATCCCCTGGAGAAGAAAATGGCAACCCACTCCAGTGTCCTTGCCTGGAAAATCCTCTGGATGGAGGAGCCTGGCAGGCTACAGGCCAGTGGGTCACAAAGAGTCAGACATGACTGAGCGATTCCACTTCACTTCTTCACTTCATTTTGCCGTTTGGGAACTGAGGTTTAGAGAGGGCAGTTCGCACGTGCAAGGACACACAGCCAGCCCCTGTGCTGTGCTGCTTCTTTGTCCGAAACAACTTGGCCTCTGAGCCTCGGGTGGCTCATCTGAGAATGAGAAGGCTGCTCTTCCCCAGCAGGGTGTGGGGAGGAATAAATGAAAAGTAAGAAGGGTGGCACATAGCAGACACTCGGCAAGTTGTTACTATTGTTACCGCTCTCACTCTGCAGCAGGAAAGGGGGCTCTGGGTTCATCAGGGGTGCCAGTCCCCCACCCACACCTCAGTCTGGCCTGGAGGGTCCCCAGGGGACACACAGGGCATTCTGTGGGGTGCAGGAAGGGGAGGGGGGGTCTCAGATAGGGACTGGGCTCCTCTGGGCTATCTATTCTTCATCTTCCTTTTCTTCACCAGCTGCAATAATTTAACAACCCTGAGAGTGAAAAAAGATAGCTGGGGAAGCAAATGCGGAATAGCTTAAATTAAAATTAAATTGAAATAAATTAAATTAAATGGGCAACTTTCCGGTGCTCATCTCTCAGGCCAAATTATTGTGGAGCACTCAGGCTGCAGAAGAGGTAGCCTTTGGGTAGATTCTAGCGCTTCCTGGCGGCCAAGCAGGGTGGCCCTGGCTGCCCACCTGCCCTGCCAGGGCTGCTGCTTCTGGAGACTCCTCCTGGTTGAGGGAGGTGCTGGAGGAGCCCAAAAAGTCAGAGGCTTAAGGCTGGCCATGCCCACCCCTGTTTCCTTCATCCTGTCTGCTTCCACCATCAGGTACCAGGTAAAGGAGAGACTTGGGCTTCTCTGGTGGCTCAGTGATAAAGCATCCGCCTGCCAAGCTGGAGATGTGGGTTGAAGCCCTGAGTTGGGAAGATCCCCTGGAGAGGGAAATGGCAACCCAACTCCAATATTCTTGCCTCGGAAATCCCAATGACAGAGGAGCCTGGCGGGCTACAGTCCATGGGGTCGCAAAAAAGTTGGACAAAACTTAGGGACTAAACCACAAAGTTGAGACTTGTATCCAAGACTAATGATCCCCAGCTCCAGGTCCCTTCGCTGGAGGAGGTGCATCTCTGATTAGCACCTGATTGCTAACACCGGATCTAAGCTTGACTCCCTGGGTTTTTAAGGCCTAACTTAGCCTGGGATGTGACGGAGCCCAGCTACTCTGCAGGGCACAGGCCCTTCAGCTGTTGCTTGTCTCCCGAGCCACCACGGGCACTTCAGACCAAAACAAAACAGAGTCCAGGCCAGGCCCAGGGCTCATGGGCCTGAGTTCCTTCAGCTTCCCATCAAATTCTACCGCCCCAGGGTCCAAGGTTAGAAGAAAATTTGCCGCAAGCAGAGAGTTTCTTTCAAGTCTCAGTTCTGAGTGAAAAATTCATGTGCATTTTGCATTCTGTCTCATGGTAAATTCATGTTTATTTTAATGTGTAACATTTTCCAGTATTTACCAATAAGTAAAACTGACATGCCCGGAGGCTGTGCCCCTTTATCCTGGTTCTTCCAGGCACAAGGCCTGGCAGCGCCTGAGTGAGAACCAGCCTCCCTGTCCCTCTGCACCTCCCACCCCCAGACACCCCGGGCTGGAATCCTAGAAGGTGGGAAGATCCCAACAACAAAATCGAGGGTATTTACAGCACAGATGAACCTCGAAGGTTATGGTAGGTGAAAGCCAGTCACAAAAGGACAAATACTGAATGATTCCACTCATGAGATTTATAGAAACAGAGAGTGGTTGCCAGGCAGCTGGAAGTGGGTATAGGGAATTATTCTTTCCTAAGTGCATGGACTCAGATTTGCAAGATAAGGAAGTTCTAGAAATGGATGGCACAACAGTGTAATTGTCCTTAAAACCACTGTCGTGTTTGGTCACTCACTTGTGTTCGACTCTTTGAGACCCTATCAACTGTTGCCCAACAGGCTCCTCTGTCCATGGAATTTTCCAGGCAGGAATACTGGAACAGGTTGCCATTTCCTCCTCTAGGGCATCTTCCCAAACCGGGGACTGAACCCACATCTCCTGCATCTCCTGCATTGGCAGGCGGATTCTTTACCACTGAGCCACCAGTTCAGTTCAGTTCAGTCGCTCAGTCGTGTCCAACTCTTTGCGACCCCATGAATCGCAGCATGCCAGGCCTCCCTGTCCATCACCAACTCCCGGAGTTCACTCAGACTCACGTCCATCGAGTCAGTGATGCCATCCAGCCATCTCATCCTCTGTTGTCCCCTTCTCCTCCTGCCCCCAATCCCTCCCAGCATCAGAGTCTTTTCCAATGAGTCAACTCTTCACATGAGCCAGCAGGGAAGCCCCTAAAACTACTGTGCTCTACACTTAAACATGGTTAGGATATTAACATTTATGTATTTTTAAAATCACAATTTAAAAAACAAAAAATGAAAGCATCAAAGATCAGAAAGGGTAACAGACCAGGGTCTCACCTGGGGTTAGGGGCAGGGCCCCCAGGCTCCCCAGGGAGGTGGTGGTAGAGGCAGCCTCCTGGCTACCTGGGTTGTCCCCAGGAAAGAGACCTGGAAAGCTGGCATTCCAATCTCTGAATATTACAGATGAGGAAATTAAGGCCCGGGGAAGGGGGGCCACCTCTGCAAGCTGCAGAGTTAAGAGTGACCCCCTCCAGGGGTGATTTCCAAGGGTTGGCCCGAGCTCTCTTCTGGAGATCCAGCAGCTAGAAGGATGTTGGGTGAGTCAAGCCAAGCCCCACCTGCTTCCCCCTTTTAAAGGGTGCAGATAACCCTTGCCCCCTCCCTAGGCTGCAAGGAAGATGATTAATTAATTAACCTTCCTTAAGGGCTCAGGCACAGGCTAATGGGCAATAGGCCTTCTCATTGTTATTTTTAATCAGACTTTGCAATTTTATAGCTCCCGTCACCCAGAGCTATCAGTGTCTCTTGAAGTTAATTAAGCTCGCTAGGGATGGACTCAGGGGAGGAGGATGCTAGGGCTGGGTTTGGGGGTAGAGGGGGACAAATCCTGATTCCCCTCAGGGCTCAGGCGTAGGGCCCACTTTAGGGGGTAGGTGGGTATGTGAAGACCCTCTCTGCTGTGCTCCATGGTCACATGACCGAGCCTGGGAGGGTGCAGGGAATGGGTGGGATTGAAGGTGGCCAGGGGGTCCCTGGCTCCAGGCTCTGACTCTCACACTGGGGCAGGCCCCTGCTCCCAGCTCACCTCGCTGAGCAGTTGGAGAATTAGGAGCTAGAGATGGCTAACAGAGCTCAAATTTCATTCTGCCAGGGGCACCCATGCATGCAGCACCCCTTCCTCTCACTCCCCTTTCCTCATTTCATCAGACAACAAATACCTCTTGGGTGTGTCAGGTCTGTCCCTGGAGCTAGAGACCAATGAGCGGCCCAAGCATGGTCCACCATTCACAGAGAGGTCAGTGGGCCTTGGTGGCCTGTGCTCCTGGCTGGGATGAACAGCTGTCAAGGTTCTGGCGATAATGGAGACTCAGGGAGTGGGGACCCTGCCAACAGGCACTGCAACCACTATGTGGGCTTCTGGGCCCCCGGGCAGCTCAGGAGCC
>NW_011495080.1:8940767-8942155 GCF_000754665.1 Bison bison bison | reverse complement strand
ATAAGACCCCCAAGGAGGTTTTCCTGACCCCTCTGAGCTGGCAGCAAAGCAGGCCCAGCACATGGGGCAGAGATGGTGCCATCACCCCAAGCCCAACCTGGAGCCCCCACTATGGAAGCAGTAGCAGGAAAGAGATGCTACAGACTTAGGGTGTCTGGTACTAAACAGACTGCCGGGGAATTGGGAACCCAGGGCACAGTGGCTATGAATCCAACCATCCAGGCAGGGCCTCCAGCTCCCACACTTACAATCAGAGCTCCATTCTCTCAGTTGCCAGACACAGCAGGCAACCCTGGAGATCACTAGCAGAGAGAATCCAGGTGTGTGAACTGTGGAAATTAGGACAGCTTAGGAAAGTATAAGATCCTGTGGGCAGCCAGAGGCTATATAGCTTCTTAAAACAGGCCTTGTTACCTCAGGATGTCCAAGGATCCTGTTTCCCAGCTCTGTCTACTCTGGGATCCCATAGCCCCAGCCCTTGCGGGGAGGGAGAGCTGGGAGGAGCCTTTTGTGAAGACAGCACAAGGATTCACTGAAAACCATTGGCCTGAGAGCCATGTGTGTTTGGCCTGAGGCCCATACGGGTTTTCTATCAACTGAATACAATCATTCCCAAAGAAAGGCAATGTCAAAGAATGCTCAAACTACGGCACAATTGCACTCGTCTCACACTCTAGTAAAGTAATGCTCAAAATTCTCCAATCCAGGCATTCAAGCTAGTTTTAGAAAAGACAGAGGAGCAAGAGAGCAAATTGCCAACATCCATTGGATCATCGAAAAAGCAAGAGAGTTCCAGAAAAACATCTATTTCTGCTTAGCTGGGAAAGATTGAGGACAGGAGGAAAAGGGGACGACAGAGGATGAGATGGTTGGATGGCATCACTGACTCAATGGACATGAGTTTAAGTAAACTCTGGGAGTTGGTGATGGACAGGGAGGCCTGGCGTGCTGTGATTCATGGGGTCGCAAAGAGACGCACACGACTGAGCGACTGAACTGAACTGCTTTATTGACTATGCCAAAGCCTTTGACTGTGTGGTCACAATAAACTGTGGAAAATTCTGAAAGACATGGGAATACCAGACCATCTGACCTGCTTCTTGAGAAATCTGTATGCAGGTCAGGAAGCAACAGTTAGAACTGGACATGGAACAACAGACTGTTTCCAAATAGGAAAAGGAGTATGTCAAGGCTGTATACTGTCACCCTGGTTATTTAACTTATATGCAGAGTACATCATGAGAAAAGCTGGGCTGGATGAAGCACAAGCTGGAATCAAGATTGCTGGGAGAAATATCAATAACCTCAGATATGCAGATGATACCACCCTTATGGCAGAAAGTGAAGAGGAACTAAAGAGTCTCTTGATAAAAGTGAAAGAGGAGAGT
>NW_011495080.1:8938897-8940667 GCF_000754665.1 Bison bison bison | reverse complement strand
CCAAAATCACTGCATATGGTGACTGCAGCCATGAAATTAAAAGACGCTTACTCCTTGGAAGGAAAGTTATGACCAACCTAGACAACATATCAAAAAGCAGGAACATTACTTTGCCAACAAAGGTCCATCTAGTCAAGGCTATGGTTTTTCCAGTAGTCACGTATGGATGTGAGAGTTGGACTATAAAGAAGGCTGAGTACCGAAGAATTGATGCTTTTGAACTGTGATGTTGGAGAAGACTCTTGAGAGTCCCTTGGAGTGCAAGGAGATCCAACCAGTCCCTCCTAAAGGAAATCAGTCCTGAATATACATTGGAAGGACTGATGTTGAAGCTGAAACTCCAATACTCTGGCCACCTGATGCGAAGAGCTGACTCATTTGAAAAGACCCTTATGCTGGGAAAGATTGAGGGCAGGAGGAGAAGGGGATGACAGAGGATGAGATGATTGGATGGCATCACTGACTCAATGGACATGAGTTTGAGTGGACTCCAAGGGTTGGTGATGGACAGGGAGGCCTGGGGTGCTGCAGTCCATGGGGTTGCAAAGAGTCTGACATGACTGAGCCACTATCACGATTTGGGTGTGGGTCTTTAAGATTAAGAAGAATATTTTTTTTCTACTCCATTAGACAGACCACACACATTAAAAAAATGGAAGAGTGTTTTTAAAAATATATAAATGGGGGACTTCCCTGGTGGTCCAGTGATTAAGACATGCTGCCTCTACTGCAGTAGGCACAGGTTTGATCTTAATTGGGGAACTGCACACCAAACAGCATGGCCAAAAAAACAAAAACAAAACAAATTATATATATGTATACACACACACACATATATGTTGCTTCAGTCGTGTCTGACTCTTGGCAACCCCGTGGACTGCAGCCTGCCAGGCTCCACTGTCCACAGGCTTCTCCAGGCAAGAATACTGGTGGGTTGCCATGCCCTCCTCCGGGGCATCTTCCCCACCCAGGGATTGAATCTGTTTCTCTTGCATCTCCTACATTGGCACGTGAATTCTTTACCACTAGCACCACCTGGGAATCCCTATATACATAAAGGAGCCCCACAAAGATATGATACTCAAAGAAATGACCAGAGCAAGCAGGTTTATATCTTTTAGACAAAGAAACAATAAACTTGTGAAGAATTGACAGGACAAAGGAGCTTGGGCTTGGGGTCATAAATTGCTGAAGAAGTAACACGGTTTGTGTTTACAGTGTTCTCAGCCCTAGATTCCCTATCTCTGGTGATAAGGGTGCCTTCTGCCCTCCTGGTACAGGGAAGGTACCTTTCACGTGGGAGATTTATCTCCTGCTTTTCAGAGAGATAAAGGAGGGTCAGAGTGTCCTTCTTACACCAGCTGTTTCTCAAGTTCCTTTAATTCAAAACAATCAATATGCCAAAGTGGCATATTTGGGGGGTGACATTCTGAAACCCTTTCATCGGCAGCTGGCTTTTTCACTTAGTAATATTTTTCATATTTAAACATAGTTTCACATTTAAACATAGTTCATTCCTTTCGGCTGCAATGTAGTCTTCTATCCTAAGAAAATATCACATTTTATTGCTGTATCAGATCAGATCAGATCAGTCGCTCAGTCGTGTCCGACTCTTTGGGACCCCATGAATCACACTACGCCAGGCCTCCCTCTCCCTCACCAACTCCCAGAGTTCACTCAGACTCACATCCATCGAGTCAGTAATGCCATCCAGCCATCTCATCCTCTGTCGTCCCCTTCTCCTCCTGCCCCCAATCCCTCCCAGCATCA
>NW_011495080.1:8938503-8938797 GCF_000754665.1 Bison bison bison | reverse complement strand
TAACCTCAGATATGCAGATGATACCACCCTTATGGCAGAAAGTGAAGAGGAACTAAAGAGTCTCTTGATAAAAGTGAAAGAGGAGAGTGAAAAAGTTGGCTTAAAGCTCAACATTGAGAAAACTAAGAGCATGGCATCTGGTCCCATCACTTCATGACAAATAGATAGGGAAACTGTGGCAGACTTTATTTTGGCGGGGGGAGGGCTCCAAAATCACTGCATATGGTGACTGCAGCCATGAAATTAAAAGACGCTTACTCCTTGGAAGGAAAGTTATGACCAACCTAGACAACA
>NW_011495080.1:8916994-8938241 GCF_000754665.1 Bison bison bison | reverse complement strand
AAAAGCATCAATTCTTCGGCACTCAGCCTTCTTCACAGTCCAACTCTCACATCCATACATGACCACAGGAGAAACCATAGCCTTGACTAGATGAACCTTTGTTGGCAAAGTAATGTCTCTGCTTCTGAATATGCTATCTAGGTTGGTCATAACTTTCCTTCCAAGGAGTAAGCGTCTTTTAATTTCATGGCTGCGGTCACCATCTGTAGTGATTTTGGAGCCCAGAAAAATAAAGTCTGACACTGTTTCCACTGTTTCCCCATCTATTTCCCATGAAGTGGTGGGACCGGATGCCATGATCTTCATTTTCTGAATGTTGAGCTTTAAGCCAACTTTTTCACTCTCCACTTTCACTTTCATCAAGAGGCTTTTGAGTTCCTCTTCACTTTCTGCCATAAGGGTGGTGTCATCTGCATATCTGAGGTTATTGATATTTCTCCTGGCAATCTTGATTCCAGCTTGTGTTTCTTCCAGTCTAGCATTTCTCATGATGTATTGCTGTATACGACTTGATATTTCAAATCTACCTCAAAGATCATTCCTGTGCATGCCTGTGTGCACATGTGGGAGCGTTTCCTTACGTGTCTATCTCTCTAGTGCCGACACAGAAGCAAAATCACTGGTTATGGGATATGAACATTTTCCATTGTATTTATTTATTCATTTGACTGCACTGGGTCTCAGTTGCGTCGATCTTCGTTGCGGAATGTGGAATCTAGTCCTCTGACCAGGGATGGAGTCCAGATCCCTCCCCTGTATTGGGAGCGTGGATTCTTAGCCACTAAACATAGCTCAGTTGGAAAGAATCCACCTGCAATGCTGGAGACCCCGGCTCGATTCCTGGGTCAGGAAGATCCCCTGGAGAAGGGATAGGCTACCCACTCCAATTATCTGGCATGGAGAGTACTATGGACTGTATAGTCCATGAGATCGCAAAGAGTCAGACACGACTGAGCCACTTTCACTTCACTTCACTTCAAACCACCAGAGAAGTCCCCATTTTCCATTTTAAATAGATACTATCACGTTACTCTCTAAAGTGGCTGCACCAATCAATACCCCTCCCCCAGCAGTTATATGGGCATGCCCACTTCCACACACCCTCACTAGCACTTGATATTATAAAGAAATTTTTTCTCAAGCTGGTGATTGAAATACTGTGGAGTTTTGATTCACATTTCCTTGATTACTCCAGGAATGAATATCATTTGTTGATCAGCATTTATATTTTCTCTTCTGTGAATTGTGTACTTAAATCCATTGTTCATTTGTTTTCTATTGGGTGATTTTCCCTTTTATTCTATTGATTTATAGATATTCTATGAATGATAGATTTTTAATTCCTTTTCTATATATTTAAAATGTTTGCCATCAATATGTTGATTGACTTTTAAATGTGTTTATGGTATCTTGTATCCTGTACAAATTTTAAATTTTATTTGTAAAGGTTCCTTTATGTAGAAATTTCCTGTATGATTTGATGTATAGACTTTTGTCATCTTTAAATAAGCTTTCCCTGCTGTAAAGTAAAAAAGATGATCTAAAATTTATTCTAATAATTGTAAAACTTTTCTTTTTGCATTTAGGTCTTTAACTCATTTGGAGCATATTTTTATGGCAACAATGTACCCACATATAACTACATTTCCCTGTCTCCTCTGCATATTAGAGCCTCCATGGGACCCAGCTCTTGTCTCGCAGAAGCAAGCAGAATCTGGGGGGAAACTTGGGGAAAAGTTTTGCTTTTCTCTATGGGCACTGCTCTTTCCTCTTTTTTACTTTTTTTTTTTTCGCTGCCCAGAATTCACGTATGTTGTCCTTTCACTAGAATTTCAGAATTTGTTTGTCAAATGTCACAAAAAATCTGGTTGGAAGTTGAACTAGGATTTCTATCAACTTTGAGTAACAGAGACAATGGACATTTAATATAATAGAAATTTTAGTTTTGCCTAATAAGTAAATTCATAGGAATGCAAACCAAAGCCGGTGCAAAGAGCTCATGATGTCAACATGAAACTGAGCTTTTTTCCTCTCTACTTTTGTTAGCGTGTGGTTTTTATGCTCTTCTGCACTCCCAGGGATGGTATCTTTTTAAAAAAAAATAACATTTTATTTATGTCCTTATTTTTGGCCATGCTGGGTCTTCAAGCACAGACCTTCTCCAGCTGTGGAGAACAGGTGCTACTCTCTGGTTGCGGTGCACAGGCTTCTCACTGTGGTGGCTTCTCTTGCTGCAAAGTGTGGGCTCCAGGACATGGGTTCAGTAGTTGTGACATACGGGCTTAGCTGCTCAGTGGCTTGTGGGATCTTCCCAGACTAGGGATTGAACCTGTGTCCCCTGCATTGGCAGGCAGATTCTTTACCACTGGACCACCAGGGGAGCCCTGGGATGGCATCTTAATAGCAACATGAACTCTAAAGCATCTAGCATAAATCTAATAAAAAGTGTCCAAGTCCCAGGTGGAGCCTTCTAATCAGGAACATGATATAGCTTTCTTTTATTCAACTCTTTTCTTGCAAATTCTTCTGGAGCAATCCTACTTGGTCATCAGTTCAGTTCAGTCGCTCAGTCGTGTCCGACTCTTTGCGACCCCATGGACTGCAGCACCCCAGGCCTCCCTGTCCATCACCAACTCCTGGAGTTTACCCAGACTCGTGTCCATTGAGTCGGTGATGCCATCCAGTCATCTCATCTTCTGTCGTTCCCTTCTCCTCCTGCCTTCAATCTTTCCCAGCATCAGGGCCTTTTCCAAGGAGTCAGTTCTTCGCATCAGGTGGCCAGAGTATTGGAGTTTCAGCTTCAACATCAGTCCTTCCAATGTATATTCAGGACTGATATCCTTAGGATGGACTGGTTGGATCTCCTTGCAGTCCAAGGGACTCTCAAGAGTCTTCTCCAACACCACAGTTCAAAAGCATCAATTCTTTTGTGCTCAGCTTTCTTTATAGTCCAACTCTCACATCCATACATGACTCCTGGAAAAACCATAGCCTTGACTAGACGGACCTTTGTTGACAAATTAATGTCTCTTATTTTGAATATGCTGTCTAGGTTGGTCAAAACTTTCTTTCCAAGGAGTAAGCATCTTTTAATTTCATGGCTGCAATCACCATCTGCAGACATCTATGTTAGGAGCCATTAATTTATACCAATGTGTCTAAGTACAGTCAACATCACAGGATTCTTTCTAATTTTCATTTTTGTATTTAACTTTTCTCCATCTGTGAGAACTCTGAATTCCATCATTCTCAATATATTTGCTTATGTGATCAGTTCTCATATGTAACCAACCTCCTATTGATACTGACATATCGTAGAAAGAGAGAGAGAGATTTTCTAATTCTGTCTACAGAGAGGGTCTGGGAATAACACAATCCAAGATCAAAGAGCACATGGAGGGCCCAGCTTTTGGGTTCTAAATACCACTGTCCCCTAAAAGGAGCCACGGTTCCTTGGAGAAATGGCTGATTCCAAGGCTAAGGCAAGAAAAGCACAAGATGAACCTGAAGATCTTGACCCAGAAGGTAAGGATGTGCTCAAAACATGACAAAGGGACACAGAGGCCAGCCTGAGTGAGTGCTCACCGGTCAAGTCAGGGGCTATATGAATATTAAATATAAATAACAACAACCTTTTGTTATTATTACTCAGTGAATAAAGTCAGACTCCATGAGCTTATGATGATAGAAAGAGAGGGAGAAACACAGAGACAGAGAAAGAGACAGGGGTGGAGAGACAGGGCAGGGGGCAGGGAAGAATAGAGATGACAAAGCTTTTCTTTGTAATAGAATTCCAACTAATAAATACAGAAGGAAAAATGGAATAAATAAACTTGGCAACCTCCATAGTAATAACAAACTCAACCAAGAAATACCAATGGATGCTAAAACTAGTGAGTGAAATTTTAAAGAATAACACAATATTACAGAGTTCAAAATGCTTATTGATTACCAAGAGGGAGAGTGGCTTTCAGTGGAGAAATCTGGCCGTCACTACCTCAACTAACAAGGTTAACACCATCAATAGTGAGACAAATTGAAATCATGTACCACCTGCCAGGACTCAGTGAGAAGAATGTAGCATCAGTTCGGTTAATACTTCTGCCAAAGATGCATAACCTGAATCTAATCATGAGAAAACATCAGACAAATCCAAGCTGAGGGATGTCTACCAAATAATAGGAATGTGATCTTCAAAACTGTCAAGGTCCTGTAGGTAAAGAAAGACTGGAGAACTATTGTAGACTGAAGTTTACATGATAGCTAAGTGAAATGCATGATCTTGGATTGAATCCTTCTGATAGAAAAGATCAGTGAAGGATCTTGAGGATCAGTGAAGCTTGGAGTCTACAGATTCGGTGGCAGGTATCCATGATATTAATAGCATCCTCATTTTGCTGGTGTGTTGTAGGAGAATGCCCTTGTTTGTAGGAAAGGATTCCTGAGTGATGGGGCAAGATACCAGCAACTTTCATTCAAACAGTTCAAGAAAAAGAGTTTTTTTTTATGTTGTTCTTGCACCTTTTCTTTAAGTTTGAAATATTTGAGAAAAAAAAAAAGAGAGAGAGAGAAAGGGAACAACAAGCAAAAACATGAAAAAGAATACACAAAAGAGAAAGCCAACAGACAAATGCAAAAAGTGGTCTATTGTAAAATACAGCTGACTGGGTGTTTTCAAAGTCAATGAGATGGAAAATAAAAAGGCAGAATTCAGAGGGAGGGGATAATTAGACAAAAGAGAGTTAAGAGACAGAAGAAACCACTGTGGATCCTGGTTCTAACAAACCGGTTCTGAAAAGACATTTTAAAGACAATCAAGGATGCTGTACACCTGAAACTAACCCAACATTGTTAATCAACTCTACTCCAAAATAAAAAAAGTGTAAAAAAAAAAAGACAATCAGGGAAATCTGAATGAGGACTGAATGTCAGATATTACCAAGTAATTCTTGCTAATACTCTAAATGTGAAAAGGCCACTGTGATTATATAAGGAAATATACCTTTTCCCCCAGACACACATGGAAATAAAGAACTTGAGGTCTGGAGTTGGCTTTAAAATACTTCAGAAAAGGGGGTAGACCAATCGAGAGGAGAAAAGCCTTTGATAATTATTGAATCTGGATGTGGATGTTGTATTAGATAGCTCAGGCTGCCATAACAAAATACCACGGGGTTAAACAGCAGAAATTTATCTTTTTACACTTGCAAAGGCTAGAAGTCCAAGGTTAAGGTGTAGCAGATGTGACTTCTTCTGAGGCTGTTCTTGGCTTGCAGGTGGCTGCCTCCTCACAGGTCGCCCCTTGGTCTGTATTGTCTGTATCCTAATCTCCTCTTTGAATAAGGACACCAGTCATATTGAACTGGAGCCACCTAGATGACTTCATTTTACCTTAATTACCTCTTTAAAGCCCCTAGCTCCAAATATGTCATATTCTGATGTCCTGAGAGTTAGGACCTCAATATATGAATTTAGAGGGAATACAGTTTCAATCTCTAACAGCTGTATGGAAGTTTATTGTATCCTTCTGTCACTCTGGTGAATATTTAATTTTTCATAATAAATGTTTTTCATCATAAAAACAAATGCAGAAAAAGTAAGCAAAGAGAGCCCCCACAGATGTATCTTTTGAGGAATTTTGCTGCAGAAGACATCAGAGAAATGAGATCATGTATGGGGGAAAGCATGAGGTAAAGGGAGTAATTTTTTGTTTTAAAATGATTCTTTTTTAAAAAAAATACTTATTTTTAATTGGAGGATAATTGCTTTACAATATTGTGTTGGTTTCTGCCATGCATCAACATGAATCATACACGTCTCCTCCGTCTTGAATCTCCCTCCCACCTCCCCCGATGCCCTCCCACTCCTCTAGGCTGTCACGGAGCACCAGGTTTGAACTCCCTGCATCACACAGCAAATTCCCACTGGGATCTGTTTTAAACATGGTAACCTATATGTTTCAATGCTACTCCCTCTATTCATCCTACCCACTCCTTCCCCCTGGTGGCTCAGAAGGTAAAGCATCTACCTGCAATGCGGGAGACCAGGGTTCAATTCCTGGGTTGGGAAGATCCCCTGGAGAAGGAAATGGCAACCCACTCCAGTACTCTGGCCTGGAAAATCCCATGGACGGGGGAGCCTGGTAGGCTACAGTCCACGGGGCTCACAAAGAGTCAGACACAACTGAGCAAGTTCGCTTTCTTTTCTCCTTCCCCCACTCTTCTCTACGTCTGTGTCGCCATTGCTGCCCTGGAAATAGGTTCCTCGGTATCATCTTTCTAAATCCCATATATATACATTAGTATACAATACTTGTTTTTCTCTTTGATTTATTTCACTATGTTTAATAGGGTCTAGGTTCATCCATCTCATTAGAACTGACTCAAATGCATTCCTTTTTATGGCTGAGTAGTGTATATCAGATCAGATCAGATCAGTCGCTCAGTCGTGTCCGACTCTGTGTATATGTACCACAAATTCTCTATCCTAAAATGATTCTTTTATTATGGCATATTTGTATGCTAATAAGAAGGATCCGATGTACCAACGGAGGAGAGAAGGGACAATTGCAAAAGAAAGTCTGGGAGTTGGCAAAGGGGTTGGAATATTCTGATAGGAGCAGAGGCCCTGCCCACTGCTGGGGAATGTGGAAATCCTCTTCCAATTGATTCTGCTTCCTCAGTGAAACAAGAAGCAGGGGCGCCCACCAGCTAAGAGGTGCGGCTGCCAAGAGGGAAAGGGGTGGGGGAGGGAAGGGCAGGGAGTCTGCGGTTGGCAGATGCAAACTGTTATACACAGGCCAGATGAAAAACAAAGTCCTACTGTATAGCCCAGGAAACTATTTTCAATATCCTGTGATAAACCATGATAGAAAAGAATATGAAAAGAAGGTTTATATGTATAACTGAGTTACTTTGCTGTACAGCAGAAATTAACACAACTTGTAAATCAACTATACTTCAATAAAACTTAAAAAGCTCAAAGAGAAAAATAAATAAAAGCCATTACGAGATTATTTTTTTGAAAAAGAGTGAGAAAGAGTTGGAAATTTGAGGAGAGGACGGAAGATATGAACTGTTTAGCTGGAGAGTGAATTGAACAAGGAAATGGAGAAGGAATGCCAGGGATTAGGGAGCCCCTCTTTGTGGGTCAGGAATATGATTTGTAAATATTTTCCCCAATCTATAGCTTGTCTGATCATCCTTTTAATAAGGCTTTTCTTACAGCAACAGTTTTTAATTCTACCGAAGTCCAACTTGCTAATTGTTCTAGTTATGGAGCCACTTGCAAGGCTGCAGTCCATGGGGTCACTGAGAGTTGGATGTGACTGAGCGACTTCACTTTCACTTTTCACTTTCATGCACTGGAGAAGGAAATGGCAACCCACTCCAGTGTTCTTGCCTGGAGAATCCCAGGGACGGGGGAGCCTGGTGGACTGCCGTCCATGGGGTCACACAGAGTCGGACACGACCGAAGTGACTTGGCAGCAGCAGGGTCAAGCTTAAAAAATTTTTGCTAAGCCCTAAATCCTGAAGACTTTCTCTTACTTTTTCCCTAAAACTTTTAGTTTTACATTTTGCAATTCTGTCTGTGATCTGTTTTGAGTTAATTAAAAAAATTTTTTTTTATATATTTTTGGTTGCACTGGGTCTTCAGTGAGGTTTGCGGGCTTTCTCTAGTTGCGGTGAGTGGGGCCACTCTTCCCTGTGGTGTGTGAGCTTCTCGTGCGGAGCACAGGCTCTAGGTGTCCAGGTTTCAGTAACTGCAGCTTCAGCAGATGCAGCACACGGGTTTCAGTAGTTCCGACACTCGGGCTCAGGACTTGTGGCTCCTGGGCCCTGGAGCTCACAGGTTCGGTAGTTGTGGTGCGTGGGCTTAGTTGCTCCGTGGCACGTGGAATGGTCCTGGACCAGGGATGGAGCCTGGGTCCCCTGCTTTGACAGGCAGATTTGTATCCACTGCACCACCAGGAAAGTCTCATTTTGAGTTTTTTTGTATGATGTGTGAGACAGCTCAAAGTTCATTTCTTGGTCTGTGCACCAGCACCAATTTGAAAAGGCACAATTTCCTTTCCTTCACTGAATTGCTTTCGTATATTTGTAAGAAATCAGCCCAGCATCTTTGTCTTGGGTCTATTTTTGTATTCTCTATTTTGTTCCGTTGATCTATGTGTCTATCCCTTTGGCAATAACACATGGTATTGATTTAGAACCTTACTATCAGGTAGGGTGATTTCTTCCAATTTACTATCCTTTTTCAAGATTGTGTTAGCTATTCTACGGCTCGTGTACTTCCAGATAAACTTTAGAATAAGCTTGTCTATGTCTGCAAGCAAAAATCTTGCTGAGATTTTGATCAAATGATAGAAATTGCATTAAACCTACAAAGCAGTTTGGGGAAAATTGACATCTTCATTATGTTGAGTCTTCCCATCTTTGAACACGGTATCCACCCACCCCCTCAAGTATTTAGGTCTTCTTTGACTTCTTTCATCAGCATTTCATCATATTAATGGGATGTAGGTGGGGCAGACGTAAGTGTGTTTGATGTCTTGAACTGGAAGCCTGGTGTCAATTTTCAAGTCTGATTACTAAAATATTGGTGCAGACCTTGGACTACTTTCACTAAGAAGTTCAGACTGAATTGTTCTAGAGTCACTCATTTTCGATAATACTTCTCTGTGTGCTCTTATATTCTATTCTGGGGTGATATTCTGGAGCTACCTCCTTGTAGCCAGCTCCTTGGGTTATGAGCTGCTTACAGTTCACTACAGAGTCTTTGCCGTTTGGGTTGCTATGGAGACTCCCCTTCCTTCCAGTCTGTTCTGCCACCTCTGCTCTTGGTTGCTGATTCTTGGGGGTAATCACTTCTTTCCACATGTTGGTCTCACAGCTTTCTAACTGTAGCGTACAGGGATAGTACATTCACAATATTGTGCATCATCACCACCATCTGCTGCTGCTGCTGCTAAGTCACTTCAGTCGTGTCCGACTCTGTGCGACCCCATAGATGGCAGCTCACCAGGGTTCCCCGCCCCCGGGATTCTCCAGGCAAGAACACTGGAGTGGATTGCCGTTTCCTTCTCCAATGCATGAAACTGAAAAGTGAAAGTGAAGTCACTCAGTCGTGTCCAGCTCTAGCGACCCCATGGATTGCAGCCTACCAGGCTCCTCTGTCCATGGGATTTTCCAGGCAAGAGCACTGGAGTGGGGTGCCATTGCCTTCTCTGTCACCACCATCTAGTTACTGGATATTTTTATTACCCCAAAAGAAAACCCCCAAACCATTTAAGCATTCACTCCCTGTTTCCCCTTCCCCTCAGCTCCTGGTAGTCACTAATATGCTGTCTGTCTCTATAGATTTGCCTTTTATAATTATTTCATACAAGTGAATCATACAATATGTGAGCTTTTTGTGTCTGGCTTCTTTCATTTTAGCATATTTTCATGGCCCATGAATATTATAGTAGGGCTTCCCAGGTGGCTCAGTGGTAAACAATCCATCTGCCATTGCAGGAGACACAGGAGATGTGGGTTTGATCCCTGGGTTGGGAAGATCCCTTGTAGAAGGAAATGGCAACCCACTCCAGTATTCTTGCCTGGGAAATCCCATGGACAGAGGAGCCTGGTGGGCTACAGTCCATGGGGTTGCAAAGAGTCAGACACAACAGAGCATATACACACGCATGCACGCATGTTGTAGTAGGTATCAGTACTTCATTCCTTTTTAAAAAATTATTATTACTATTATCTTTGGCTGCACCATGCAGCATGTGGGATCTTAGTTCTCTGACCAGGGATCGAACCTGCAACATCCGCACTGCACGCACGGAGTCTTAGCCTCTGGACCACCAGGGAAGTTCCAGGACTTCACTCTCTTTAATGGATGAGAAATTTCCATTGTATGGATGTACTACGTTTTGTTTACCCATTCATCAGTTGAAGGACCTTTCGGTTGCTTCTGCTTTTGAATATTATAAATACTGCTGCAAAGGACATTCACATACAAGTTTTTGTGTGGACATATGTTTTTAATTTTCTTGAGTATATACCTAGGAGTAAAATGACTGAGTCATAGAGTAATTCTATGTTTAACTACTTAAGGAACCACAAAATTGTTTTCCACACTGCAACCAATTTACATTCCCACCAGCAGTGTACAAAGGCTCAAATTTCTCTATACCCTAACTGACACTTGTCATTTTCCTTTTTCTTTCTTTCTTTTTGTTAAATTTTTTATATATAGACATCCTAGTGGATGTGAAGTGGTACCTCATTGTGGTTTTGACTGTATTTCCCCATTGACTCACGATATTGAACTTCTTTCTCTATGCTGTTGGCCAATTGTATATCTTCTTTTCAGAAATGTCTACTCAACTTTTGCCCATTTAAAAATTGAGTTGTCTTTTTGTTTTGAGCTATAAGAGCTTTTAATATATTTTGTATAGAAGATATTTTTCAGATGATGGTTCAGATTAAAGATCTACGTGTCTTTTTGCTTTCTTGAGCATGTCCTTTGATGCACAGAAGTTTTGGTGAAGTCCAATCTGTTAATCTTTGCTGATAATTGCTTGTATTTTTTGTGTCATATCTAAGAAATCATTGCTAAACCCAGTCATGAAGATTTACCTTTATGTTTTCTTCTAAGAGTTTTACACCTTTAGCTCTTACTTTTAGTTCTTTCCTCCATTTTCAGTTAATTTTTATGTGCTGTTTGAAGTAAGGGTAAATTTCTTTTCTTTTTTTTGGCTTGTGGATTTTCAGTTCTCCCAGTACCATTTGCCGAAGAGACCATACTGTGTTAGTCACTCAGTCGTGTCTGACTCTCTGTAGCCCACTAGGTTCCTCTGTCCTTGGAATTTTCCAGGCGAAAATACTGGAGTGGGTTTTCTTTCCCTACTTTAGGTTATCTTCCTGACCCTGGGATTGAACCCGAGTCTCTTGAATCTCTTGCATTATTTCCCTGTTGAACGGCCTTGGTGCCCTTGTCAAAAATCAATTGACCATAGATGTGTGGGTTTATTTCTAGACTCTAATTCTTTTCCATTGGTCTACATGTCTATCCTTATGCAACCTGTTTTAATTATTGTAGCTTTGTTGTAAGTTTTGAAACCAGCATTCTGAATCTTCCAACTTTTTTGTTCTTTTTCAAGATGTCTTGGCTTTAAGGGTCTCTTGCAAACTGGCCTGAATTTTAGAATCAGTTTTTATATTTCTGGGGGGAGAAAAAAGCCACTGAGATTTTGATACTGATTTTATTAAATCTGAAGACTACTTGAGGAGTATTGTTATCCTAATAATATCCGATATTAAGTCTTCTGATCCATGAATATAGATGTCTTTCCATTTATTTATGTTTTTAATTATTCAACTAGGGGTTTCCCTGCTCTCATCCATTTCACACTTGGTCTTATGAGCAGCATCTGCTTTCCTTTCCCATTTGCCATTAAACAGCTTTGCTTTTTTACTTCTTGAATTTTCACTTCACTTTTTCTGAAATTCTACCAATTGTATTAGAAATTCATTTGCATTAATAAGATTTGGTCTGCTTAAAACTTTTTTTTAACTATAAAAAGGGAAGGGTTTGTCAGTTATTACAGTTTACCGTGAAATAACCTCCAAGTCTCGCGCCTTGAGGAATGAGTCTGATTGATGGAGTGGAAGAGAAATATTAGAAAACAGTGCCCCAGGTGTGGCATTTGGGGTGAATAAGGACATTGGAATGGCCGTCTCTCCCGCTTCCCTCTGTGTGTTTCTCCCCCTGGGCCAGAGCTTAAGTTGGTACTAAAAGTCTGTTCCTTTATAGGTTCAACAGACTTTCCAAGGTCATATGTAAAACAGTTCATATGGAGAAAATACATTCTGCATTCCAAAAAAGGACCAACCAACATATAAAGCAGTGGGAAGTCTATCCCTTTTACTAGGAGGAAGGCTCATCTGCATTCCTGGATGTGTGCGGAAGGCTCCCTTGGTGTAACTATTGGCTTTTCAACACCCCTTTACTCACTTTTCCTCCTGGGCATGAGCTCTTCTCAGCCGGGAATGAGTAAGCGAGTCTGCCTTCCTTTGGGTTTCAGTGAGTGATTCTTTTTCTTCTCAGACTGAACTGAGTCTGGAAACTTAGGCTTGATCATCAGAAAAGGTGACATTTTATTTCTCCATCTCCTTGCTGTTTCTTTTTTTTTTTTTTAAGATTTATTTGTTTATTATTATTTTGGCTATGATGGCTTTTTGTTGCTCTACTCAGGCTGTCTCTCGTTGTGGCAAGCAGGGTGTGTGGGCTTCTCTGCTGTGTGGGCTTCTCATTAAGGTGGCCTCTCTTGCTGCAGAGCACACGGTCCATGCACTTGGGCTTCAGTAATTGCAGCACGTGGGCTCTATAGTTGCGGCTTGTAGGCTGTAGGCCGTTGGCTCAGTAGATGTGGCGCACGGGCTTACTTACTCCATAGTATGTAAGATCTTCTTAAACCAGGGATCAAACCAGTGTTCCTTGCATTGCAAGGTGGGTTCTCAACCACTGGACCACCAAAGAAGCCCCACTGCTGTCTTATTTTTCAATTTCTCTAGAACCTAGTCAAGAGAGATGCTGTTTATTGGACTTTCTCAACATCTTGTTGAAGATGGCTGCTTTTCAGTGTCTGATACCCTGTATCAGATCTAACTAGGAAGGGAGTCTCAAAAAAGAAAACTTTGTTCTACTTCTCAAAACTATGGCCTGGCAAGGACCCAGACATCATTAAGGTGAGTCTAAATGTGTGCACATAATCATTTATTCATAATCACATCAGTAGAAGATTGAATGTTTCCACCTGTTCACACAGGAATTTTTATTATTTGCAAAGATTCCTTTCCCAGGCATTTCTGGACTCGCCAAGGAGCGTAATCCTGGCCTGATTATGAATCAGTCTTCGGCATCACTTGTTGCTCTGAAGCCTGCCACGGTCCTCCCCAGCTGCTGCCTTTGCCAATTTCATCTCAGCCAGACAACTGCCCCTGTCTCCGCTGTCCCTGTGGGTGGCGCCAGGGTTCTGTGGCCGCTGATCTGACAGCTGGACAGAGCTGCCCCTGGGCTGAGCTGCAGCAAGTGGTGCCAGGGACCCTCGGAGAGGCTCTCTGGGTGGGAGGACAGGGCTCTTTGGTGGGTACATTGGATTAGGCTTAAGTTCTGAGGAATCCAAGTCAGTGAACCATTCATCCCAAAGCCCTCATTCTCTCCAGGGCACACTCACACCACATGGCCCCTCCTGGTGCTGATGCCCATGGCTGATCTGGCTGGCTGGGCCAAACTCCCTTCTCCCTCAGAGAGACCTGTGTACAAGCCCCCCACGGTCCCTGCCTAACACTGTGGTCTCATCCAGCAGCCCCCTCTGCCAAGCCCACATACTGTGACTGTGTGTCTCAGCCCCACCCAGCACCCCAGCTCAGGCAAGGTCAAGTCGATTTGCTTTAGAAGATGCCTCAGCCCTCATGTAAATGTGAACTCAAATGCATACTGGGGATGGGATGGGGTGGGGAATGTCTACCCTGGGGAACCTTACTATGTCAACAACCATCCTGCTAACTAGAGCTTTACCAGCATCCCTGATTGTTCTTAATGTGAGTCTTAAAAGGCCAGATGAGAGCAAATACGGATGAGGGCATGAGACCTTCAAAGCAGAAGCCTCATTTTAGGGTTGTGTTTAATAGACCCTGCCTTCAGAGCTGACTAGGTGCTTTTGGAACCTCAAGTCAAAAGTGGACTTGAGATGTTTACTCTGGAATGGGGAGCGAGGGTAGGGGGGTGGTTCTGTGTGGGCCTTGGACCGTAGGCTCCCTGGTTCCACTTCCGGCCTGCACCGATTGGAGTCCAGGAGGGTGAGATGGAGGCTGCATTTGAAAAGGGTCCATTCACAGCAGCTATGGGGTTAGCCACCCGCTTCCCGGGTGGGCTGAGGGAACGAGGCGTTTGGAGCGTGGGAAGGAACTTTGGGGACCCAAGGGAATTTGGCCAGGCCATCGCCCCCAGCCTTCTCCTAACTTGGAGGCAGTCTGACTTCTACCCTGGGTGAGCCCCGCTCGTCCCAAGTCAAGGGGACCGGGGCGGCACCGCGCAGTGCCCCCGAGGCTCCACGAGGGGGCGCGCGAGCTCAGTGTCTGCGGCGCGGTGAGCCTGAGAGGCGACCGGAGGACCGCAGAGGTGACCCGGTTCATGCGCCTGGTGGGGCCCCTGCAAACCACGCACCTCGGGAGGATGGGCTTTACCTCGGAGGCACAGCAGGTTCTTAACAAGTTTTTGCTGATTGAGTGAGTGAGCTATAAACCCAATCACACTGAGAATTTTTAGCTTTAACTCGCTCTATTCTACTTAATTTTATCCCCTGCTACTGCTACTAAGTCACTTCAGTCGTGTCCAACTCTGTGCGACCCCATAGACAGCAGCCCACTAGGCTCCCCTGTCCCTGGGATTCTCCAGGCAAGAACACTGGAGTGGGGTGCCACTGCCTTCTCCAATTTTATCCCCAGACAAGGATAATTCTTTTTACATATTAAAAGAGGCCTGCTGGAAAAGGGCAGTGCAAGCCCAGACGGCCTTATGCGGTCCATTTAGGGAAGAAATGATTGAAGAGGCGAGGTGGGATGGGACGGCTGGACTGGGCTGGGGCGCGGGAGCAGCTGTCCCGCTTGCCCTGTGTGAGCTGTTTCTGCTCAAAGGCTCAGCTAGGTTGGACCCAAGCCGCGGGGAGTTTCCTTGCCCTGGTTGGTCCATTTCCTGGGAGTGTTTCAGGTTAAGGACAGCACCCCAGGGCCAGAGGCAAGGTACGCTGATGCTAGGGTAGGGCATTGTTCTTCAAGCCCTCCCAGGGACTCTTCCCCTGTGCGACACACACCCATCCTCAGACTTGGGCCTTTTCTGCCTGCTTATCCTTCTGTGGGACTTGGGCATCACTTCTCCAGGGCTGTCCTTAACCAACTCTCCCTGACACCCTGTCTGGGTTAGGGCCCCTCTTCTTCTCTGATGACAGTGGGGGATGAGCAGTTCTACAGACCCAAGTTCAAATCCCTCTTAACAGCTGGGTGATTTGGAGCAAGTTACTTAATCCTCTTTTTTTTTTTTTTTAATAATTAACTAACTAATTATGTTTTGACTACACTGAATCTATGTTGCTGTGCTCGGCCTTTCTCCAGTTGAGGCGAGGGGGGGCTGCACTTTATCACAGTGCGCCAGCTTCTCGTGGCAGCGGCTTCTCTTGTTGTGAAGCACGGGCTCTAGGCATGCAGGCTTCAGTAGCTGTAGCACACAGGCTCAGTAGCTGTGGCTCGCCTGCTCTACAGCGTGGGCTCGATAGTTGTGGCGCAGGAGCTTAGTTGCCCTGTATTAGTTGCTCAGCTGTGTCCGACTCTTTGGGATCCCATGGACTGGAGCCCACCAGGCCCCTTTGTTCACGGAATTCTCCAGGCAAAAACACTGCAGTGGGTAGCCATTCCCTTCTCCAAGGGATCTTCCTGACCCAAGGATTGAACCCAGTCTCTTGCATTGCAGGTGGATTCTTTACCATTTGAACCACCAAGGAAGACCTAGTTGCCCCGAGGCATGTGGAATCGTCCCAGTTCAGTTAAATTCACTCAGTCATGTCTGACTCTTTGTGATCCCATGGACTGCAGCACGCCAGGCTTCCCTGTCCATCACCAACTCCTGGGCTTACTCAAACTCATATTCATTGAGTCGGTGATGCCATCTAACCATCTCATCCTCTGTCGTCCCCTTCTCCTCCTGCCTTCAATCTTTCCCAGCATCAGGGTCTTTTCCAATGAGTCAGTTCTTCGAATCAGGTGGCCAAAGTATTGGAGCTTCAGCTTCAGCATCAGTCCTTCCAATCAATATTCAGGACTGATTTCCTTTAGGATGGACTGGTTGGATCTCCTTGCAGTCCAAGGGACTCTCAAGAGTCTTCTCCAACACCACAGTTAAAAAGATCAGTTCTTCAGTGCTCAGCTTTCTTTATAGTCCAACTCTCACATCTATACGTGACCACTGGAAAAACCATAACTTTGGTTGGTTTGGTTCATAGACGGACCTTTACTGAAAATGTCTCTGCTTTTTAATATGCTGTCTAGGTTGGTCATAGCTTTTCTTCCAAGGAGCAAGCATCTTTTAATTTCATGGCTGCAGTCACCCTCTGCAGTGATTTTGGAGCCCAAAAAAATAAAGTCTCTCACTGTTTCCATTGTTTCCCCATCTATTTGACATGAAGTGATGGGACCAGATGCCATGATCTTAGTTTTCTGACTATTGAGTTTTAAGCCAACTTTTTCACTCTCCTCTTTCAGTTTCATCAAGAGGCTCTTTAGTTCTTCTTCACTTTCTGCCATAAGGGTGGTGTCATCTGCATATCTGAGGTTATTGATATTTCTCCCAGCAATCTTGATTCCAGCTTGTGCTTCATCCAGCCCAGCTTTTCTCATGATGTACTCTGCATATAAGTTAAATAAGCAGGGTGACAGTATACAGCCTTGACTTACTCCTTTCCTGGTTTGGAACCAGTCTATTGTTCCATGTTCAGTTCTAACTGTTGCTTCTTGACCTGCATACAGATTTCTCAGGAGGCAAGTAAAGTGGTCTGTTATTCCCATCTCTTCAACAATTTTCCACAGTGTTGTGATCCACACAGTCAAAGGCTTTGGCATAGTCAACAAAGCAGAAGTAGCTGTTTTTCTGGAACTCTTTTGCTTTTTCTATGACCCAACAGATGTTGGCAATTTGATCTCTGATTCCTCTGCCTTTTCTAAAACCAGCTTGAACATCTGGAAGTTCACGGTTTGTGGAAGCCTGGCTTGGAGAATTTTTATCATTACTTTACTAGCATGTGAGATGATTGCAATTGTATGGTAGTTTGAACATTCTTTGGCATTGCATTTCTTTGGGATTGGAGTGAAAACTGACCTTTTCCAGTCCTGTGGCCACTGCTGGGTTTTCCAAATTTGCTGACATACTGAGTGCAACACTTTCACAGCATCATCTTTTAGGATTTGAAATAGCTCAGCTGGAATTCCATCACCTCCACTGGCTTTGTTCATAGTGATGCTTCCTAAGGCCCACTTGACTTTGCATTCTAGGATGTCTGGCTCTAGGTGAGTGATCACACCATTATGGTTATCTGGGTCATGAAGATCTTTGGCTTGTGGCTCCGCTGGTAATCTTCCCAGACCAGGAATGAAACCCCTATCCTCTGCACTGGCATGTGCTAAGTTGCTTCAGTCATGTCCAACTCTTTGTGATCCCACGGACTGTAGCCCAGCAGGCTCCTCTATCCATGGATTCTCCAGGCAAGAATACCTTGCCATTTCCTCCTCCAGGGGATCTTCCCAACCCAGGGATCAAACCCCTGTCTCTTATGTCTCCTGCATTGGCAGACAGGTTCTTTACCACTAGTGCCACCTGGGAAGCCCCTGCATTGGCAAGCAGATTCTTATCCACTACCCCACCAGGGAGTTCCTATTTAATCCTCTTTTTCTTTCCAGTTACACCATTAAATGGGACCTATCTACCACAAGAGTAGCTATGAGACACTCTAAGACGTTAGAACCAGAACTGGCACAACTTAACTAACCTCAGTTGGGACTTCTATGGTATCTTTTCTTTGTGGTCGAGCAGGTCACCATCTCATTATCAGTAGGTGTCAGCCCTTCAGAGGCAGTGGCTGCTTTACTCATCTGGAGCAGCGCCCTGCACCCAAGGCCAGGCTCATGTGTGCTTACTGGAGACAGTATGTCCTCCCTGGGACCAGGCTGCCCCAGGCAGGACCTCTCATATCTCTCGCCCACTTCCCTTTCTCAGAGGCTCTCTGGGTCCTTGCTGAGGTCCTGGAATGACTCCTTGTTTCTCCTCTCTCTCTGCCCCAAGCCAGCTGTGCAGCCTACAGCCCATCAGCTCCTCTGTCTCCAGAGGCAGTCTTGGCCCAGCCTTGCCAGCAGCTCCTGGTCTCTGCATGCAGATGGTCCCTCAGCAGGGGACCCACACTCAGGAGGGCTGCTGCCTTGTCACTCGCCTCACCTCACCCAGGCTCTGCCGCTCACCCCTTGCTCCACTTAAAAAAAAAATTATATGTTTATTATTTTAAGTAGTTGCGGCAACAGGATCTTTGCTCTTCACTGCGGCATGCCGAATCTTCAGTTGTGGCATGCATACTCTTAGTTTCTGTAAGTGGGAGTGTGTTCCCTGACCAGGGATCGAACCCAGGGCCCCTGCATTGGGAGCAAGGAGTCCTAGCCACTGGACCACCAGGGATGTCCTTTTGCTCCACTTTAGAGTGAATCTTGTGGAGGACCCAATTCTCTGCTCCCTGCACACTCTGAAGTGCATGGCTCTCAGATACAGTCTGAACATCGGTGTTGCCAGAGGTTTAGCAATAGTGGGAGATGGCTGCACCATAGGGTGGGTCAGAGAGCCGAGCTAGGCCCCAGAATGGACTCTGTTCTCTAGCGCCCTTATACCCTGGCTTCGGCCCGCATCCTGCAGGCACAATAGTCTTGCTGAAATGAAACCCCATACCCGGGATTCTTGTCCCCTATCTGGCTTTACTTTTTCTGTAGCACTTATTACCACCTGATGTATTATAGATTGTATTTATTGTCTATTCATTCCCTTAACATTCCCCGCAAATGTAAGGGCAATGATTTATTGAAAGATTTAGTTATGAGCTGAGGTTTCCAGGTGTGCCAGGTAGAGACTGTAACAACAAAAAGTGCCAAAGAGAGAAAGAGGGGGAAACCCAATGAACCTTTCTACTGAAAGGTATAAAACACATGAGGAATTTTAATGCTAACGAAGACAACGAAAGCAATGAATCAAGACAGTTCATTGCAGTTGGCATTAATTTATAGACTAGTTCCTTTTTAAATTATTTATTTATTAGTTGAAGGATAATTGCTTTACAGAATTTTGTTGTTGACAGTTTTTTAAGAATAAATGTGTTGAAGGAGCTCAAGAAGATGGTTGAAAGGATAACACCTATGAAATAAAACTTTTAAAAAAGAACAAGACATTCTAATAGGGAAAAGTGAGCCAAGAAGTAGACATTTTGGAAATGAGAAAAAAAATTGGCCATTAAAAAAGGTGATAGGATAGAGTCCACAATTGAAACAAAGGCTATGTTAGTGAATTTGAAGATATACAAAAGAAATAGCTTAGAATGCAGCAGAGAATGAAGAGATTTAAATAAGGGCTAATTAAGACACATGTGTGATAAGAAGAGGCTCCAGTGCATGAAAATAGAAGTCTCAGAAGGCAAGAAGGGAGAAGTAATATCTAGAGAGAGAAAGCTGAGAATTTCCTAGATTGAAGTGGACATAAATGCATTCAAGGTGCCAAACAAGGTTAATAAAAATGGGTCCACACCTAGACACACTGTACTGAAACTTAGAACATGAAGACTAGCAAGACAATCAGAAAATCTATTGTCTTAGTCCTCTTCAGATCAGATCAGATCAGTCGCTCAGTCGTGTCCGACTCTTTGCAACCCCATGAAGTGCAGCACACCAGGCCTCCCTGTCCATCACCAACTCCCGGAGTTCACCCAGACTCACGTCCATCGAGTCAGTGATGCCATCCAGCCATCTCATCCTCTGCGTCCCCTTCTCCTCTTGCCCCCAATCCCTCCCAGCATCAGAGTCTTTTCCAATGAATCAACTCTTCACATCAGGTGGCCAAAGTACTGGAATTTCAGCTTTAGCATCATTCCTTCCAAAGAAATCCCAGAGCTGACCTCCTTCAGAATGGACTGGTTGGATCTCCTTGCAGTCCAAGGGCCTCTCAAGAGTCTTCTCCAACACCACAGTTCAAAAGCATCAATTCTTCAGCACTCAGCCTTCTTCACAGTCCAACTCTCACATCCATACATAACCACAGGAAAAACCATAGCCCTGACTAGACGGACCTTTGTTGGCAAAGTAATGTCTCTGCTTTTGAATATGCTATCTAGTTTGGTCATAACTTTCCTTCCAAGGAGTAAGCGCCTTTTAATTTCATGGCTGCAGTCCTCTTAGGCTGCTAGAATACATTACCATAGACTGAATAGACATTTATTTCTCACAGTTCTGGGCCCATTTGGAAGTCTGAGATCAGGGTGCCAGAATGGTTAGGTAAGGGCTCTCTTCTAGATCACAAAACTTATCATATACTCATATGGTGGAAGAGGCAAGAGACCTCTCTGAAGTGTCTAAGTCCCTAAGAGTCCTCCTGCCAGCGCAGGAGAGATGGGTTCCATCTTTGGGTCAGGAAGATCCCCTGGAGAAGGAAATGGCAACCCATTCCAGTATTCCTGCCTGGGAAACCCCATGGACAGAGGAGCCTGGTAGGCTACGGCCCATGGGGTCGCAAAGAGTCAAACACAACTTAGCAACTAAACAACAGCAATCCCATTCATGAGGGCTCCAACCTCATGATATAAATACCTCCCCAAGACCCAACTTTCAAATACCATCACCTTTGTGGGTTAGAATTTTAATATACGATTTGCAACATTCCGACCACAGCAGCTATTATGAAGAAAAGATAAAATACACATAAAGGCATGTCCGTTAGACTGTCAGCTGGCTTCCCATCAATAGCAGTGTCTGCCAGAAGACAATGGACATGAATTCTTTAACGCTGAGTTTACATGCAGCTACATTATCATGCAGGAACAAAGACAAAATAAAGATATTTCCAGACACACAAAGTTAAAGAGAGTTCACCTCCTACAGCTGTTCAGCAAGA
This sequence comes from Bison bison bison, assembly GCF_000754665.1. Classification (NCBI taxonomy): domain Eukaryota; kingdom Metazoa; phylum Chordata; class Mammalia; order Artiodactyla; family Bovidae; genus Bison; species Bison bison. Next base: position 8,917,508 of record NW_011495080.1, on the reverse strand, counting down.
AAAGAAATGAACCTAGAAGGAAGACATGGGATGTGATAGACAATGGTGAGCACAGACATCAGTAAAACGTATTAGTCAAGTTAGTGAACTTTAAAAAGAAAATTTGGGGGACTTAAAAAGAGTGAAACAAACTTTATAAAACAATAAAGTCATAGCGAAGAGTGGTGTTCAGTGGTGATTAAAATAAACTAATGGGCTTGTGTTTAGGAGATTAGAAATACCCAATTTTTGACATTGCTAGAATAATTTATAATTTAAAATGCATATTAAAATGTAAAGATAATGATTAAAAGAAAAGAAATACAAATTTTATTGTGTTAGTCTGCTCAGACTGCTGTAACAAAATACCATAGACTAAGTGTCTGAAACAGTAGAAATTTATTTTCTGACAGTTCTGGAAGTTGAGAGCATGGTTGGGTTCTGCTGAGACCTTCCTCCTCTGCTTTCAGACAACTGTTTCCTTGCTGCATCCTCATGTGACCTTTCCTCTGTGTTAAGACAAAGAGAGAAAATA
>NW_011495080.1:8916589-8916894 GCF_000754665.1 Bison bison bison | reverse complement strand
ATCCTCTGTCGTCCCCTTCTACCTCTTGCCCCCAATCCCTCCCAGTCATCAGAGTCTTTTCCAATGAATCAACTCTTCACATCAGGTGGCCAAAGTACTGGAATTTCAGCTTTAGCATCATTCCTTCCAAAGAAATCCCAGAGCTGACCTCCTTCAGAATGGACTGGTTGGATCTCCTTGCAGTCCAAGGGCCTCTCAAGAGTCTTCTCCAACACCACAGTTCAAAAGCATCAATTCTTCAGCACTCAGCCTTCTTCACAGTCCAACTCTCACATCCATACATAACCACAGGAAAAACCATAGCC
>NW_011495080.1:8894442-8916389 GCF_000754665.1 Bison bison bison | reverse complement strand
ACATGGAAGTCGAAAAATAAGCCCACGTTCAGGGGGAGAGGAATTAGCCTTTTGAAGGGTGAAGTGTTGAAGAATGCATGGATGCTCCCTCCACCACATTAGGAGTGGCTTTTTTCCTTTTAATGCACCCTGCTCAGGAAAAATAAAGATTGATGTCTTTCATCAGTTTTAGAAAATTCTCAGCTATTATCTCTTCTGTTCTCCTCTATTCTATTTTCTTCTCCTGAACTCTTGTCAGATATAAACCAAATTCTTTCATATCTCTTAATCTTTTCCATAGTTTCTATGTTCTAGTCTGCGCTGAATTATTGGGTAATATCTTCATATTTCTCTTCCAGCTCACTAATTTTCTCTTCAACTAAGCCTTCAACTGGATCTAATCGGCTATTCACCCCACTCTAACTTTTTAATTTTAAAATCATATTTTTCATTTCTAAAAGTGCTATGTGCTTATCAGTACTTGCAACTCTTCCCAATTTTGATAGTCTTTCAATGCTGGCCTGTTTTCATGACTCGGTCTCTCATTTCTTTATATACTTGCTACATAGTTACAGTATCTAGTGATTCCAATACCCAGTGTCCTTAAGGACCTAACTCAATTGTTGGTTTTTCTCTTGACTTTCACTAATGGGAATTCTTCCTTGTTCTCTGGAGATCTTCCTTGTTCTCTGGAGATCTTTTACCATGAGTTCACATTGAGAGATACTAATCTGTGGAAATATTCGAGTCTTAATTGACGATGACTTTCTCTAAGGAAGATTTGCATTTGCTTTTTCTGGATGCCAAGGCATGTACCAACCCAGGGCCGTGGCCACTTTAGTCATCTTCCAAAGGTCGAGCTTATTGCAGGGGGTTTGGGTCCGGCTCCTCCTGATACTAGCTGAAAGTTTAGTCTTAAAAAGTTGATCTTGTTGCACAAGATACGTGGACATTGGCACTCAAGGCCATCCCATCTTCCCGTGTGCTTATAATTTCACACTTTGGTTTCAGCCTATTTGGTCCCCTAAAGGTTTCCTTTGCTTCTTGCAATCCCAGCTGTGCAATAAGAACCATTTTGAGCAAGATAATTATGACTGTGGCCACAAGCCGCAGCATCTAGGCTGCCTCTTCTAGAAGTCTCAGAAATTTAAAAAAACGAACAACTTTTTATTTATTTTGGCTGTGCCAGGTCTTGGTTGCCGCGTGTGAGATCTTTAGTTGTGGTATGCGAGATCTAGTTCCCTCATCAGGGATCGAACCTGGATCCCCTGCACTGGGACATAGAGTCTTAGCCAGTGGACCACCAGCGAAGTCCTCCAGAAATTCTTTACCATGAAAATATCCTGAAAAATAAATAGAATTAATAAAAGCACTCAGAAATGCTGAAAGAGGTCAACTTAGAAAAATTCATACTATTTCTACACATATGTAATAACCAATTAGAAAATACAAGAAAAAAGTAATTCACAATGCAATAAACTTTGAGATACCTAGGAATAAATCTAACAAGACATGCAAGACCTTTATGGAGAAAAATGACAAATTATTGTTGAAGGATATAAAAGAAGATTTGAATAAATGGAGATTTTTTTTAATGTTCATGGATAATATTCGTAGGTTGGAAGATACTATCATAAAGATGTCATCTCTTCTGAATTTAATCTATAAATCCAATGAAGTACAAATGAAATTTCCTCTGAATTTTTTTTTGTTTTTTGGAACTTGACAAGCCTATTCTAATATTAATGTGGAAGACCTCCCCTGCCTTAAAAAAAAAAAAAAAAACACCCAGAAGAAGAAGAAGAGCTAAAACAATTGTGAAGAGGCATAACAAGGGGCAAGGGGTGGAGGGGACTTTCCATAGAAGATATGAAGATTTACTATAAAGTTATAGTAAGACAGTGAGGCATTAGCCCAGAGACAGAAAAGTAACTCCATAGCTTAGAATAGGCTAGAGTCTAGAAAATAAACCCTCTCATGTTTGGAAACTTGATAAATGAGCAAGGTTTCCCACATTAGTGGGAAAAAGAAGAACTATTTAATAAATGATGCTGGGACAAATTATTATCTTTATGGGATAATCAATCTGCACAGATTCCATACAAAAATTTTATGTTGACTTCAATGTGAAAAGCAAAACTTCATTATTCTTAGAAGAAAATATAGTGAAGTATCTTTCATCTTCAGTTAGGAGGGGAAGGATTTCATTTTTTTAAGGAGGGTGTTTTAAACCAGACACAAAACCTCCCATTTACAAAAAATGATAAATTCAGCCTCATTAAAATTTAGAACTTTTGTACAACAAAAGATACTATGAACACAATTAGAGACAAGACAGATTTTTTTTTGCAATGCAAATAACCAACAATGAGTTAGCATCTAGAATATATTTTAAAAGTCCTACAAATCAATTTCTTAAAAAGATAGAATTTAAAAATGGCACATGATGCAAATAGGCATTTCACAGACGTGGAGGCCCAAGAGGTCGCTGTGCACTCTGAAAAATGGCTTGATGTCAAAATTAATCAGGAAATTGCACATTAAATGCACATCTTAACCTTGTCAGATATTAAACATTTAATATTACTGCATGTTTACACTTTTAGGTATGTAAACTGATATAATCTCTTTTCAAGAGCAATTTGGCAAAATCTAGCAGAGCTTAGGGGTAAATCCTTAGAGCCAACAATTCTATTCACAGGCATATTCCCTAGGGTAATCATTATGCATATGCATAAAAGACTGTAAACAGGAATGCTCACCCCAGCACTGTTTGTAACAATGAAAAAAAAACGGAATCACAAGAGAATGGATAAATCGTGATGTATCCTTATAACCAAGTACAGTGCAGCAGTTAAAGTAAACGAACAAGAGCTACATATATCAATGCAGATGCCCCTAACACAGTGTCTAAATCATGCAAATTGCAGAAGGATGCATGCTGTCTGATGCCTTTTATGAAAATTTCAAAATATGCAAAGTGATTCTCTATATTGTTTATGGTTATGGTTACGCCATAAATCTGTAGGAAAAGTATACAAACATGGATGAAAAGTAAGTACAACAAAATGTTAAAAATGGAAAAAGTGAGTATTTGATGAAGTGGGCACATGGCTGTCTTATTATTCTCTTTCTCATTTTTTAAAATACTTGATTTTTTTTTTTTTTAAAAAGCACTCCTCCACTGTGTGTGGGATGGACCAGAAGGGTTCAAAACCCATTGGTGGCTCTTGCAGTGAGAGGTGGTGGGTGACTACAGGAGAAGGTGTGGAAAGAAGATGGTTTCAGATTTATCCTTGAAGATATGGGCTCCTGGTTGCTTGTTTTGTTTTGTCTTATCCGGAACAACTCTGTGGCTAAGTAAAAAATTGAAAAGTCTGACAAGTTCAGGAGTTGTCAGTGAAGTGAGGAAATAGCACCCTAGCGCAGTGCTGGCCTGGGTCAGTGGCTCTTTTGTCACACTGGTGGTGCTCCACTGAGGTCAAACATATGTGGAGGGAGGCTTGTGCAAGGTCATTCAGTGTGGCAGCAATCCCAGTGTCCAACCAAAGGATGGATAAGTAGGCTGTGGTAAAGATAATGTCTGGGAATCCTATGATACTTGCCTGAGGTCTTTGCCAAACTGATGCTTAAAATTTTGAGAAGCTTTCTTGCACAGCAAAGGAAAGCATCAACAAAATGAAAAGATAATCACAGAATGGGAGAAAAATATTTGCAAATCATAGTTGATAAGGGTTTTATATCCAAAATATATAAAGAACTCATACAACTCAATAGCCAAAAAATTCCAACGAAAAAATGGCCAGAGGAACTGAATATATGTTTTTCCAAAGAAGACATACACATGGCCAACGGATACATGGAAAGATGCTCAACATCAGCAGGGAAATGCAAATCAAAACCACAATAAGATATCACCCCACATCTGTTAGAATGGCTGTCATCAAAAAAGTCAAGAGATAAGTGTTGGAGGATACGGAGAAAAATGCATTGTGCCCTGTTGATGAGAATGTAAATTAACGCAGCCACTATGGAAAACAGTACAGAGCTTCCTCAAAAATTGAAAATAGGACAGCCATATGATCAAGCAAACCCACTTCTGGGTATATATCCAAAAGAAATGAAAACAGAATTTCAAAGAGACATCTGCACTCCCGTGTTCATTGCAGCATTATTCACAATAACCAAGACACAGAGACAGCCTAAATGTCTGAGTATGTGGTTTAGTCACTAAGTCGTATCCGACTCTTGTGACCCCATAGACTATAGCCTGCCAGACTCCTCTGTCCAAGGGATTCTCCAGGCAAGAATACTGAAGTGGGTTGCCATTGCCTTCTCCAGGGGGAGTATATATTGGAGTCTTTTCCAGCCATTTGGGACAACATGAATATACCTTGAGGGCATTTGCCAAGTGAAATGTCAGAAAGAGAAAGACGAACACTGAATGGTATCTCTTATATGTGGAATTAAAAAAAAAAAAAAAAAGTCAGGGGCTTTCCTGGTGGCCAAGTGGTAAAGAATCCATCTGCCCATTCAGGAGACACGAGTTAGATGCCTGGTTAGGGAAGATCCCACATGCCGCAGAGCAAGTAAGCCCATGCGCCACAACCATCGAGCCTGGGTTCCAGAGCCCAAAAGCCACAACTACGGAAGCCCATGCGCCCTAGAGCCTGTACTCCACAACAGTGAGAAGCCCAAGCACCGCCAACTGAAGAGTAGCCCCCGCTCGCCACAGCTAGAGAAAAACCCGAGCAGCCACAAGGACCCCGCACAGCCAACGAATAAATAAAATTACTTAAGAAAAAAAGTCCAACTCATAGAAACAAAGGGTAGAAAAAGTGGTTGCCAGGGGCTGGTAGGTGGGGGAAGTAGGGAGAGGTTGATAAAAGGGTGCAAACTTTCAGCTCTAAGATGAACCAAGTCTGCGATATAATGTATAACACGGGACTATAGTTGATAACACTGTACTGTATACTTGAAATTTGCTGAGAGTAGGAATTAAATGTTCTTGCCAAATAAAAAGGATAAATGTGTGAGGTGATGGATGTGTTCATTAACTAGATGGGGGGAATCCTTTCACAATATACACATATATCAAACCATCATGACATGTACTTTAAATATCTTACAATTTTATTTGTCAATTATACCTCAATAGAGCTGGAAAAAAAGAGGAAAATGATCCATTTTCCTATGGCTTGAAATGCAAATACATGTGTATAGTCATTTGTCATCTGACTCTTCTTATGATAGCTTTGGTCGTACAGACATTTTTTTTTTAATTTCTACATAGCTGAATTTACCAATCTTTTTCTCTTATGGCAGCTAGGTTTTGTTCTGTGCTTTAAAAGATCTTCTTTACTTTGAGATTACAAAAACTCCTTCTATGGTTTAACAAAAAGAAGAAAGAAGTTAGATCAATATGTAGCAACACCGTCACGCTTTTGCTCACTTGCTAAGTAGTATCTGACTCTTTGCGACCCCGTGGACTATACCCCGCTTGGCGCCTCTGTCCATCGGATTTTCCAGGCAAGAATACTGGAGTGGGTTGCCATTTTCTCCTCCAGGGAATCTTCCTGCATCTCCTGCACTGGTAGGCAGATCCTTTATCACTGAGCCACCTGGGAAGCCATCAACATGGTAAATCTTGAATAATAATATTGAGTGAAAAAAGCAAGATGTTGAATGAAATGTGCAATATAACACTGATTTATGTAAATGAAAACTGCAAAGTAAAGTTATATATTTTCTCTGGATACAATTATGTACATAAATTGCATTTTTAACAACTGGAAGGAAATTACCAAATTCAAAATAGTGTTTCTCCTGGTGGTGGAAGGGGATTAGGATGTTATGGTGGTGGAGGTCAAGGGAGACATTAGCTTTATTATTTTTTTTAATATAATTTATTTATTTATTTGTGACTGTGCTGAGTCTTCAATGCTGCACACGGGCTTTCTCTAGTTGCAGAGAGCTGGAATTACTCTCTAGTTGCCCTGCGGCATGTGGAATCTTCCCGATTGTTGTTCAGTTGCTCAATCGTGTCTGACTCTTTGCGACCTCATGGGCTGCAGCACACCAGGGAAGGCCCCATGCTTACTCTTGGGTGAATTCGGGTGCTGGCAGCTTGGCAGGATGAAGATAGTGTTGACTGCTGCCAGGAGCCCAAACTTTTGAGTAAGGTCACTTGGGTCCAATTTTTTACTCTGCCTCCAAGTAGTTATTTCAGTCATATCAATGAAGTTGCCTGAACCTCAGTCTTCTTATCTGTAAAATGGGGATAATGGTGCTTACCTTGCAGAGGTTCTCGTGAACACTGACCTAGTTCTGCAGATCTTGAACTGGTTCCGTTTGATCCTCCAAATACCCCTCCCTACCTCTACCCCTTTCAAGAACCCACGCCCCTTTTCTGGGGCTTGAGGAGTGTGGAAAGTTTGGAGAGGAGGCTGTGTTTCCACACATGGAAAGCCAAGGGTAGATTGGGTGAAGCATTGCCTCTGCTGGCAGTCACCAGCCAGGCTGAGTGCTGGCAAAAAGAGCAGTGAAGGGAAGTCTGAGTGTAGGTGGAGGCAATACCTCCACCTACAGAGAGTGAATGGGAGGCACTTTAGGACAATGACAGCCTCCACCAGGTGCTGGGGTTTCAGATAATCCTCCTTGCAGTGTCTTTGGCCAAGTCTGCCCCCTGAGCTCTTTTCAGGCAAGGGCCCTCCTTTTCTTAGGAAACTGCCCTCTCAGGAAACCCCTTCTCCCTCCTCAATTATTTCATAAAAATACTTGATGGCTCATTAGCATAGAGTATAAGTCCATCCCTCTCTGGGAGGACTGACACCTCCTGGCAAAGAACTGGAAGGCAAAAAGAAGATGATGACCTGAATCTGCGGCCACAGGAACTGAGACCTTACCTCGCCTGGCACAACGCAGGTGCTGGTAGACGATACCAAACATGGTTCCCCCTCCCCGACATACTGGATAAGCAAGTGATATTAATAGGTAGTCTCCAGTAGCTAAGACTCCAAGCTCCCCATGCAGGGGGCCCAGATTCAATCCCTGGTCTGGGAACTAGATTCCACGTGCCACAACTAAGACCCAGTGCAGCCAAATAAATAAATAAAAATAAATATTAAAAAATAGGCAGCTAACAAATTGGGGAATTGCTGACTTAAAGTTAAGCAAGTCTGTTGTGGGAATTATCTGAGCCTTTAAAGTCTATTGCTCCTTGTGACTTTCCAGGGAGAAATTTACACAGGAGGCCTGTTCACAGTTCCTTAAACTTCCTGCACTGTGGAGCTCTTGTTCAAGGTCCTGTGAAACCAGATCTGAGAACACTGTTTCAGAAATAGATTGCATAATTGGATTACAGTAATTCTGAATAATTCATTATCAAAAGAATGATAATTCTTTTGCCTTATGAAGCCTTGGCTTTTAGACTATGGCTGCAAGTGTGAGGGTCTCCCGAGCCCAAAGCACCTGAGTGTTCATTGGAAGGATTGTTGAAGCTGAAACTCCAATACTTTGGCCACCTCATGCGAAGAGCTGACTCATTGGAAAAGACCCTGATGCTGGGAAAGATTGAAAGCAGGAAGAGAAGGGGATGACAGAGGATGAGATGGTTGGATGGCATCATCAACTCAATGGACATGAGTTTGGGTAAACTCCGGGAGCTGGTGGTGGACAGGGAGGCCTGGCGTGCTGCAGTCCATGGGGTTGCAAAGAATCTGACACGACTGAGTGGCTGAACTGAACTGAACTGAGGATGGATGTACTTTGGGCTTCCCTGGTGGCTCAGATAGTAGAGAACCTGCCTGCAATGCAGGAGGCCCTGGTTCAATCCTAGGGAAGATCCTCTGGAGAAGGGAATGGCAATCCACTCCAGTATTCCTACCTGGAGAATTCCATGGACAGAGGAGCCTGGTGGGCTACAGTCCATGGGGTTGCAAAGAGCTGGACATGACTGAATATGCTCACACACACAGGAGAGATGAGTGATGGTCAACCACGGGAGAAGGGAGCAGGGTGCCCATATTTTAGTCACCTGGGGAACTGCAGCCCGTATAACCTTTCTCCCCACTTGTCTTAGGTCTGTGTTCTCCATATATGCTCCCCTGAATTCTAACTTATGCTCTCAAGTCTTGGTGCTCAATACACATGTGGTATTTCAACCACAATACAACTTCTCACTTGGGCATATTTTTTTTTAAAGCATTTCTTATTTCTAGGGTGAGGTAGATTAAACTTCATCAGATTTGAAAAGGGTGATTGTGCTTAGCTAGTGAGGGGATATATTCAGATACAGATAAAAGATAAAATTGTTTCATGAACCCCATGAGGGGATTTTACTCAAAAGCTTAACTTCTAACTTGTTGATTATGATTGCAAACCGGGATTTTTAAAATTAAACTTTTTTTTTTTTGCAGCTTTTATAGCTTTGACTACTTTTTTTTTAATTTATTTTTTTTTGGCATTCTCTTATATTTTTATTTTTAAACTTTACAATATTGTATTAGTTTTGCCAAATATAGAAATGAATCCACCACAGGTATATATGTGTTCCCCATCCTGAACCGTCCTCCCTCCTCCCTCCCCATACCATCCCTCTGGGCCTTTTGAGATAACTGTAGATTGAAAGGCACTTGTAAGAAATGACACAGAGAGATCCAGCGTGCCCTTTATCTTGTGGCACAAAATCACAACCAGGAACACGACATCGATACAGTCTACCGATCTTATTGTGATTTCCCCGCTTCACAGGTCCTCCTGTGTGTGCACGTATTTCTACACAGTTTCATCACTTGTGTATGTTTGTGTATCCACCCCCACCATCAAGATACGGAGCAGTTCTAACATCCCAAGGATGCCCTTCTCCTACAACTGCAATCAGCGGGGCTTCAAGTGTGAAATGTGAGAGACTAAAGACAGGGTGAGTGCAGGGAAAGGAAAAAAATAGAGGTAAGACCCTGGGTGACAAAATACAAAATACGTATTTGCTCTCTGCCCCGTTTCCTGAAGCAGAGCTCCAAAACCCCTTAAATTTCCTGTGAAAGTTTTTCTTTTTTTTTTGTCTAAGGAGGCAACTCCTGGTGGGTTCTTGGGTGGGGGCTTGTTGTAAGAAAAACCAAGCCAGGATTAGTAGCTTAGATCTGTCAGCCCTGCCTCCCCTACTCCCAGGAGAGAAGTGGGGCAGAGATTGAATTAATAGCTGATCAAACCTGTATGATGAAAACTCCATAAAAATTCCTACAGTGTGGGGTACAGAGAGCTTCCAGGTTGGTGAGCACATCCACATTCTAGGAGGAGGAGGATGCACCCCAAATCCATGGGGACAGAAGCTCTTTTGTTTGAGAACCTTCTACATGTCTTCCTATGGACTCCTTCATCTAGCCATCCCTCTGTATTGCTTGTGATAAACCAGTAAACATTAAGTGTTTCCCTGGAGATCTAAAAGCCATCATAATAAAGTATGGAACTTGAAGAAGGGGCATGAGGACCCTCTATTGATGTAAGATATAGATACACTCCAGGTTAGACATTTACAACTGGCCTCCTGTTTACATTTCACGGGGCACAAAGAAGTGGGCTTCAGGCTGCATCCTTACAACTGTTAGCATTTTCTGAGACAAGAGATAGGTGTGCTCCAGTTAAGGCACTTTACAATCAGCCTCCTGTTTGCCCTCTGAAATGGAAGTAACAACAGAAACAGGGTAAATAGCCAATGTTTGTCTCCCATAAACACGTCAAGTTAATGGGCACGGCGAGGACAAAGAGGGGCAAAACTCTGTTTGAGTAAAGGATTAAGGAATCTCCATGCTCCCCTCTTTGGGGATGAGGGAGACATTACACATACGCAGAAAGGTGCCATGTGGGTCAAAAGTCAGGGAATAACACCAGGCCATAATGAGTCTTGCCCCTCCCAGAAGCCTTCACTTCGAGATCCGTCTTGACTGAGGGGTGCGTGTGTACCCAGGAGAGGGTCTCAGGGTAGGTCAGGTGTAGAAAAAAGAAATCAGATAATTGGCTAACGGTAAACAAAGACCCAGAGGAACTGACCTATCTATATAAATGGCTTAACCCCCTCTCTTCTAGCTCCTCCTCACCAAGGGGGGCGCCCTCGCCCTTTCTCTCTGGGTGTGCCTCTCCGCCTTGCTTCTATCTTAACTAAACAAACCATCTCTCCGTGTGCTCTCCCACTTGTTGTTATTGCTCTGTCTCTAATAATAAACTGTACCTGCCTTTATTGCTTCTGCCTCCACGATAAATGCATTTTTCACTGACAGCAAAGATCCAGGGGCAAACAGCTTCTAGCCGCTAGCCCTTGCTGGTCTGGTGGCTGATTACCCCTGTTTTCAGACACCCCTGGTGTGAAAGCTGTGCCAAGTGCAGGCAGGCAGTGTCAGGAGTGAATGGTAGAGAACTCGGTCAGCGTCCAGAGAGCTGGAGAACTGGTCGTTGTTGGGGGGAGACCAATACATCTGGTGTTAGAAGTGTTCCATGGCAAGAAGAAACAGTGGTTTTCTTCATCCTAGAAGACTCAGGCAGCTGCAATGGGAGAGGGACTTCATGGAAAGAATAGAGGAGCTTAAAGGGAATTTTCAGAAATCTCTGACATGCAGTGAGTGATTCAACTTTCCATTCGCACCCTCCTCCCCCCTCAAAAAAAAAAAAATCACTGAAGAATCTCCCATTGATTCCTTCAGAGTTGGATATGGTCGGGAAGGGAGTGTTGAGATGCTGGATCAAGTAGGAATCTGATCAGGGTCACATGAAATCTCTTCTGATTCTCACCACCACCTAGACAGGGATGGGCACAAGATACTATCTCCATATTTGAGAGAAGAAGAAAAGCCTGGACTTCCCTGGTAGCCCAGTGGTTAAGAATCTGCAATGCAGGGGACGTGCGTTTGAGCCCTGGTCAGGGAACTAAGATCCCACATGACTCAGCGCAACTGAGCCTGTGTGCTCTGGAGCCCAAGCACCACAACTAGAGAATTCGTGTGTTACCACAAAAGATCTCGCGTGACACGATGAAGACCCGATGCAGCCAAATATATAAATTAACTAGTTAATTTTTTAAAAGTTTGAACAGAAGTGACTTCCCAGGGTCACACAGCTGATAAGCTGCAGACTCTGGGAAAGTCTAGGTGTGGAGAGGCCCTACTTCCTGGGTTCCAAATCGCATCTGGTGAGTGCATCAAGACTTAAACTTGCAGATTCCTATGGTCGAGTGGTTAGGACTTGTCACTTTCACCACTAAGGGCTCGGGTTCAATCCCTGGTCAGGAAACTAGTAATAACATCCCACAAGCCTCCACTTGCCCCAGATCTGCTCCTTCCCTGTGGTCCTCAGGGAATTCCAGTCATCTGTGACCCCTCTCCTTCTCACCCCACATCTCACTCATCAGCACGTCCTGGGCCTCAATCCCCAGCATGCATCTCACCCCAGCATCCTTAACATCTCCACTGCAACCACCCAAGTCAAGCCTTCTTCACCTCCTGATGAAATATTTTGCAAAAGCCTCCAAAACAGTTTTTCTGCTTCCATAGTCGTCCAGCTTGAGTGATGTAAATCAAGCTTTGGCCAACAATAGCCTGCAGGCCAAATCTGGTTTGTGAGGTAAAAATGATTTTTACATTATTAAATGGTCAGGGAAAAACCCCAAAGAATAATATTTTGTGACACGTGAAAATATGGAATTCAGATTTTATGCCCCATACGTAAAGTTTTATTGGCATACAGCCACGCTCATTCCTTTATGCACTGACTGGCTCTGCACAGAAATCACACGGTCCACACAGGCCAAAACCTTCACGGAAAAGGTGTTCTGATGTCACCTCTTTCCCAGCCTCCTCTGTGGGCTTCCTCCCCTCCTTGGAGTGAAACTTGAAGTCCCAGAGTCCCCTGCCCACGGCTCTGAGTCCGTTTCTTTCTCTTGTGTCCACCATTTTCACACTCTGGTCATGCTGGCTTCGGGCGGGCCCTCACCCGGGCACCCACCCCTGCCCCCACAAGCACTGCTGCCCATTTACTGCCTTTGCTAAGGTCTTTCCCCCTCAGGCCTCTGAATTGCTGTTTCTCTGTCTGGAATGTTCTTCCACTCTCTGCGTGACTGACTCCTTTTCTCCAGATCTCTGCCCAAGTGTCATCTCTTCCAAGAGGCCTTTCTTGTCTACTGCTTCACCCATTACTCCATTTCATCACGTGTCTATTCCCTTCTTTGCACGTTTGTCGACTTATTTCCTGTCGCCCCCACCATGACATAAATTTCATCTGGGCAGAGAACATATTAGATGCTCAATGATTATCTGCAAATGAATGAATGAATGAGTAGCTTTTGTTGGCTCAAGAGCTGTGTGTCCATTTCCCTAGCACGGTGACAGCCATCTCAGAATTGAGATAATTCCCATAAACTTCTCCCCAGCATTTTGTTCTCCTCTTGGATCCATTGCTGTTGTTAACCATTATGAGTTTATTTTCCTAAAATGTTATCCTTAGGTCTTTCTGCAAGAAACCAAGGAGACACCTGGTACTTAGCCAGTTTAGAGAAGAACTTCGTGCCCTTCTCAGCAGGTAAAGGAAGTCTTTCTTCTACTATCAAGAGATCCAACCCATAAAAAAGATTTATCTGTAAACATCCAAGTCTGGTCACTGGCACACTTATAAAAAGTTTCAATTCACTTCTTTTTCTCTGTAACAGGAAACAACCTCAGCTCAACAACCTTGGTAACAGGAAACAACCTCAGGAATACAACAGATTGCTGGGGGATGTGAATACATGAAAGGTACAGGGACTGAGCAGGATTGCCTAGGTTACAAATACATAAATAAAATCTCCAAATCTTAGTGTCTGAAGACAAAACATTTATTTCCTGCTCGCCTCCATCATGGTTGGCAGGGACCATTGGATGTAGTCACTTAGTAATTCAGGTCGGTGGGTCGCTTTGCTACCAGCCAGGGTTGGTCTCAGGGGCTTAGTCCCCAAACACAAGGGACAGGAAGGGCAGTCTATCCTGTGCCTGAAAGGGGTGGTGGTGATTGATGAACAACTGTAAGGACAACCACAGGCTTCCCAGGTGGCTCAGATGGTAAAGAATCTGCCTGCAATGTGGGAGACTCGGATTCGATCTCTGGGCCAGGAAGATCCCCTGGGGAAGAGAATGGCAACCCACTCCAATATTCTTGCTTGGGAAATCCTGTGGACAAGAGAAACCTGGTGGGCTACACTCCATGTCTCAAAAAAGTCAGACACGACTGAGCAAATAACACACAATGACAACCACAGAAGGATGAAGAGAACATATTCTCTTTAAAGGCAAAATGAGACCAGGGAAGAGGGCAAGAAAGATAGAAGCTGAGAAAGAAGGGCTTCAGAGGCTCCTAAAGGCATATCAGCGAGACTAACAACTCTGGTCACACTCCTGTATTCACCTGAGCTGTAAATTTCTGTGTCATCTATTGTCATGGTGTTTGAAAAGCTGATTATGCACTCTTATGGAGCTCTTCAACAACTCTTTGCTCTTAAACATTTATAGCACCCTTCCAAATGAGTGAGTTACAGCAATCCTCTTCAGGTGAAAGTATTCTCCAAGCTCTTGCTTCTGTAAGCAGAGGCATGTAATCCTCAGGGACACACAAAGGCATGAACTCTGGCCAGGCTCAATTACTCACAGAATCACACACACACCTCGCAGTAAGGACTGAATCAATACAAGATGACTCATCTTTCTCTTTAGGGCTGACCCTAAAATGTGATTTTCATTTATAGCCAACCCTTCCCGTGGAGCGGTGTTGTCCAACAGAAACTTCTTCGATGATAGAGATGTTCCACCTGCCAATGCAGGAGACATAAGAGACACAGGTTCGATCCCTGGGTCAGGAAGATCCCCTGGAGGAGGGCATGGCAACCCACTCCAGTATTCTTGCCCAGAGAATTCCACAGACAGAGGAATCTGGTGGACTACAGTCCACAGGGTCGCAAAGAGTCAGACACGACTGAAGCGACTTGGGACGTTCTATGTCTGTGCTGTCCAATGTGGGAGGTAGGCACTGGCCAAATGTGGCTCTTGAGCATTTGAAATGTGGTTAATGTGACTGATGTGTGTGTGTGCTCAGTTGCTCAGTCATGTCCGACTCTTTGTGACCCCACGGACTATAGCCCACCAGGTCCTCTTTCCATGGAACTTTCCAGGCAAGAATACTGGAGCGGGGGGTGCTATTTTCCACTCCAGGGTATCTTCCTGACCCAGGGATCAAAACTGTATCTCCTGTATTAGCAGACGGATTCTTTACCATTAGTGCTATGCGGTAGTGCTTTATGGGAAGCACAGTGTGACTAAGGTGCTGAATTTTAAATTGTATTTAGTTTTAGTTTTTTTGAATTTGAAAAGCCACATAGCCACACATGGCTAGTGGCTGCTGTATTGAATAGCATAGCTTTGGAGTAAAAAGGAGAACTGTTGCTTTCTATTCAGCTCCCATCTTGGCTATGCCAAGAAAAAGACAGCTATGCTGTGAAAAACCAATATAAATGCTAGTCATGATGCGTTCGATTCTATTATCTCCTTCTGACTCATACTGTCTTACACACGGTCTCCTATTCAGGCAAGATGTCTAGACTGTTCCTTGTACAAAAGTGGCCTCTAACTGGAAGGGGTGGGTGGTGGTGGACCACTGACCAAAGGCTACCCATAGGCTGCCCAGAGCCCTGGAAGGTGGCCTGTTTGGAGTCTCTGAAGGAGCAGCAGTGATTGACTCAGCCTATCAGGGTGCCTCCCTTGGAATTTTAAAAGGTTTGGCCAATCAGCAGAGAGAAGGGGCGGGAGCAAGCAAACCAGGAGAGACAAAGACACTAAGGTTCAGAGAGCTGGGTTCTCCAACAGCCATCCTGTTCTAACCCCAGTTGCCAGTCATATATATCCTTAAACAAGCAAGCAAAAAATCACCCTTTCCTTTCCTTTAAGGTGGACTGAGTGACTGTTTTTTCTTTACTTAAAAGAAATTCAGTAACTAAAAATTCCTCTAACGAGGAGTTTCTCGACCTGGGTACCATTGACATTTGAGGCCAGAGAATTCTTTGTTCAGGGGTGCTGTCTTGCGCGTTGTAGGATGTTTTAGAGCATCCCTGGCTCAGATTCACTAGATCCCAGGAGCATGGCCCACCCACCCCCACCAGTCATCATTACCAAAAATGTCTCCAGACGTAGCCAAATGTCTCCTGGTGGGTGGGGGCATGGGGCGGGGGCAAGAATCTCCATTCTTCACCCCCTTGAGAATCACCTCTCCAAATGTATCCCAAGTGCACCTCCTCTGGCCTCCTTGAGGACAAAAAGATAAAAACGGCAGTTTATTCCTAGCAACTCCCAGCTCTCCCTCCCTCTCTTCTCCAGGCTAAATAAAGATAGCTTTTTTAGTCTTTTTCCTAGAGTCTGTTTCACAGATATTGATGGCGACATCTAAAGATGAGACTGAGACCATTTGGTCGAGAGGAACTCTGTTCCCTTAGCTCTCCCTATTTATAGAGGCAGTGGGCAGACGCAGCTGTGCAACCCTGGGACAGTGACAGCTCCCTGGTCAAGGAAGGGACACCTCCAAGCTCAGCGCTCAGTCCAGCCCTTTCTGCCCACGAGCTGATTAAGATCTGCTGAGCCAACAAGCTGCTGATTTACGAAAAAAGAGGAAACGCTCTTTTAAGGCCCTCAGCTTTTGTCTCTTCACATTCCTTTGAATATTCCAGCCCTTTGGTGGGAGGCTCTCCCCTTGGTATTCTCATAGACACCTCAAATTCAGTCAAATGAAACTTTTTGTCTTCCTCCAGTGTTTTCTATTGTGTCCATCTAGTTTCCTGAGTCAGAAGCCTGAGAGTATTCCTCTGAAATCATGTGAAAGGAAGAGAATGCTAGAGGAATCTGGAGAGGGAGACAGTAGCTAACTCAGGGAGGATTTTTTTGCGCTGTGCTAAGGCTTTTCAGTGTTGATGGCTGCCTCCCCTTTCTCATTAGCCAGTTCCTCATTTACCTCTCACAGTGTGACTTGGTTTTTTGCTTTTGGCCTCGTGTGCAGCATGTGGGATCTTAGCTTCCTGACCAGGAATCGAACCTGCATCCCCTGCAGTGGAAGTGTGGAGTCTTAACCACTGGACCACCAGGGAAATCCCTAGATGCCTCTTGAAAGCTTCCATCATATTCACAAGTCCCATCCACGGGGAGGGGTTTATACAGAGTGTACAGACCAGCAGGGTCAGAAACCTTGGGGCCACCTTAGAATCCTGCCTACCACAGACAATAAGTCTGTACTCTTCTAATCCATTTCAAAAATATTAAAAAAAATTTTTTTTCTCCAATTGGGTCCATTTTCAACTTCACCATTTAAGAAAATGAGGTAATGGCAGAAATGGTTAGCTCTTTCCCAGTGCCCAAATTCCTCTTCTTTCATAGAAACAAAGGGGGTATCACGGGGGGTATCACTAGCTGGGTACAAGGCTACTTAGAAAATAAAGACCACTCTCCTTAGCTTCCCTTGCAAGTAGGTGTGGCCACAGACCACTTTCCAGATAACGGAATATAAATAGAAGTGATGAGTGGAGCTACAAGAAACCTCCCTCACGGAGCCTCTGGCTCTTGCCTTTTGCCCGTTTTTCATTCCTTTCTCCATGTGAATGCTAGAACCCAAGTGGCTCCAGCCGGTACCATGAGAATAAAGACCATGCCCCAGGATGGTAGATGAGTGAGCTGTCAGGAGCCTGGTGCTCCAAGGCCTTTGTGAAACAGAGCTGCCTTCCCAGATTTGAAGTGCACTCCACTGGGCTTTCAAATGGTAGAGAAATAAACTCCCATTTTGTTTAAGCCATTGTTGATTTGAGTTGTCTGGTACTCAGAGTTAAATATAATCCTAACCAACACAGGGGGTTATTTCCTTAGTCTCGCTAGACTTGACAACTTAAATTTATTTTTTCTTCCTTCGATCCCTTTAAACTCTTATGTCCACTAAGGTCCTAACTCCTGTTGATTCTTCCTTTGCGCTTCACCTCACACTCATCCCTTCTTTTCAATGTCTACTGACTGTGGTGATCCCAGACTGTTCTCTAGGCTCCATCTCCCTCCCTCCCATTAAGGCTGCACAAGTCCCAGACTCCTGAGATATCACATTCATCATGTCAGTCCTCAAACTCAAACCCTCAAACCTAGGCTCCTCTTGTGCTTATTAGGATAAGGTCCCAAAGCATCTTGAAACCCTTTCAACATGGACCTCCCATCATTTTTATTTTTTGTCATTTTTACTTTCTGGCTGCACCGCATGGCATGTGGATCTTAGTCCCCAACCAGGGATCAAACCTACCTCCCCTGCAGTGGACACAGAGAGTCTTAACTGCTGGACCGCTAGGGAAGTCCCCTCCAACCATTTTAGTTTCTCCTCCCTCTGATTCAGATCTTCCTCAACAACCAGGAGAGTCCCCAGAACAACCCAGTTTGTCTTTGCTTTGTGCTGGAGATCTTCAGCCCCGGCTGTATTAAATCATCTGGAGCCACTGAAACAACCAGCGTCGTGTGTCAGCATCGCTCAACACACGGAAGCATTAACGTGTGTGAGCCACAAGCAGCCTCATGAGATGTAGGCCCTGGCACTGTCACCATCCTACTGACGAGGAAACAAGAAACTTAGGAACTTCAGGACATCATTTCTAGTCAGGTGGCCGGTGAGTGTGGAGGCAGGACTCCAACAGAGAGGACTGCCCTCTAAACCACTCCTGGGTGGTCCCTAGAACTACAATACAGAGTATTACGGATGAAAAATACTTTCTGATGGCATGACATATAATTGATGGCCAGTAAATCACAAAGTACAAATGAAAATTTAAAAAAATACAAATGCCAATGGACTCTGGCAGTCCACTGGTGAGGACTCTGCACTTTCACTGCCAAGGGGACAGGTTCAATCCCTGGTCAGAGAACTAGGCTATAGCAAGCTGTGTGGTGCCACCAATAATAATAATAGCAACAATAATACACACAAATTCCAAACTTTCAGCCTAGACTAGTGGAATCTGTTTCTTGGGATTAGGGTCTGAGCACTTTTGTATCATCTTTAGGGTGAGCCCAGGTTTATCACAGCGCGATTCCAAGGTAAGCTGGGGTTGAGACCCATTGCTTTACATAGTTGCTCCTGCCTGTCTTCCTCTCGTTCCCTCTCAGCACCCCAGGTTCTACTTACCTTTTGAGGTTCAGTCCAAGTGTCACCTCCCTTTGTGGAGCGAGCCAGCTTTCTCCAGCCGGAGTGCTGCTGCTGCTGCTGCCGCTAAGTCACTTCAGTTGTGTCCGACTCTGTGCGACCCCGTAGATGGCAGCCCACCAGGCTCCCCCGTCCCTGGGATTCTCCAGGCAAGAACACTGGAGTGGGTTGCCATTTCCTTCTCCAATGCATGAAAGTGAAAAGTAAAAGTGAAGTCACTCAGTCGTGTCTGACTCTTATCAACCCCACGGACTGCAGCCTACCAGGCTCCTCTGTCCATGGGATTTTCCAGGCCAGAGTACTGGAGTGGGCTACCTTTTTGAAATGTCAGTTGCCAAACGTGTCCACACCAGCTGAGCTGGTACCTATTCTACCTCTCGGTTTGAATCCAGCTCTTGGCTTCATGCCACTGGATCCTTGGCAGGTTTTTCCAAATTTAATCATCTGCTGCTCAGCTTTTTCCACCTTTGCCCAAAAGAGCAACAAACATAATCACCCCTCTATCAGTAACAAGATCCAAACTTAGGATCTTGCAAGGTGATAACCTTGGCTCAGTGCTCCCCTCTCAGGGATTGAAGGCTAGGGGGATGTAGGGAGATGGTGATTAACAGGCAGGACCCCCAGGCAGTAGAAGAGAAGAGTGTGGGTGGGGCCTTTCCAGGACTCTCAGGTACAGAGCTGAAGGTTGATAAGATGAGGGGGTGCTGGTGCCTCTAGGGGAGAGGTTGGACTCACAGACTGGCAAATCTTGAGAGCAAAGCTTGGGTAGGATATGGGATAAAATCTGGTGGTCAAGGAACAGAATCTGAGAGGGCAACAATTTGAGCAAAAATGACATTGGGCCACTGGAGGTTGTTGAAGGACTGAATGAATGGATCTTCACCTGCGTTGTTGGGAAGAACTTAGAGGGATGTGGCATCCTTGCTTGCTGCAGGAGACTGCCAGGCAAGAGAAGCTAAGAAGGCATCAGATGAGGGGCCTGTTGGGGAAGAGAGGGCCTAGTCAGACAGAGGCCAGATCCCAAGAGAGTAGTGCATTCTGCCACCTACCCCTCACCCCCAAGTTCAAAGGGCACAGGGCTCTTGTTGGCTGTGTCAGTTTCCACTGAAGCCATGGGTGTGACCAGGTCTCCTTGTCTGTCCTGATAATCTTGATTATCTCCTTCCACCAGTCTATGAAGCAGGTGATAAAAAGAGTCCCAGGGAAGGGGCATCACTTGTCTTGAGTTACATGGGGACTTAATGGCAGTGAAGGAATTAGAAGCCAGTTCGAATTCCCAGCCCAGGGGTCTTTACTCTTGACTCTGTTGCTGAGGTAGTCACTTTACCTTCTGTGGGCTCAGGATAAGGCCTCTGGTGGGAGTGGCGGGACTAGATGCCTCTTCTCCTGAAAGATCTGTGTTCCACAGGAGTCCCAGGTCTTCTCTGACCGAACCTGTTCTTGCAGACTAAGTGGGGGCTGAGTGGGACAGAGAGCAGCCTCTGGGGAGACAGTCTGGCAGGCTCCTCCCTACACCATTGGCCGTTCCGGCCCCACTGCCATCAGCTGCACACAGTGAGGTCAGCCACTGTTCTTTTGGGCCCTACGGGAGGCCTGGTGTGAACATCAGCTCAGCGATGAAACCTGCTGTCCACGTGATGAGTTTCCCGATTCACTCAGGCTTGGGATGGAGGGAGAAGTCAAGGTCTATTCCAGAACATGACTGTATTGGACAGGCCAGTCAAAGTGCCCAACGCATCAAAGGAACCTTTCCAAGAGACTCCCCATTCCTACCACTCTGCCGAGGGCAGCCCCACCCCCACTGGATCCTACTCCAATCCAGTGGGGTGGCCTGAGTTCAGGGTCCTAGAAGACAAATGTTGTAGATCTCTGGACATCCCAAGCACCCAGAGATGACCTGGGGCAGACACTCTGGCTGACCAGGGACCCAGGGTAACCTGAGTCATTCAGGTTCTCTGCTTCTTAATAATTTGAACTAGAGTTGCAGACAGAGGGCTAGGAAGCAGGGATAAGTGAGCTGCTGAGCAGCCTTAGAGGTGGCACTCCAAACTGGGATCTTGGAGCTCCTGCTGCCTCAGGGCTACAAGACAGCCCAGGCAGTCAGAGAGACCCTGGAGCCAAACAGCCCTGCAGGCTCCCCTGTGTTCCCAGGTCCACCAGGAATGAACACACACAGAACATCTCAACCACCTTATTCCCAGGCATCTCTTCACCTGAGGCAACCTGAGTGAGTCTCAGTCACCAGATGGCCCCTGTGATGGCCGTGGAGACACACTCGAGGGGGGTTGCATCTAGGAGGCCAAGCGGGGGTGTCGTGGCCCCTCCCTGCACAGAGGACTCCTCCACTCCCCACCTGGGAGGACCAGAGTGTTCCATGAGAAGACCCCAGATGTGCTGACTAGGATGCAGGATGAGAGTCTGGGGAAGAACTGCAGTCAGGAAAGACCACAAACAGAGCCAGTCACAGGCCTGCAGGTGTGTGTGGAGGGGCTGGCTGCGGCAGGGCACCTTCCTCACCCACAGTCTCCAGTTCATCGTTGTTCTTTGAGCAGCAAATGCGCTGTGGGTCCAGATGAGGTCCGGGTCTGTCCCATCACTGCAAGACCCTGGCTTGCATTTCAAATAGCTGATTGGGTAGATTATGACTCTGACCCAGGTGGGTTTCTTCCTTCCATCATCTCCCCCTCATACTCCCAGGTTGCCAGACAGATTCTGAACTTCCTCCCAGGGTAGAAGAAAAGCAGGACAGGTGCTCTGTCTGGGCCTGCCTCCTCAGGTCTTGGTGGAGTGGGGCATCTCCAGACAAGATTGCTGAGGTTTCTCTCAGCCCAGATCTGCAGAGATACCACCATCAGCATCAGTGTCCACCTCAGCTGTCCACCTCAAGTCAGGGCCTTGGCTAAGAAATGGTGACAGACCTGCAGAGTTGAGTTCAACAAACATCTCCTGAGCATCTACTGTGTGCCTGGGGTGGGCACAGCTGGGCAATGTGAGCCACGTAGAGATGGGCAAGACCTAGTTCTGACTCTGAGAAGTGACAACCAAGCAAGGAGGTGTAGAATTTACACAGAGAATGGTAATTCAGGGCAGAATATGATCAAAGCCATGAGAGTCTTTTCCAACCGACCCAGGGACTAAGAAGAGTTGAATGCATATCCCTGGGGACAGAGAGGCCTGCATGGAAGAGTCAGCATTTGACTTTGGTCTTGGGGACTGGGGGCTTCCCTGGTGGCTCGGATGGTAAAGCGTCTGCTTGCAATGTGGGAGACCTGGGTTTGATCCCTGAGTTGGGAAGATCCCCTGGAGAAGGAAATGGAACTCACTGTAGTACTCTTGCCTGGAAAATTCCATGGATGGAGGAGACTGGTAGGCTATAGTCTATGGGGTTGCAAAGAGTTGGACATGAATGAGCAACTTCACTTTCTTGGGGACTGGATGGACTTTGATGTGGAAAGAGAGATGGAAATAGACAGGCTGGAGCAGGAGATTCCCCAGAGAAGGACTGTCAATCATTGGGTTACCAGTAATTAATGTCAGCTGCTGTGCCAGGCACCATACCAGGAGGTGCTGGGGAATAGTGTGCCACATGGCCCCGCCATGGTCAGTGGGGAACCAAACAGGCAGATGATGACCCTAGCCTGTGGGACAGGAGCTGCGGGTGAGAAGGCAGGGGTGAGGGGGTCCCAGACCATGTAGCCTTGGTGCATGGTCTGCTGGAAATTAAGCCTCAAGAAAGGGAATCAGAGCCA
>NW_011495080.1:8891095-8894342 GCF_000754665.1 Bison bison bison | reverse complement strand
TGCCACTGCATGCATGCTAAGTCGCTTCAGTCATGTCCGGCTCTTTATGACCTTATGGACTGTAGCTCACCAGGCTCCTCTGTCCTTGTGGATTCTCCAGGCAAGACTACTGGAGTGGGTTGCCCTGCCCTCCTCCAGGCAATGGAACTCATGTCTGTTGCATAGACAGGCGGATTCTTTACCACTAGTGCCACCTGGGAAGCCCCTGAAGGCATTAGAAACCTACTTTTTGACTTTGGTCCCCGGGCTGATAACACAGAGGAAAAGACCAAAGAGGCCAGACTTTGGGGGGCTGGGGCACTTCATGGCACTGTTTCCCCACTGACCAGTTTTTCCTCAAAGATGTGATCAGGAAGTGTATATATTGGGGAGCATGGGTTCACTCCCTGATGAGAAAACACTACCCACAGGAGGGTCAGGACCAGGAACAGAGAGCCCGTCATTTCTCCAGCACATTCTCGGGGTCATCTATTGTCATCTTCACAGCAGACTCTGGAGTGAGCTCTACGACCTGCTTTTCCAGATGGGGCCACCACAGCTCGGAGAGGGAAAGGCCTAGGCAGAGGCGGACACAGAGCTCACACGGGGTAAGGCCCCGCCTGTCTTCTCTGAAGCTTGCTCTTTGATCTGGCTCCTGTTTGATAGGCACATCTGGGTTTGTCCACCAAGGTCAGCGCGCTTGTTGTCTGTTTACCACCCTTGTGGTCAACGGGAACAAAGCCAAGAGGGGATACCTCGGGTCAGGGCGCTATTGGAGAGCCATTCCTTCCCACCACCCCATCCCGGTGCTGCGGAAGAGAGGGCCATGTGAGCCAAGTCACTGCCCTGAGCTCTGCGCACAGCACGAGGAGACACAGCATTTGCGGGACGCGTCTCCAAATCCCAGGCACCGCGCGCCTCCCCCACGCCCTCCTCCCCCGCCCGCCCTGCCCCGCCAAGCCGCAGACAGCAAAGGCGAGAGAAGCCCAGGGTGCAATGAAGCCGAGTGGAAAGACCTCTCTGCGACCTCTGGGAGGAAGGGAAAGTCTGAGCGGTCTCAAAAGACCCTCCCTCCCTGCTACCCCGCTTACACTCAGGTGCCCTTGGGAGCCCGCCAAGCCCGCTCCGTCCAAAGGGCGCAGCCTTTGCGTTCTGAGCTCCCGGGCCCGCGCACAGCCTCCCCGCCTCCGCCCCAGGGCTAAGCGCTTGCTATTTTGGTCGGAGGGGAGCGGTCTCACCCTCGCGGAGGTTTAGTCAACACCCCAGTCATGGGAGGACAACGAGCTTAGTAAAGAGCTTCTGAGGCTGGGCGCTCACGTTTCTGTGTGTCTCCGGCCCCGCCGAGAGCGGGAGCGAGGTGACGCTCAGAAAAGTCGTTCGCTTCCCGGCACAAACGACATTGGAATCTGTGACAGCAAACCCGACCAGTTCTTCCGTCTGAGATCAGTTCTCTCCTGATGCCAGAGAGTACCGGTTCGCCAAACTGTGGTTTGGCGGCGAGCTGGATCCCTGCAGGGTTTCTCCTCTGGCGGGGTCCCGGAGCCGCCGTGGGCGTGGGGGGTGGGGATAGCGCAGGGGTGCGCCTGCTGTCCGAGAAAGGAGCTCCTCCCGCTTGGGTCTGTAGACGTGGGTGGGGATGGGCATTAGGTGGGAGGTCGTCCCGCCCGCGGGACGGATGGCTGGGCGGCGGTAGGGAGGTCGTCCTTCAAACCCAGCAGAGCCGGAGGCCGTGACCTGGGCCTATCTTTTGCCCCGGGGATCTGGTCACACACCCCAGCAAGTCCCTGAAAGAGCCTGAATTCAAGGAGCGTCTGCCCGAGGTAGACAGACCCAGGTGTGTTGTGCACTGCGTGTGTGTGTGTGTGTGTGTGTGTGTGCAAGGCGAGAGGGTCTCGGCGTCCCCCGCACTCTCTCTCCAGGATTCTATATTTTGCCATCCTTTGTTCTCAAAATAGGCGGCGAGCCTGCTCAGCGCTGCGCTCGGAACGGGTGGGGGCCGTAGCGAGCTCGCTGGCGCGCGCAGAGTTAGCGGCAGGGTTACAAACAGTCTCTCCCTGCTCCCCCGGCCTGAATTAATGTGTTACTATTTTGGGCGCGCCAGTGTTTCCAGGGGAAACCTAATGACGCAATGACGTCAATGCAGGTCAGAAGCAGACTCTCCGGGAGGGCGGGCGGGCTCCCGGCTTTCAGGCTCCGCGCAGTCTTCGGGCGGCAGGGCGCAGACGAGGTGGCGAAGGCGGCGGGCGCGGGGGCGAGGGAACCCCGGGCGGGACCGAGAACCAGAGGGCGCTCCCTCCTAGCGCCCGGACCCGGGTAACTTCCCGTCGCCCGGCACGGAGTTTCCTTGCTGCCCACGGACAGGAGGCGGCTTGGAGGGCAAGCGGGGTAACCCTCCACGCCCATCCCACCTTTATCCAGGGGGAACCAGAAGAGACAGCAGGTTCGGACTCACTGAGAGGGCTCTACGCGGGGCCTCCCACGCACAGGTACGCGCAGGTCCTCAGGGTGTCCCCAGCATGGGGGAGGGAGACATTTACACTCATTCCTGTCCACACTCCTCTCGTGTTCTGGCACCGTAACTGGGAGTCTGGGGTCTGAGACCTAGCCCCTCCTCCTGTCTCCCCCACATTTCTGAGCCTAGAAGCCGCTTCTCTGCTACTCCAGCACCTTATTCGGGTCGCAGGCTAGAACTGGGGCTTCTCGGCCGCTGGGCCTCCCTTAGAAGCGCCATCTGAGACCAGGAGACTAGGTGGAGAGGGACGACCAGGCCAGACGTGGGGGTGTGAGACTGGGTTGGGAGCCTCAACAGCCTGGAGGGGGAGCCTGTGCCCCTGTGCAGGGCGCGTGTATGGTACTGCTGGCGTGTACTTGGTGTGTGCATGTCCTGGGAGCACGTCGTGTGTCCATGAGGTGTGTATGGTTGCTCTCATGGAAGTCTGCTGGGCGAGCGTGTCAGTGGCATAGGTGTGAGAACACCTCAGGAGCTCTTCCTTGACCAGTGTAGGAGTGTAGGGGGCCAGCGAGGGACCAGCCCGAGTCCAGGGTCTTTTCCCCCCAGCTCATCTGCCACGGCTGGCCAGGTCGCACCCTACCCCCAGCCAGGCTGTGGCCCACTTTGGCCCGACCTGGCTGTAGCTTCGTCTGGAATCACACTTCCTAAAAAAAAAAAAAAGCTCAACCTGCCTTCTTGCTCGAACTCACTGTGCCCTTCTCTCCTTGGAGCGTGAGTAGAAGGGGGAATTCATTTCCATCCACCCCTCCCCACCCG
>NW_011495080.1:8873718-8890995 GCF_000754665.1 Bison bison bison | reverse complement strand
CCACCCGGACAAGGCTTAGGCTTGCTAACTGCTCCGCTCGGCGGCAGACCTCGTTTTCAGCACCAGAGTCCGGACAGCTCCACGCCCGCACTGGCGCCGCCTCTTCCCTCCCAGAACTAGGTGCTGGGCCTGGGAATGAAGACTCCCTGCCTGGGCCTCTCTGGCTTCTAACTTAACTCCTGGATCTTCCCACCCCACTGCCCCCAACACACACACAAGTCTGGCCCTTGGCTCCCTTTCCCAGATCTCTGTCTGGAAGCTTGGAAGGGTAAAACCAGCGGGCGAAATCTCCAGAGCAGACTGCTAGGTGTCTCTGCGTTGAAGTCTAACTTCCTCCAAGGGATAGTGACTCTGAACAGAGGCTGCTAAGGCCCTGTTGCAAGTTCCCCATTCCCACCTCAGTTTATTAAAATTAAGTAAATAAAGCCAGATTCCTTCCCTGCAAAGGCAAACCAGCCTTCAGAAGGCATTGTCAGGGTTTAGGATTTTCTGGATTCTCAAAACACAGTTCATGGCCTCTGTTATCCCTTCCTCGGGCTTCCCAGGTGGCACTAGGGGTAAATAACCCACCCGTCAATGCAGGAGACATAAAAGATTTGAGTTCGATCCCTGGGCCGGGAAGATCCCCTGGAGGAGGGCATGGTAACCCACTCTGGTATTCTTGCCTGGAGAATCTGTGAACAGAGGAGCCTGGAGGGCTACAGTCCACGGGGTTGCAAAGAGTCAGACATGACGGAAGTGACTTAATTTGTTTTTCCTTTCCAGACATTTTTATAGCCTTGCCCATTCCTGTTTCCCTAAATCTGGGCCTCAGCTAAAGAAGGAGCAGTGAGGATGAGTCCTGTCCGCCTCTCTACCTCCCCCGGCAGTCAGTGTTCAGCTGAATGTCATGGCTTTGGAGCTCTAGATGGAACAATGTCTGCATGAGTTCTCCCCAGAGCTGTGTCCTGGACTTCCCTGGAGGCCCCAAAAGTAATTTTAGTGGTTGCAGAACCCTGTGTAGCTCACACTCGCTGCACTGGCCACATAGAGACCTCCAAGAGAGCCCGCATTCCACACCACTCTCCAAGTGGAATCCAGGACACAGCCAATCTACCTGTGCTTCTCTCCACTCCTGGTTTCCTTTGGCTGATGAAAGCACCAGAGGTAGTACTGGAATGTTGTCTCAGACACCTCTTTCCATTTGCTCAGGTGTCTCCTTACTGTCATCCCAACTCCTCCAAGAAGAGCAGATTCAGAGATGGATGAGGGAAGCCAAAAAGTCACCTCTGTCCGTCCTGCCCCACCCCACCCTATTTCAGAGACCCTTGGCAAGGCTGGGGACCATGAACCTCTTCCTC
Source organism: Bison bison bison (assembly GCF_000754665.1). Classification (NCBI taxonomy): domain Eukaryota; kingdom Metazoa; phylum Chordata; class Mammalia; order Artiodactyla; family Bovidae; genus Bison; species Bison bison. The sequence goes on along the minus strand of NW_011495080.1, from coordinate 8,889,655 downwards.
TACCTGGAAATGAGAACATTCTTCCTCCCTAGACATCCTCTTCTCTCAGATAGCAGAGATTAGGCCAATCTTGTCAGAGCTGACCCGGGGACAGATCCAGGTGTTGTCTTTGTCCTACTGAGCCTATAGCACTAAAGGAGATCTGGGCTCAGGGAGGAGGGTGCCTCTTTACAGAAGCTCTGGGACTTGGAGTGAAGCATGCACACTGCCAGCAGGAAATGGCCTTTTCTCTGAAGACGTCATTGTTCTGCTTGCTTCCGAGCTATCAGAGAGAGGAGAGAAAAGAAATCCCAGGCTAGGGACAGGGAAGGAGGGACAGTGACCCCAGTCCAGTGGCTTCCTTCTCACAAGGCAGAAGCCCAAGCCCAGCTCCTATGGCATCCTGAGTTTCCCCAGGTCACAAGGGGAATCAGAAAAGGGCTGTTATTCCAAAAGAATTAATTTTCATGATGAAGCTGTGTGTGGTGGGGGTGGTGGCTGTGTGAGTAACACATGCAAACCGCAAGGGTATATGGCTACCACTGAAGGACAGTACCCCCTTCCCTTCACCCCAGGATTTCTGCAGCTCAAACTTGGTCCTCTGGGTCACCATCTGCCTAGCCCCACTCCTGGCTACTTTCCAGGATGCTCTGGCTTCCTAGCTTCCTTCTGCACAGAGTTAGGTAACATCTGGCTGTGGCCTCATGGGAATGCTGGCCAGCGTCAGGCAGATAGATGTTCGCCCAGTGGACCTGAGCCTGGCATGTCCACTTGTGGGCACAATAGGGACCTGGGAGGAGAGCCAGGGAAGGTGAGTGGTCCCAGCCCACAGGAAGCCTGCATGTGACATTGCAGTGGGTGAGGGGGAGAGCCCAGGTCTCTGAGATTGTCCTTGCCTGATCCAAGTCATCACTGGCCAGAGGAGCTTCAGTTCCACTTCCCAACCCTCCACCCTGCCTTCACCCCACCACTCCCGTCAGGTACTCAGCAGGAAGCTGGACTGACTCAGCACCATTCCCTGCATTAGCATGAGGCCTAGATTTGTTTAAGCAACTCCTTGTGCCCAGCCTCATTTTCTCCATCTGCATAATGGGATTAGCTGAAGCAGGGATGACCCCCACAGCTTGAGAGTCCCGACAGTCAGTAGCATCTGAAATCAGAGATAGCCAGCTCCTAGAATACCTGGGTTCCTGAGAGGCTCAGGATGCTGATAACTTTCCTGCCTCCTGGCCAGGGTCTCAGCCTCTCCCTATGGATGGAAACCCAGGTCCTATCAGAGCAGCAAGAATGCAGGAACTCACTGCTACTAGCAAGGTGCCCATAGGAAGCATGTGTGAGGAACAGCTCTGGGCTGGCCAAAGTCACACAGCTCTAACCCTCCACTCTGGGCTTTAGCTGGAAGCCCCCATCCCCACCCCCCAAAACAAAGAATAGGAGAGCAAAGTGGAAATTGTCCTAGAGTTTAGTCTTGGGGCCAAGAAGCTCAGGGTATTCCCTTCCATAAGGAATCACATAGAGGCATCCTGATCACCTCACTATCCATCAGTGGGACCCTTGGGCTCAGCAGGGACTGAGGCAAGGCACAGGTGAGCTGCAACAAGGTCAGTGTTCTCCTCCCTACGTGGAGCTTCCCAGGAAACACGGATCTCTTGCCCAAGGCTGACGTTTGGATTCTGCAACCCTCAGAAGGAAGACAAGGAGGGTGTCTCCTCAGCCAACAGGAGCAACCCCCATGCACAGTGCATCTGTTTCCCCAGAGGCTCCAGGTACAAGGTTGGCACTGACAGTGGGTTCTGAGTGACCTTGAACTAGTCATGTCTCTGCACAGCATGAAAACAGAGATATAGCATCTGCCCCTGTCCCTCACAGGCAGTAGTTAGTCTGATGAGTACAGTGAAGACAAGTGTCAGTGGGGCGGGGAGGGTATGGGTGGAGGACTGTTGACCCTAAGAGCCCAAGACAACCCCAGAAAGCTGTCTCCCCAAATGCTGTCTGGCCAAGTTCTGTTGTCAGAGTCTCGGCTTCTCTCTGTGCATGGAAGCTGAGCACCGCCATTCAGGAATATAAGAAAACACAAATGCACTAAATATGATGAGATGGTTGAACATACAACACCTGACAATGCACAGATGAGACTGGCCGCAGTTCATTAGTCATATACACTCACAGCCTGCAGTGTGGGTGGAGGAAGACACTGCATACCTTGCAGGGCCACGTGACAGCCACACCAGGCTTGCCCTCCGGAGCTGCCCTTGGGAGCAGAGCAAGCCAGCAGGGACTGTGTAGTATAGGTTTTACAGTAATAAGAGGGTGGATGCGTGTGGGCTAAGTCGCTTCAGTTGTGTCTGACTCTTTGCAACCCCAGGGACTGTAGCCCACCAGGCTCCTCTGTCCATGGGATTCTCCAGGCAAGAATACTGGAGTGGGTTGCTATGCCCTCCTCCAGGGAATCTTTCTGACCCAGGGGTCGAACTGATGTCTCTTACATCTCCTGCATTGGCAGGGGGCAGGGGGTGGGGTTATTTACCACGAGTGCCACCTGGGGAGCCCAATAAGAGGTTGGGTGCCCCTGATTCTTGTGGGAGTCGTGATTGACTCATTTGACTAATTTCTTATTCAAATGGTGGTCCAGGGAACCCCGCCATCTCCAGGTGCCCAGGAAAGCCCTTTCCCTTTTTAAGACAAGATTCTCAGCTGCTTTGCTCCCAGCTGGGTGGTAACCAGAGAGGACTGAAGGCCCTCTTTGTTTCTTCTCGATCTTACACTGTGGGGCTAGGGAGTGGATTGGCACAACTCATTGGCATTTTTACCCTGGTAGTCGGGATGGGGACAATGTATGGGGCTGAATTGACCACGCTGATGGGGAGGCCTGGCTCTTAGCCCAGCTCCTCACTCACAGTGTGGCTTTGGGCAAACTTGTCCCTCTCTGGTCTCGGACGTGTCTGCAGGAACCAGAAGGGGTTGGTTGAACTTGAAGGCTCTTTCTGTTTTGTTGTACTGTGAACCTCAAAGATTCTAACTGTGAAATACAAGGCTCCATGCTCGCAGGTAGAGACATTTGAAGGCTGGAGGTGGGAGGGCATTTTTGCTCCCTTAGAGTTGAGGTGAGTGATGGGGACTTAGTTTCTTGGGGTGAATAGATTCTGGGATGCTAGGAGTATAGGTCAAGACCCTCCCCCAGCCCTTAGCCCAGTCAGGGTCTCATGTGTCCCAGGAAATTGGGCTTTTTCCAGAAGAGGCCTATTTCCAGAAGATGTGCTAGATACTAGACGTGCTAGAAGAGTTTGTGTGGTTTGGCTGTTGAGAAAATCAAAACAGAAAGCTGTCTGGTTTTCAGAACATGGAAGCCCCCAGCCCATACTCAGTTAAAACAGGTAGGCCTTCCCATCCAGTCTCACAGGAGCACTTGCTGTTCCTTTTACTTCCTCTTTCCCTTCCTGGAGGCTTGCAGGATTTATCTCTGCCTGCAATGCAGGAGACCCAGGTTTGATCCCTGGGTCAGGAAGATCCCCTGGAGAAGGGAATGGCAACCTACTTCAGTATTCTTGCTTGGAGATTTCCATGGACAGAGGAGCCTGACGGGCTATATTCCATGCAGTCACAAAGAGTCAGACACAACTGAGCAATCAACACACAGGCAGTTTCAAGATTCCCTGGTACTGAGAACTCAGAGCCTGTTCCTAGCCCTTCTTCACACATTGGGGCTCTGGGTTTCTGCTGCTTCCAGAGACAGAAGTGTGCCGGCTTGGTCCAAGGCCTTTGTACGTGTATATGTGATGCTGATAAAATTGAAAATGATCATCATAGCAGCTGAGGAAGCTAAGCCCAAGCTCAGGCAGCCAGGGGTGGGGAGTGCTGGTAGGAGGCCAGTCTTGAACCTGCTCTTTTTGTGTTCATTTTACACCCTTCCCACAGCACCAGCATAGATTTGCAGAGACAGCTCATCAGAAAGGCGCCTGTGCAACCCTGCAGGCTCCCTGCTATGGGTCAGGTGGCCGCGCCGCGGTGAGTGCGGAGAACAGCGGGTGTGCCCTGTCTCTTCGCAGGGCCAACCAGCCCACTGTGCAGCATCCAGGCTGCAGGCCAGAATGCCTCGCAGGGGTCGTGTTTGATTCCACCTCTCAGCCTGCCTACGAATGCAGGTCCCTGGGACGTCCCTGGTGGCCTGGGCTGCTCCTGAACCATCTGCTTCCTAACCAGACCTGCCAGAGACTGCGCCCAGCCATGGGCCTCTGAATCCAAGCCAATAGGTGGGGACACGAGTGGTGACCACATATGAGAGACGTGCAGACAGGCTCCTATGCGGCCATTTTTCCCCATTTCATTTCCCTTTCCACTCCAGAAGACTTAAAATTAAAAATTGGGGGAGAGAATAATACAGAAGCATGTACACTACCATGTATAAAATAGATAACCAATGGGAATTTGCTGTATTCAAATCAGAGCCCTGTAACAACTAAGATGGGTAGGAAGGGGTGAGAGGTGAGGGAAGTTCAAGAGGGAGGGGACACATGTATACCTGTGACTGACTCATGTTGATGTATGGCAGAGCCAACACAGTATTGTGAAGCAATTTTCCTTCAGTTAAAAATAAATGAGTTTAGGGAAAAAGGAAAAAACAAAAATTGGGGCAAGCAGGGCACATATTTTTAATCTCATTTTAGTGATGAGGCTGAATTAACCACTCCAAAATTATACATCACTGGAGAGCCAAGACTGGGGTCTGACTTCACACCTTTTCAGTATCCTGGACTCCTTATCCCTCCAACCTGCAGCTGTTCCTCAGAGCCAGGCCTGAAAACAATGAATTGCAACCCTGACTGCATATTAGAATCACCCAAGGGCTTTAAAAACATTCAGGTCCAAACCCCAGAGATTCTGATTTAATTGATCTGGGTGGGTCCCAGGCTTCAGTAGGTGATTAAAAGCTCCCCAGCTGCTTCTAACAAGTACCCAGGACTGTGAATCATCATAGGCAAACTCAGTGGTGGCTCAGGGTAGGAGTTCCCTGGCTTTTCTGCACATTGGAATCATCTGGGAATCTTTAATAATATTGCTGCCTGGCTCCCTCCCACAGACATTCTGATCTAGTGTGGCATGCACCCTGGGCGTCCCGATTTTTTTTTTTTTTTAAAGCTCTCCAGGTGATTCCAATAGTCAACAAGTTTGGAAACCATTGGCATAGGCTAAGACCCGGCTCCTTGACATGTGGCCTATGGACAGCAGCCTCAGGATCACCTAGGAGCCTGTTAGCAATGCAGAATCTCAGAATCTCTGGACCTGCTGAATCAGAATCCGCATTTTAACACGATTTCCAGGTAATTTGTATGCACAGTCAAATCTGGCCTATGGAATGACAAAAAGGCAGATGAAGGCATAATTTTTTAATCAACCCATCTGCTCGTTCATTTATTCAGTCATTATACTGATAATCACAGAGCACTGGCTGTGTGCTAGCACTGTGCCGAGCACTGCTTATTCAAAGATGAATAAGGCTAGGGATGCGATGAGAACGGAGCTGTCACAACCCGAGGGCAATGCCAGTGCCCATGGGAGCGGAAAGGATGTACTGTATGAGAGAGAACAAGGACTAGTGCCTTTCACTCTCTGGAGAGCAAAGGGCTCATCTTATAAGACAGGTGTGTTCAGGGGCTACGGAGACTCGGGATGGCTGCTGTGGAGGTGGGTGCATGGGATAGAAAAGGGGTTCCATGCCCCCCAAGGAGCCTCAGCTTGAGCTGTGGACAATGAGGTGCCTGTGGAGGCTGTAGGTAAGACAGAGGAGAGTGTCCTGACTCAGATGGGTCTTCTAAAGAGAGCTGTGAAAAATCAAGTGGAAGGACTGGAGTGGAAGAAATCTGGTGGCTGTGGAGACCAAATGGAACATAGAAAGAGGTCCAGTGATGAGGAGGTAGCTGAAAGGATGGAGAAGAGGGCCAGGTTTGGGAGAGGCTTCTGAGGGAAGATCAGCAGGACTTAGGGGCAGGCTGCATGTGGGCTAGCAGAGAAGGCAATGGCACCCCACTCCAGTACTCTTGCCTGGAAAATCCCATGGATGGAGGAGCCTGGTAGGCTGCAGTCCATGGGGTCGCTAGGAGTCGGACGCGACTGAGCAACTTCACTTTCACTTTTCACTTTCACGCATTGGAGAAGGAGATGGCAACCCACTCCAGTGTTCTTGTCTGGAGAATCCCAGGGACAGGGGAGCCTGGTGGGCTGCCATCTATGGGGTCACACAGAGTCGGACATGACTGAAGTGACTTAGCAGCAGCAGCATGCGGGCTGGAAGGGAGAGAAGTAAGCGTGGCTTCTATGTGAGCAGTTTAGGCATCCAGGTGAAGGTGGCACCATCAGCTGAGGTGAAGAAACAGGAAGCTGGGCGACTTTGAGCAGGCTGAGAGGCCACTGTGTGTTTGGGACTGGAGCTAAGGAGACAGGCTGAGGCTGGCTGGGGATCTGGGAGTCAACAGTGTTCAAGGGTCATTGAAGTCATAGGAATGAGTGAGATAATTTAAAGACAGAGGAAGTGGGGAGAGAGAGAATACTGGGGCCTGACAGTTTAAGGAGAGATTGGAGGAGGAGGAGAAAAGGAGGGGGGGCAGGAAGGAGGTGGAAAAGTGGGAAGGAGCCAGTAAAGACAGGCTGGCAAGAATGAATCAGAAAAGGAAAAAGAACACCAAGACAGAGGATGCCTGAAAATAACAAAACATTTTTGTGGAGTAAAATGCTGCAGAGAATTCTGGAGATGAAGACTGAAAGCTGGAGTTGGGAATTAGATCATTATTGACTCGGTGCTCTCAGTGGCGCACGGGTAGAGGGACCAGGTCGTAGTGGGTCTAGAGGGTTGAGAAAGGGGACACAGAAAGTGTAGATTCGTCTCCATCGTTGGTGGGAAGAGGGAGGGGGGATAGAGCAGTAGTTTAAAAAAGATGTAGGACAAAGGGGTTTCTGTATCCTGTTTAGGTTGGAGAAGATGAGCCATTCCTTTTTTTTTTTTTATTGGGGTATACTTGCTCTACTGTGCAGTTTTGGTTTCTGCTGTACAATAAAGTGAATCAGCCATATGTATACATGTGTCTCCTCTCTCTAGAGCCTCCCTGCCCGCCATCCCACCCCTCTAGATGATCACAGAGCACCAAGCTGAGCTCCCTGCGTTATGCAGAAGCTTCCCTCTACCTAGCTGTTCACATGGTTTCATATATCTGTCAATCCCAATCTTCCAGTTCATGCTACTTCCCCTTCCCCAGCCCCACCTCCACACATCTGTTCACCGCATCTGCATCTCTATTCCCTCCCTTGGTAATAGGTTTGTCTGTACCATTTCTCTAGACTCCACATATATGCATCAATATACATGATTTGTTTGAGCCCACTTCTGAGTTAAGAGGAAAGAATTAAAAGTGGTTAAAAATAGCGGGGAGAGAAAATAACTATCTTCTACCAGGGAGGGGGAGATGCAGTTCAGACCAAAGAGGGAGGAATTCATCGTAGAGAAGAGAGGGATATTAAAACAGTTCCCATGAGTGTGGGGCAAATTACCTACGGATAGCCAGGAGGGAGTGCCTGGCTGAGCAACCTCAGGAGACCCGAGAAGTTCTGGGAGCAGGACAGAAGCAGTAGAGCCAGCCAGGCAAGAACCTTTATGTGTTGAAACACATACTCCTATATTACAATTGTGTCATTTTAATTTTTGCATGTCAATTAGAGAAATGTATTGATTTTTTTATTGAATGAAAGATTCTTTAAATTCAGTAGTACTTTATAATTTTCAAAAGTTTCACATACATGATTTCATGTAATCCCATGCGTGCCTGCGTGGTAAGTCGCTTCTGTCGGGTCTGACTCTTTGCGACCTTATGGGCTGTAGCCCACCAGCCTCCTCTGTCCATGGGGATTCTCCAGGCAAGAATACTGGAGTGGGTTGCTGTACCCTCCTCCAGGGGATCTTCCCGACCCAGGGTCGAACCCATGTCTCTTTGTCTCCTGCATTGGCAGGCGGGTTCTTTACCACTAGCGCCACCTGGGAAGCCCATGTAATCCTATAATAACCCTTTTTATCCTTTACCCCTATCTTGCTCCTCCCCTTCTCCCTCTTCCCACTGGTCACCACTTATTTGTTCTCTATGAGTCTGCTTCTTTTTTGTTAATATTCACTAGTTTGTTATATTTTTTAGATTCTACATATTAGTGATCGTATAGTATTTGTCTTTGACTTACTGCACCTAGCACAATGCCCTCAGAGTCCATCCACATTGCTGCAAACGGCAAAATTTCAATTTTTTAATAGCTGAGTAGTATTCCATTCTGTGTCTGCGTGTGTGTGTGTACCATATTGTCTTTATCCATTCATCTGTTGATGGAAAGTTAGGTTGTTTCCTTACCTTGGCAATTGTAAATAATGCTGCTACGAACATTGGCGTGAATGTATCTTTTCAAATTAGTGTTTTTGTTCTTCTCAGATATATACTCAGGAGTGAAATTCCTGAGTTACATGGTTGTTCTATTTCTAATTGTTTAAGAACCCTGCATACTGTTTTCCACAGTGGCTATACCAATTTACATTGTACTCATTTTCTAAAAATATCTTTTAAGTAACTTTACTTTTTAAAATACTCTTTACTCTTTTACTCTTTAAAATACTATACTACTATTTTGGTATAGTATAATAAAGAGGATATTATCAACTATTTACTATAAAAGAAGGTGTTTTAACTCTAGCAGAATTAGGAAAGAATCTAGTCTAATATCTCAACCAGTGAGAGATCTCTCTCTCTACAGTAACTCTAATAGCTGGTTGCCTAGCTCTGCTTGGCTATTTCCAGAGCAAGGAATTCATCTTCTCTCCAGTGATCTGTTCCATCAGCTGAGAAATGAAGAGGCTTGCATGTAAGGAGCTGAACCTGTCATTGAATAACTCTCCGTACCTCACTAGTCCAACTTATGTCCTCTGAGGCCACAAAGAAAGTATCAGTCCTCCGGCATGAGATCTCTTTGATATTTGCATGTGGCCAGAAACCCCATGCATATCCCCTTCTGGCCCCTTCACTCTCTTCTCTTCTCCAGACAAAATGTCTGCAGGCCCCCATCATTCTGTGTGTGACACTTTGCTCTCCTGGCCGTCACACACTGTATTAAGCATGAGGGCTTCAGAGAGACCAGTAGGTTGCATTCTGCTCGGGAGATACTTTACAGACTGCCGGCTTACGCCATTCACTGTGCTCAGCTCTAGGGACCCAAAGATGATTGAGAAACAGCTATGGTCCCTGGAAGCTCAGCCACATGAAGTGGCACATGGAACAGAGTCCTATCTCCCTTCTTTCTCAAAATACCTCTAGACTTATAGGAAGGGGATATTCTTTTCTTAAAAAATACAGAGATTTCCCTGGCAATCCAGAGGTTAAGACTCCATGCTTTCAATGCAGGGGTCATGGGTTCAATCCCTGGTCAGGGAACTAAGATCCCATATGCTACATGTCATGGCCAAAAAAATAAATAAGCAAAATAAAGTAATTAAAAAATACAATGATGAGGAGAGGCCATCAGCAGATGAGAGGTTTCCACAAAATTCTAGAAGACTAAGAGCAGCTGGAGGTCTGAAACAGTCATATAGAAGAATGGAGAAAGCATCGGCTTAGAGAACTCAGAGAAGGGACAGTAGATGAGAAGGGGCTGATGTACTCCTGAGAACCCCTGAGAACTGGTCCCCACAGGGCCAGGCATGGCAGAAGGCAAGATTGAGATCTGGTGCCAAAGTAGGGAGATTATTTGAACGTCTGCTTATGTAACTGTCAACCCATACCACCAGATTACCAGGTCTCCAGCCCTCACTCACGTGATTGGAGGTTTCTTCTAGGAAAACTGGGTGGCCCCAGAAACTGCCATGTGAAGATTCCCAGAGAACAGCCAGCTCCTGCTGAGAACCCAAGAGCCAAACTCAGCTACTGAGGAAACCCCCAACACACACAGAACTCCCAAATGACATTTCAGTGTCTTATTTTTCAATATGTGAATCGACACAGCCAAAGATAACTCACCCCCCAAGGACAGTCTCCACCATAATGAGACTGAGGGAAACATGGAGAAAGAAGACCCCTGAGGAAATGGAAATAACCGAAGAACAGAAAAGAATTCAAACAAAACGAGCACAGCCTCTAATTAATGTCCACAGAGACAGTACCAAAAGGGAAAACTCAGAGGACAAGAAAGTGCTCTTGGAAATGAAAACATTTTAAGAATGGCTGCCAAAATAAAATATTCAGTTAAATTAAAGATAAAATTACGGAAATTTCCTCGAAAGCAGAAGATGAAGATTCAGTAGCATTCAAAGATGAAGTTGAGGAAATAACCCAGAAAGCAGAATAGCAGGACAGATGAAAAAGAAAATAGAAATGAAAAGAGAATCCATTTGGTAGGTTCACATGGGACTAATAGGAGTTCCAGAAAGAGAGAACAAAGAACTCTGAGGGGAAGAAACTATCAAATCAATAACACAAGAAAATTACCAACCCTGAAGTTTAGAGGTCTTTATAAAGAATAAAATCAGCAGTGTATGTCAACCTAAAATTTCAGTGTATCAGGAACAAAGAAAATAACCCAAAAATGTTCAGAGAGAAAATATAAAAGCCCATGAACATTACAGAGGCAAGAGAATTCTTTTTTTTTTCCTTCAAGAGACTCTAAAATACAGAGGAACCAGAACTTCAAAATTCAGAGGGAAGGTAATTTCAACCCAGAATTCAACACATGACAAATTATTATCTTCTAGCACAGAATAAAGACATTTTAAAGATTATAAGGGCCCAGACAGTAAAGAATCTACTGGCAATGCAGAAGACCTGGGTTTGACCCCTGGGTTGGGAAGATCCCATGGAGAAGGGAATGGCTACCCACTCCAGTATTCTTGCCTGGAGAATTCCATGGACAGAGGAGCCTGGTGGGCTATAGTCTATGGGGTCACAAAGAGTTGGACATGACTGAGTGACGAACACTTTCACTTTCAACACATCAGTTAAGCAAGTTGTTAATAATGTACTCCTCAAAATAAAGGTGGAAGCAAAGAAAGGTGGACAGAAAATTTCAGAAGCAGTGGCTACAATCTGGAAAGCAATTGGGAGATGTCTCTGGCTGATAGCTGAGCCCAGGGAGCTGCTATGCTGTCCAGTTGGGAGCCCAATGAGAGAGGGCTCATGGCAGGGGGTTTCTCAAAATTAAAGTAACCAAGGAACCAGAGCTTCTGAATAAAGCATAAGCCTTATATAAAGCACGGAGAACTGTTTGAAGGAGATCATGGGAAGAAATAAAATAGAGCCAATTAGCAAGTCCTGGAAAAGCAAAAAAACCTACACACGCAAAGCTTAAACCTTGTATGCTAATTGATTCTGCTGTGGCCATGTTTGCATAGTCACCAAAATGTAAACACTAATTAACCAAAGATGGTGATAGACCAGGAGAGGTAAGGTGTGGGCAGCGAAATACAAGTGTACCCTCATCTGTTATATAAGAAGTACATCTGCGGGTAAGCATCTATTCATATGCTCATGAGCCATTTTTATTTCCTCTTCTGCTTTGTGTTTTGATTATTTTTCTGTTTATTTCAACCAAATTTTCATCTCGCTTAATGATAAAACCATAGAAGTAGTCCCATTTGGGTAAGGAGCAGTTAGATGAAGTGTTAACTATAAGAGAAAGAAGTGAAGCACCAAATTAGAAAACAGAAAGTAAAATTGTATCCTTCATGTAAAATGATGTGATTACATAACTTGAAAACCCAAGAGAATCAATGGAAAAAAATTGCAAATAGTAAGAATTCTATAGGATTGCTGATGCAAAATTAATATGGCAAATTAACAGCATTCTTCAATAAAACAATCAGAAGTTTTAAAATATAACAGAGAGGAAAACCAATTGTAATAGCAATAAAGGGCAAGATCCATTATGAAGAATTTTGAGACATTCAGTAATGCAATAGAACTCATCAAATGAAGATGAAAAATTTCTTGGGCTGGAAAATGTTGATCTTAAGTATAATGATGTTAATTCTTCTTAAATTATGCAATATCTAGATAATACCTACATAATTATTTCTTGAAACCAGACAAGCTTATTCTCAAGTTGATATGGAAAAATAAACATGCTTGAAGAACCAGGAAATTCTCATAAAGTGGAGTTGTGAGAAGACAGCAGTTCTACTCTGTGTGAAAACATAATTAAAATAGAGAGGTACTGGAGAATACTTGGTCAGACCAATATGACAGAATAAAGAGCTCAGAAATAGGCACAAATTTATATGGGGCTTTAGAATATCATAAAATGGCATTTCATATCAGAGAGGAAAGACAGATTACTCAGTAAATAGGTCTGGCACAGCTGGAGACATATCTGGGGAAAAAGTTGACTCCAACTCACTCTTTACTTCAAAATAATGGAACAAGTATATAAAAGTTAAAACTGAAGCTATAAAGGTACTAGAAGAAAATATGGAGTATCAGTTCAGTTGCTCAGTTGTGTCCAACTCTTTGTGACCCCATGGACTGCAGCATGCCAGGCCTCCCTGTCTATCACCAACTCCCAGAGTTTATAATATTAATATATAAATATATGGTCTTACAGTAGGGGAGAACTGTGTGCTTATGAAGCTTTATTCAACAAAAGACTAGTTAAATCAACTACTTAAAAATATATCCCTGCATTGGAAAAAAAGCACAAGATTAAACAACAAATGATAAATTGCTAAAAGATATTTGCAGACATATGGCAGACAAATGCCTACTTTTTTCTATAGAAAGAACCACTACAAATCAATATAAAAAATGAAAAAATCCCACTGAAAAATGGGTACGGGATGTGAATAAATATCAGAGATAAAGAAAAATTCATTGCTCTGGTACAGATAAAAAGATACTCAATCTCATAATGAGGGAACTGCAAGTGATTACAATGAGGTGTCATTTTTCATCCTTCAAAACTCAACAAGGATGGAAAACAGAATAGTGTATTGGCAAGGATGGGGAGCATTCATGCATTATTGGTGGGAGACTAAATTGGTACAAACCAATATCTACTGTCAAGTAGAAAAGGCAAGCATAGAACAGTGTGTAGAGCATGTTACCTGTCATTTACATTTAAAAAAGTAAACACATATACTTTATACAAATATAAAGGGGCTTTGAAAGAAACCACAAGATACAGGTCTCCTTTCTTCCTCCTTTCCTTTTGTTTTTTTTTTTTTTCAGATTAATTAATTTATTTTTGGCCGGGCTAAGTCTTTGTTGCTCTGCGCAGGCTTTCTCTACTTGTGGCAAGTGGAGGCTTCTGTCTAGTTATGATGTCTGGGCTTCTCATTGTGGGGTCTTCTCTTGTTGCAGAGCACCAGCTCTAGAGCTAAGGCTCAGTAGTTGTGGGGCATGGGCTTTATTGCTCCGCAGCATGTGCAATCTTCCCAGACCACGGTTCAAACCTGTGTCTCCTGCATTGGCAGGCCGATTCTTAACCATTGGACCACCGGGAAAGTCCTCTCCCTCCGTTCTTCTTTCCTTCCTTTTTTTCTTTCCTCCCTTTAAAAAGAAATAGAAATAATTTTATGTATTTCTAATTATAAAAGTATTCATTGCTTCTCATAAACAAGAATCTGAAAAATACAGAGAGTTTTGTTAAAAAGAAAAGCAAAACCATCTTCAGCCTTATCAGAAAAAATCACAGTTAACATTTTGTTGTATATTCTTTCAGATATTTTTCCTGATGTATATTTTTGAAATATTATCCCACCTTGCACATTATTTTCAATCTGATATTTCTCACTCAACAGCATCTTCCTCTTCCTATTGGAATGGTCAAAATTTGTATTGCTTTCTAAGAGAAATATATGTATTACGGACAGTTATCTTTGTGTGTCAGTGCAAATATTTTCCTAGTTCGGATTTCTAATTTGTATGACGTTTAAAACTTTTTTTTTTTTTGAACTCTCAGAGTGGTAAGTGGGTTTTTCATTCCCCAACCAGGGATTGAACTCATACCCCCTGCATTGGAAGTGTGAGTTCGTGCTCAGTCACTCAGTCATGTCTGACTCTTTGTGACCCTATGGACTGTAGCCCACCAGGCTCCTCTGCCCATAGCATTTCCCAGGCAAGAATACTGGAGTGGGTTGACATTTCCTCCTTCAGGGGGTATTCCCCGACCTAGGGATCAAAACTGCATCTCCTGCATCTCCTTGCATTGGCAGGCAGATTCTTTGCCACTGAGTCACCTGGGAAGCCCCACAGAGGCTTAACCACTGGACCACCAGAAAAGTCCCCAAACTTTTTATTTGGGGGGATTTTCAAACATAGGCAGCATTGTGTAATAAGCCTTGGCATATCCATCACCCAGCTTCAGCCATTATCAAAATACAGCCAATTTTGTTTCATCTGTATCCCTTCCACTTCCCTCCTATTATTTTGAAGCAAATCTCAGACATCCCATCATTTTATGTGTAAACATTTTGGCAATGTAGTGATTTTGACATATGGAAAATTTCAATGTTTCAGTAAATCAAATCAAATCAGAAGACAATAGTCTTTGTGAAATCCCAGCATGATTTCTTGAACAGCATATCATTTCCCCCACTGACTTGAAATGCCAGTTGGGTTTTCTGTTCTCTTCCTTTGATCCGTCTGCTTAATCTGACACCAATACTTTACTGCTGCAGTTACTATAGGTTTAAAATATATTTGTTCATATTTGATATGACAAGCATCAGGGGATGCTCTAATTTAGTCTTTTTTTTTCCTCCCCCAAATTTTCTTATGTATTTCTTCACATTTATTCATCCAGATTAATGTCAGATTTATTTTATCAACTTCAACTCAAAAACTCAATTGAGATTTTGATTGCAGTTATGGGAAATATATGGTGAATTTGAAGAAGATTGACATTTATACAATATCAAGTCTTCTTATCTTAAAACCAAATATGGCCCTCTATTTTTTCAAATTGTTCAGTAAAGTGTGAAAGCTTTTCTTTATGAGGTCCTGCACTTTTCCTGTTAAGATTCTTTCCCTATATTTTGTATTTCAGTTGCTATTATGAATGCAACTCCTTTCCCATTGTAACTTCCATAACATCTTACAGAAAACCCAAAAGAACTTTTTGGCCAACCCAATATATTCTAACTGATTGTTATCATTATATAGGAAATCTAATAGTTTTTCTGTATTTCTTTTGTAACTACCTGCCTTTAATCAACTTATTAATTATGATAATCTTCACTTGATCCTTGGATTTTCTATGGAGTTCATCAGGTTCTTGATTCGTCCTTTCCAATAATTATATCACTTTTTCTTTTTCTTTTATAATGACATTGACTAGAACTTACTCCCATGCAATCTTTCATGATAGCTCAAATCAAGGACGTCTTTGTGCAGTTATAGGGTAGTATTTTATCGCTAAGCATGACACTTGCTCCTGATTTAGATTTGTTCTTTATTCTTCTTTGGAATTATCACTCTATTCCCAGTGTACTAAGGGTTGTTTTTTTTTAAATATATATTATATTTTATCAAATGCTTTTTGGGCATCTATCAAATGGTCATATGATTTTTCTCCAATAATCTCTGTTCCTGAGATAAATTGCACTGATAGATTTTTAAGACTGACAATCTTTGAACTCCCAAAATAAACTTCTCTTTGTCATTTATAATACTATATTTATTACTCTTCTGCTGGACTCTATTTGTGATAGTTTATTATTCCCATTAATGTTGGTATATGACACTAAAAATTGCTCTTTCAAAAAACTTAGCTGAGGAATAGAGAGGCAAACATAGAGAAAGGACATGTGGATACAGGCTGGGAATGGGAGAGGGGGGCTTAGAGTAGCACTTGCACATATACACAACCACGTGCAAAATAGAAGCTAGTGGGAAGCTGTGGTGTAGCACAGAGAGCTCAGCTCGGTGCTCTGTGACGACCTAGAGGGGTGGGA
>NW_011495080.1:8860373-8873618 GCF_000754665.1 Bison bison bison | reverse complement strand
AACATTGTAAAGCAATTATTTTTGTCGTTGCCGTTCAGTTGCCCAGTCATGTCCGACTCTTTGCAACCTCATGGACTGCAGCACACCAGGCCTCCCTGTCCCTCACCATCTCCCAAAATTTGCCCAAGTTCATGTCCATTGCATCAGTGATGCCATCAAGTCATCTCAACTTCTGACACCCTCTTCTCCTTCTGCCCTCAATCTTACCCAACATCAGGGATTTTTCCAAACAATTACACAATTAAAAAAAAATGCTTAGCTGAGAAGGACATGGGACCAGATACCAGGGGCTGGGTGGCTGCGAGCAGGAGAAGGGGTCACGGAAGAGAGGCCACAGCAGTTGAGGCCAGTCACAGTTGGAGGCCTCGGTTGTCATGGAGCCAAGGAGGCCTGGTTTTCCTCCCAGGTTGGTGGGTGAGGGCTGGAGGCACACTGGGACGCTAAGAGAGCAGCTGAGAGAAATGGGGCAAATCAAGATTGTTATGCATGCCAGGGCCTTACTGAGGTCAGAGACCTGGACTCTGGGGGGCTTCAATTTGCAAGGTGATGCAATGATTTTTTCCTAGGACACTATGGGAGTGGAAAGGGACTCTGGGGCCAGTGGGGCATCAGTGGAGGGAAGATGGTTTCTGATGGGTTGTTGAGTGTAGTAGGCATCCAGCAGGGCCATGGAGGTAGCGGGTCCCACACATTGACAATGGGGATCATAAGACCTGGAAGGACACACACGACATGCAGACCTCTCCTCGAGATGGCTAGCACAGGTTGTCTTTTTCAAAATTTCCACCTCAAGGCAAAATTTTCCATTTATGTCCTGTCACAAAACAAGCAGAATGCACCATGGCTTAAGCCAGATGAGTTATGTAACTGATTTCATGCCCTGCCACGTTTCTGACAGTTACAAAAAGTCTATACTGTTGGGACACTGTGTTGGGACCATGGGAAGAATGTTCAACTGCGGGGCAAAAGCTGAGCAGGGGAGGGGTTCAGGTGGCCTGGCCGGCCCAGCCCTGCTGCTCTGATCCCCTGGGAGAAAGTGGTCTGGGAGGGACAGGGCAGCTAGGAGCTGGCCAAGGGTGTGAGTGCCTGAGGGGAGCTAGAGGTAAGACCTGGAGAGCAGGCAGCACAAGGCCCCAGAGGCTGGCCGGGTGAATGGGCCTCCTGCTTGGATCTTGAGGTCACGCTCAGATGATGCTGGGGCTTGGGAGACAGTGAGCGAAACAGAGTGTCCAGGGAGTTGGGAGGTGAAAGCATGGCTGGAAGGCAGGCCCTGAAGAAGAGAAGCAGGAATGTTTGGAAAGTTGCAGTGGGGAGTGAGGCAGCCATGGAGCCTGGGGAGCCCAGAGAGGGGTATGACCCACTGAGGACCATCCCTCATCCCCACCCCACCCACCCAGCTAATAAGCAGTAGGGCTGAGATATACACCCAGGTCTGTGACTCCCTGAGGGACAGCAGGCATCCTTCTGGAGTGACCTGTAGACACTGCTGTCCCCATGCCACAAGACCCGGTCAGAGCTTGCCCTCCCTCCTGAAGGTGGCCACTGGGTGGCTAGGTTAAAAGTCTTCAACCCTGAATGTGCCCATGCAGCCAGGGCGCACAATGATGGAGTGCCCTTCTAGGACCCAGGGGCTCTGTCTCCATATGGGAGTGGCTCAACCATCTTCCCTGCCTGGCGGGTTCTTTGAGGGTTGCCCCCTCCCAGATGAAAGAGGATGTAGTTAGTGTGGGATTTGGCTCTGGATGGAAATACTTCTGGTTCTGGGTCCTTGGGCAAGTGGCCATCTAAGCTTCAGACTTCTTGGGCTTCCCTGGTGACTCAGACGGTAAAGAATCTGCCTACAATGCAGAAGACACGGGTTCGATCCCTGGGTTGGGAAAATCCCCTGGAGGAGGAAATGGCAACCCACTCCAGTATTCTTGCTGGCATAGTCCCATGGACAGAGGAGCTTGGTGGAGGAGCCTGGTGGGCTGCAGTCCATGGGGCCTCAAAGAGTCAGACACAACTGAGCAACTAACACTTTCACTTTTTGCCTGAGAAGAGTGGGTGCAGGACTTAACCTAGAACACATACTTCCCTTGTCAGTTGCTGTTATGATGAAAGAAGAGAATCCACATGTTACCGGTTGAATACCCTAGGTTCTCCCAGGAACTGACTCTTTGAGGGTGAGTAGCAGACGGGAGGTTTATTAGGGAGCACTCTCAGGACCCCACCCGGGAGGGGAGGAACCCCTCAGAACCGAGTCAGTTAAACCGTGTGGTTTGCCTTGGGAAGGAGAGGGGCCTGGGCAAGGTGACCCTCCTCAATCAAGGAGAATTCCAGAAGAGGGATGTGAGCTCTTAGGATGGCGGCACTCCTCACAGCTGGGAGAATAAGTCCATCAGCTATGAAGCCAGTCCTGGGCTCAGCCCCTGTGTGGATCAATTGATCTGAGGGAACCATGAACCCCCTAATATCGTGAAAAAGTGGGCATCCCTTCTAAGGCGAATCTTTTTATCAGCTCCCCAAAGGGGTCTCTAAACCCGGTTTTTAAGGAATGATTATCTTAGGGTCACGTTCTAAATGGAGAAGAGGATTTCCTTGACCATCCCACTCTGCACTCTGCCCCTCCCCGCCTGGTCATGTCTGGGAAGTGCCTTCTGGAATCCCTTTCCCTCAGTACTCTCCTCTAATCCAGTAACCACCACGCCAGTCCAAGTGCTAGCCTACAGAGGGAGTGGACTTTGGTGTTGAACATTCAGATTTAAACACTTCCCCTGCCACTCACCCTGTGTGTGGCCTTGAGCTAGTTTCTTGACCTCTGTGAGTCTTAGTTTCCTCCCCTGGGACGTAGGAATAATTGTACTTATGTAATGGTTACACTCTAGAGATGGACTCTAGAATGTAGAGCTGGTTTAGGGAAGTGCTCAGCTGCACAGTGCATAGAACAGGGTAGGTGATTCGTAACAAAAATCATTTTCCAGGGTTCAATCACACTTTCTTGTCTATCACACTTTTTTGTCTGCCTCTCCTAGCATAACTGATGGATGCCTCAAAACCAGGGGGGTTCAAATAGTAGCTGGATGTCACAGTCCCCACTTTGGGGCTGGAGCTCCGGCAGGCACTGTTGCTCCTGAGAAAATGCCCGATCAGCAGGAGCCCCAAGTTATATCTGAGGAGCCCTTGAGCATTCACAAAGGGCATTCCCACCCTGCTCTCACAGCCCTTCTGGGCAGTGGACAGAGCAGCAATGACGTCTGAGTTTCCCAGGGGTGGAAGGCCTTCCTCAAGGCAAACCCAACTCCCCAAGGTCACAGAGCTAGCAAACAGCCAAGCTCGCTTCCTCCCTGGATTGGTTATGAGGAAGGTGTTGGCGTCAGACTCACTGCCTGGGTTCCGATCCCGGGTGGACTCCGCCCCTTGCTGGCTGTGGCACCCTGGGGATTTTCTTCACCTGTAACAGTAGAGAAAACAATAGCTCTTCTCTCACAGGAAGACGTGGGGACAAACGTCGTGTCTGGAGCAGCGCCTACTCTTGTCTAAGTGTGAGCTGCTTGTGGAAAGGTCACGGTTTGCACCACACTTTCTGGGATTGAGGGGCTTCCCTCATAGCTCAGTGGGTAAAGAATCCACCTGCAATGCAGGAGACCCCAGTTTGATTCCTGGGTGGGGAAAATTCACTGGAGAAGGGATAGGCTACCCACTCCAGTATTCCTGGGCTTCCCTTGTAGCTCAGCTGGTAAAGAATCTGCCTGCAATGCGGGAGACCCTGGTTTGATCCCTGGGTTGGGAAGTTCCCCTAGAGCAGGGAAGGGCTTACCCACTCCAGTTTTCTGGCCTGGAGAATTCCGTGGACTGTATAGTCCATGGGGTCTCAATGAGTAGGACATGATTGATCGACCTTCACTGCTGGGATCAGAGCTCCATCACCCTCCTTTCTCACCACTCACCATCTTCTCTGGTTCTCCTCAACACGTGTTGGTATTTTCAAGGGACTCCGCCTGAGGCCTCGGCCCCACACCTGCTCGACTCTTTCAAAAACCTTTCTTTTTCTTCTGTCATCAATCATTTCCATTAAGCCACCTGCCTCTTTCCCATGACTATAAACAGCAACAGCTCCCCTCGCCTCCTCAGCTGCTGCCCTCTTTTGCTTCCTTCCCCTTGAACTGTAAACTTCTAAAAAATATATGAAGTACCTCGGGCTGTTGCCTTCCGCACGCACTTCTCAAGTACTGACCCTGGGCTCTGCTGCTGCTGCTGCTAAGTCGCTTCAGTCGTGTCCGACTCTGTGCGACCCCAGAGACGGCAGCCCACCAGGCTCCCCCGTCCCTGGGATTCTCCAAGCAAGAACATGAGTGGGTTGCCATTTCCTTTCTCTGACCGTGGGCTCTGCTGGGTTTATTTCCTGGAAGCAGCTCTCTGAGGTCAGTGGCTGCTGAGAGGGTGGCCTGGCCCTGCTGAGGCTCTTGCTTTCCTCCCCTTCCCTTCCTCCCTCCCCTCACACTCACTCAGCCCAGGTCATTTTTCCAGACTGACTCCCAGATCACCAGCCTTCTCCAGCTCTCTGGGGCCTGCCCAGCCCCCTCTTCCTCCTCAGCCGCAAGTCAGGGCATTGCTTTTAGATCTGTAGTTTCTTAGATCTGTGGGTGGATGTTTTTTCACCAAATGAGGGGGATTTTCAGCTTTTATTCCTGAAAAATATTCCTTTCTGCTCAATTCTCTCTCTCTCTCTCCTTTTTCCTTCTGACTCTTTTTATGTTAAATTACCTGATATCGTCCCATGGCTCAGTGAGTCTTTTGACTTTTTAAAAATCCATTTTTAAGTTCCTTTCTAAAATCATGTTTCTCTGTGGTCTTCAGATGGGATAATTTCTACTGATCTATTTTCAAGTTCAATGACCCTTTCTTCTGCCGACTCCAATCTGATGTTATAAGTTTATCCAGTGAATTTTTTATTTTAGATCTTGTAGCTTTGAGTTCTGAAATTTCCATTTGGATCTCTTTTATAGTTTCTATTTTCTGCTGAAATGTCTACATCTGTTCACTCATTATGAATATCTTTTCTTTTTAAATGCCTGAACATGTTTATGGTAGTTATTTACAATTTTCTATCTAATTCCAACATCTCTGTTATTTGGGGACCTGCTTATATTGGGTCTATTTTTCTTAATTATGGGTCTCATTTTCCTGTTTCTTCTCATGTCTAAAATGTTTTCTTACTGTATCGTTGGCCATTATGGATGAGGCATTGCGGGGCATCTAGTTCACATTTCCTTCCTTTAATGGGTGTTGATTTGGTTCTGGTAGCTCTTGATCCTTGCAGGCTAGTGTTTTTTGCTTTTTTCTTCACTATGTTTTTTTCCTTGCTCTAAGATGTGGCACTGACTCTAACTCACGGCTGTTAGCCCTAAGGTGTTGCCTTTCCAGGATTACTCCTGAACATTCCAAGCATTTACTGAGGTCTCGCTACTTTTGTCTGGACTGGAACTTGGTCTCTGAGCCCTGCATGACCTGCTGTAACTCTGCACAACAGCCACCCTCTGATGGGCTTTATGGAGTCCAGTCCTGTGCAGAGTAGCCCTTGGCCGAGCACCCAGAGGAGACTTTGTAGCTGCCACAGTCTCCTTCAGCACAACTCCCCTTTCTTCACTATTGTGTTCATTTGCTAGGGCTGTCGGAACACAGTACCACCCACTGAGTGACTTAACTAGCCTGTATTCCTCACAGTTATGGAGGCTGGAAGTTCAAGGTCAAGGTGTCACTCTGTGTATCTAGATCTCCCTATAAGAACACCAGTCAGATTAGATTAGGGCCACCTTAAGAGACTCATTTTAACTTATATCTCTAAAAGCCCTGTCCTGGGACTTCCCTAGTGGTCTAGTGGCTAAGACTCTGTGCTCCCAATGCAGGGGGCCCAGGCTCGACTCCTGGTCAGGGAACTAGATCCCGCAAGTCACAACTAAGACCTGGTCACAGCCAAATACGTAAATAAAATATTTATTTTATTTTAGATCTTGTAGTTTTGAGTTCTGAAATTTCCATTTGGATCTCTTTTATAGTTTCTGCTGAAATGTCTACATCTGTTCACTCATTATGAATATCTTTTCTTTTTAAACGCCTAAACATATATATGGTAGTTGTTTACAATTTTCTATCTCTTAATTCTAACATCGCTGTTATTTGGGGACCTGTTTAAAAAGGAAAGATATTCATAATGAGTGAACAGATGTAGACATTTCAGCAGAAACTATAAAAGAGATCCAAATGGAAATTTCAGAACACAAAGCTACAAGATCTAAAATAAAATAAATATTTTATTTACTTATTTGGCTGTGACCAGGTCTTAGTTGTGACTTGCGGGATCTAGTTCCCTGACCAGGAGTCGAGCCTGGGCCCCCTGCATTGGGAGCACAGAGTGGTAAAATCCAGGTGGTTCAGTGGTAAAGAATCTGCCTGCCAACACAGGAGACATAGGAGAGGTGGGTTCAACCCCGGGGTTGGGCAGATCCCCTGGAGTAGGAAATGGCAACCCACTCCAGAATTCTTGCCTGGAGAATCCCATGGACAGAGATTTGCAGGCTATAGTCCGTGGGGTTGCAAAGAGTCAGCAGGACTAAGAGACTAAGCACACACGCGCGTGTATTTTGGTGTGTAAATGTAAAAGCCCTGTCACCAAATACAGTCACATTCTGAGGCATGGGGGTTAGAGCTCCAGTGTGTGACTTTGGGGTGGGGCTCCAACTCAGCCCATAACAGCTATCCTGCCCCTCAGAGTCTTGCCTCTTCAGCAGCGCTGCACTCTGACCTCTGTCGTGTGGAAAGTGCCACAGCTCCCCACAACCTGGACATGCCCTTGGCCACTATGAGCCCCAGACCCTCTCCGAGGGCCCCTCCAGGCAGGTCCAGCGCACAAGGTCCTGAACCACTCCTCCTTGGGTGTAATATGCTCACCTGCTGGGCCATTTACTGTGCTTCTTGAAGTGAAGTGAAAGTCGCTCAGTCATATCCAACTCTTTGTGACCCCACGGACTGTAGCCTGCCAGGCTCCTCCATCCATGGAATTCTCCAGGCAAGAATAATGGAGTGGGTAGCCATTCCCTTCTCCAGGGGATCTTCCCAACCCAGGGATTGAACCCAGGTCTCCTGCACTGCAGGCATATTCTTTGCCAACTGAGTCACCAGGGGAGTCCACCATAGTTCTTGCTCCCCCTGATCCAGAGCGGGATGCTTCCAGACCTGGTCTCCACTTTGAACAAGAAAGAGGGTTTTCTCTGCACATGTGATTATCTGACCTTTGGGAAAAGTTCTTTCTCCTAGAGGTCAGATCCTGGAGATCCTCCAGGGAATTATGGCAGCTTTCAGCTTTTAAGGCCCTCTTTTCGGAATCCAACTCTGCAGATCCAGCGAGTTCAGTTGGTGGAGTGGGGGTGGGAGGTTGGGTTTTTATTAGCATCAGAAAGAAACAAATCAAGAAAGTCTAAGATTATTAATAGAATGAAATTCTATAAACTGCAGTACCTCAATTCACCCCCCATTCAGAATATACAATAGTTATTTTTGTCTAAATTATTTCCTGAACAATAATAAGATTCAGATGTTAAACAACTGTTACTCTATTTAGTTTCATTTTATGGTTAATGAAACTATGAGGACAATATGAACTTACAATGGATCTGGAAAATATTATTACTGAGCAGATAAAAAGAATGGTCTATAAATTAATGAGTAACACTTGAATAAGGAATGTTTCTATTTTAACATGAAAAAAGGAAAATGTAAATATGAGATGGAGAAAATTACAAGGGACTGCGTGTCACCAAGCAGGTGACAAATCGCAAAACATGAAGCTAAAATGCCAAAAGATACAGAAAGGGTGATTCAGCTAGTGATGAAATCACAATGTAAAAACGCCTAATTTTAGCCAGAGTTCTATTACACAGCAATGGATTGGATGCATGTATGAAGAGCCTGCCCCCTGTAGCTCTGTGGGGAGGGAAGGTCAGCGGGGGTAACAGCAGTTGTAATAGGAAAACATGGCCAGTCCCCCTCGCACCTGTCCCTCCCTTCTTAACTTCCTTCTTTAATTCTTCCCTTCCTTCATCCCATCAACACTAACAGTGGCTGCTGGGTATACATCAGCTAACAAGACAGACAAGATTTCTGTCCTTATGGATTTATAGTCCAGAGGAATAGGCAGACATTAAACAAACAAACAAATCATTCTAATAACTATATATTTGCAAAAGGAGATTAAGTGCTGGGAAGATGCTGAGTGGACTTCATCTGGGTGCTCAGGGAAGGTCTCTCCGAGGGAGTGCCCATGAAGCAGGGAGTTATCCAATTGGAGAGGGCGAGATGATGTTCCTGGCAGAGGGGACAGCAAGGGCAAGGGCCCCAAGGCAAGCTCAGCGTGTTCTAGGAGCTGGAAGAATGCCAGTGTGCCTGGAGTGTGAGGAGAGAAGGAAAGACATGAGGAAAGAGGGGAGCTGGGCAGGGCAGGTGATCACGTGTGATTTAATGATAGAGATGATAACATCTAGAGATTTCTTTAAGGAGAGGAAGGACATGAGCAGATTTGTACTAAAAAATTAATAATAATAATAATCGCAGAGGGAGGTATGGACGTGGCGTGAGCAGGTAGGAGGCTGCTGTGGCCAACAAGGTCACCAGTGCAGAGGGTCTTCTGTAGGGCAGGGGCAGCACAGAAAGGGTGGGAGTGGGTGGATTGGAAATCCATGCAGGGGTTTGAACACGAGCCATCTAAGAAAGTGGGGTGAGGAAGTGGAGGTGCCCATGGTGGCCTCCGTTTTGTGCAGAACAGCCAAGAGGTAGGAGCACCCTCTCCTTTGTGTGTCTGAAACTCTCTTGTTTTACAATTAAGGGGTGTTAGCGCTGGCCTTTGAGAGGAAGCATGGGAAGTCCCTAAGGTCATTCTGTCAGTTGGCAGAGTGAGCTGGAACTGGAACCCAGGGATCTACCTGTGCCCAGCGCCCACCACTCAGCAGTACTGGGCACATCTCCACTGAGCTCCCTGCTCCGAGCTTGGGGTCAGGGTATTCCATAGTCTCAGGAGACCCCAGCCCATCCACTCCCCACCACCACCCCCATGCAGCCCTGCCTCTCTCCCAGGCTGGACATCACTCCAGGCCCCGCAGCCTGCGGCGTGACCCCACCCCCCACACTCCCGCTGTGGGCCTGCCCTGCAGACCCCCCTCCACCCAGCCCAGGCAGCAGGGACAGTGCCAGGCAGGCCTCCACACGCCAGCCTGGAGCACAGCGGCCGTGTCCACGTGCCCGCCTCCCTCCCTCCTGCTCTGTTTCTCCTCTCTGGGCAGCCTCCAGCTTCTATTTCTGCCTCCCTCTGTCCCTCCTGCCCTTCACTTATCACGGTCATTATCAAGTTCTACAACCTGGAGAGCTGAAAGTGACCCTCCACACGGTGGGTCCTCAACTTCTGCTTATTAAATTGGACTGCAGGTCACTTCCCCCCGTTTGCCCCTGGGTCCTCACTGCTCTGACCCCTCTCCCCGCTCCCAGATGACCTGTACATTGTCTGCTCCTGACTCTTTCATCCTCGTAAATTTGCTGCATCCATGCTGCCTTCCACCTCTCTGGGTCAGGTCCCTCCTATTGCCTCTCCTCGGAACTGTTGCAAAGCCTCTACCCTCTCCCCCCAGCCAACAGCCTCTCCCTCCTCCAATCAATTTCATAAATTTTTCCTGTCCCAAAACCTTCAGAATTCTTTCCCATTTAGGTTGTTACATAATACTGAGCAGAGTTCTCTGTGCTATACAGTAGGTCCTTGTTGGTTACCATTTTTTTTTTTTTTTGGTTCCACTATGCAGCCTGTGGGGTCTTAGCTCCCTGACCGGGGATTCCACCCATAACCCCTGAAATGAAAACATGGTGTCTGAACCACTGGCCCCTCAGGGAAGTCCCTGGTTATCCATTTTAAATATAGCATATATAGAACTGAATCACTTTACTGTACAACTGAAACCCACACAACATTGTTAATCAACATACCCCAGTATAAGAATATATATAATATATATAAGTGGGCTTCCCAGGTGGTGCTAGTGGTAAAGAGCCTGCCTGCCAATGTAGGAGACGTCAGAGACGTGAGTTTGATTCCTGGGTAGGGAAGATCCCCTGGAGGAGGGTGTGGCAACCCACTTCAGTATTCTTGCCTAGAGAATGCCATGGACGGAGGGAGCCTGGCGGGCCACAGTCTATAGGATCACAGAGAGTCAGACACGACTTAAGTGACTTAGCACTTATACACAGGCACATATACAAACAACCTTCAGAAGCTGCCCATTGCCTGCTGGAGGAAATACCTGACATCAAGGCTGAGCTTTAGCCGTTTGACCTTTTATTTGTCAAATGGCCATTTGACCTTTTCTGACTCCTCCCCATCCTTCACAAACCACCCAACCCCACCCCAATCTGTTTCCACCTGGAGCCTTTGCTTCAGCCAGTCTCTCTCCACCTCTGAGTCCCAGAAGTTCAAACCCCTCCTGCTCCCCGGGACAGCTCCCAAGAGGCTCCTGGGTGAAGCCTCCCCAGTCTCCTCATGCTCCCCCATCTCTCCTGGAGGAGCGTCCCCTTCCTGGCCCCAGGGGCACTGGCACCTCCTCAGACACCCATCGCTGCCTACCTAGCCCATCATTCTCTGTGCTGGCACCTGCGCAAAGGGGTCCCAGGGGAGATCAGCTCCCGGGGAGGCTGAGAAGCTCGCTGGGAGATAAGTTTCGTCTGAGGGGCTCAGGACACCCAGGGAGCCGTGTCTACATTTTCCCTTCTAAGCTGGGAGTTCCTGGTGGGTCGGGACTGTGGCGGGCTCCCCTCTGCCTCCCCAGCATCCTGTGCAGTTGTGGCATCCGGCAGGCACTCACAGACATCTGCCAAGTGAACAACCAGGAGTCTAGCGAGTCACCCTGAGACACATGTGGGACCAGGATTAGGGAACCCAGGAAAGTGCCAGGAAGAGGTGGAACTGATGGACTGAGCCAGGAGTTCAGTGAAGAAAGAGAGGAGAGGATGGAGAAATAGCGGGTGGAGGGGCAGAGGGTAGGCGGAGAGACAGCCTCCTTGGGAGGAGCAGAGGGGCTGGGGTTGGGCTCAGACAGGGGACTGTGTCTGGATCTGGTGAGGTTGGTCCTGCCTGGACAGATGGTGTGCCAGGCAGAAGAGCTGGGGAAACAGAGGGAGCCCTGGCCTCACCCCACACCTATGGACGGTCCCTCTCCCCTCCCACCAACAGGGGCGTGGCCTGAGGAAAGCGCTTGAGAACCTGGTCCTGCCTGTGTGGGAGGGAAGAGCTGGAAGCTGGAGGGCAGCCTGAGGCCTTCTTCCCTTGTGCCATCCCATGGTTTATTCCTTCCAAATCCCGAGAGGTACATGGGGAAGGTGAGGATCTCGGCACAGCACACAGCTGTTGCCAGAGCAGTGCAGGGCTAGGATCAGAGCCACCTGGCCAATCCTGGGGCATTAGCAGGCGTGCACAGAGATGAAGAATCAGAGAAGCCTATGGAGGCACAATCTGGTGCTGATCGGAAGTGGGGGGTGGTGAAGGGAGAGTCACAGTTGACCTGGATGGGGTCACTAAGGGCTGAGCATGGAGGGAGAGGAGGGGAGGGGGCACCCGGTTGACTCTGGAGCAGGGAGCTCAGGGAGATGAGGTGGGTATTGCCAGCAAAGGGGTGGCCAGTGGGGAAGGTGGCAGACAGGCTGGGGAGGGGTGTTCCAGAAGGACTGCACAACCAACTGTGTACAGCACTATTGACAGGTCAAGTGAGACAAGCTTGGAGAATCGACCACTGGATTCCAGCACGCACATGACAGTGGCCTTGATAGGAGTGATCTTGGGGACAAAAGTGACTGCAGGGGATTCAGGAGAGAGTGGGAAGGGTGTGATCAGAGTACCGAATAGTTTTGCTTGCAAGATGGGCAGTAGCTGGAGACAGATATCTGGCCAGTGGAGGCCTTTTATTCAGGTGGGAATGACCCAGGAGGGGGCCACTGGCCAGTCGGTGTCCATGAGGTGGCCAGGGGGGGAGGCGTTCCAAACAGAGGGGAAGAGTGGGCCTTAGGGAGGAGCAGGATGGCTCATCAGAGATCAGAAGGGAAACACAGGTGTGCACAGGTGGGGAGATGTGGTAGCAGAAACATAAGGTGTTTCTATCAGAGCCACACACTGGGTTACTATGCCCACTTTAGTGGTGAGGAAGCCGAGGTACAGACAGGTCAAGTACCCACTATTAGGCAGTGGAATTAGAACTTGGCCTGAGATTGGAAGCCAGCAGACACTCCCCAAGGAGTAGGAGAACAACAGAGTTAGGGCAAGGCTGTCAGCAACCTTCTAGGTCCTGTCTGTCCTGGAAGCCAAGGGCAAAGAGAGCTGCATGGGCTTTAGGGTCAGACAGACACCAGTTCCTGTTGGGTCTCAGCCACTCACGGGCTGTAATTAGGTCAGCTTCCTCCCCTGTGGGAGTGTGTAGAGAGTACCCCCTCCACGGGGTCTCTGTGAGATGTGAGCAGCGTGTGATGACTTGCAGCTCCTGTGTGATGACAGTGGAACGCCCTGGAGGGCCAACATCAGAGCAAGGAGGAGCCTTGGAGAGGAGGACCAAGCACCCTGTGGGGGGCGATGGGACCCGTGCACGCAGGAGGGGGCCGGCTGACTCCCTGAAGGCTCTCGGTTGCCCTGCTTCGCGGTCCAGTACCGAGGCCCGCGTGTCTCAGTTCAGACCCTGCAGTGTGATCCTCCTACGCCGTCAAGGTCCGGCCCGGGCGGGCTGCGGCACAGGCTGGAGTGGGGGAAGTAGGGCCGGAAGAAACCGTGGGGTCCCCAGGGAACCCTGGAGCTGTGGGGAGAACGGGGTGGAGGGCACCTGGGAGCAGTCCGAGCTCAGACAGGCTGCGGTGATTCTCAACTCCTGTGAACATTCTGAAGCAGCCCCAGGTCCCTGTCCTCAGGATGCAAATGAATTACCACCAGGTATGGAGTCCGGAAGGCGGTGAGGGCCCACGCATCGGGGAGGGGGAGGCTGGGCGGGGCCAGTGTCTCTGGGCGGCCGCTGCTAACAAGCCTGTGTTGAGACCAGGGGAGGCATGAGCACCCAATCTCTCTGTTCCAGATGCGTCCTCAACTCATTCAGGAAAATCACGAAACAAATCACCCTGTCCTGAGCTCTGCCATGGACCACAGGCCGAAGCTGTCTATTCAGCAGACCTGTGATGCTGAGCGGACTATGTCTCCCT
>NW_011495080.1:8856626-8860267 GCF_000754665.1 Bison bison bison | reverse complement strand
TGGGGTGGTGGAGTCCTCCAGGCAAGACAGGTGAGACCCAGGCCGGGCGGCTCCTGGCACTTCTGGGAGGCTTTGCTGACTGCCCTCATTAGGGAAGCAAGAGGGCGCTGAGCTGTGGGTGCTTGGCTGCCACCTCCATGAAGCGGTTCATTTGATATGTGCAAGGGAGGTTTCACAGGCTAAGCCATCTGGCACTTGATCCCTGACTTCACCATAACCATTTCATCTGCTGAGACAGAGGGCGTTGTCAGAACACACCAGAGGCCCAGACCTGCAAGTTCATAGTTGTCTGGCCTCAGAGGTCTCATCTGACAACTGTCATCCAAGCCCCTCTTCTGGGGGCTCTGGGCATTTATAACTCTGGGGGATTCCCGACAGGATCTGGGTGCACGGATCCCTCCACCCAGGCTATCATACAGGGAGGCGTGGACCATGAAAAGGAGACATGCAGGCTCAAACAGCCCTCGCTTGAGGATGCATTACCGTTCTCCCAGGCCTGCCAGCCTCCCCACCAAATGGACCAGGTAAGAATTAGGTTGTGACACTGAGTTGGGGGAGGAAGGGGTTACTGAGAGTCTTGCTGCCCGCTTGCTTCCTGGCACTCTCAGCTCTCTCCTCTCACCTCTTCCCTCTCCCCAGCTCTTGGCTGCATCTCCTATCAGAAGGCCACCTGCAAGCTGAGCCCCCGAGGGCAGCGCCTTCCCCTCCTGCCCACTGGCCCTAGCAGGGCTTCCGGCCCCTTTGGATCTTTTTGCGGTCTGGGCTTGCTGTTCCTCTCTACAGTAGTCAGGAAGCCCTTACCCCAAAAAGTATCTGCGGGAGGCCTTGTCTACAGAGGCATGCGCCAGAGAGCTCCCGGTGGGTCACATACCAAACCCATGGACATGGAGTGAAGCCATCAACCTGGCCGTCCCGTAGAGCTGCTGTGTGACCTTAGGGCAAGTGCTGAGCCTCTCTGTGCCTCAGTGCTCCACCACTGGACCGTCAGTCATTTGACCTTCAGTCAATTACCAGTGCGCGACGTCTGCGGGAGATTCAACGAGGTAAGAAGAAATAGAAGTGGCTCAGTTAATGTGATGGAGGTTGTGTGATGACTTGGCCCCAGTCTTCTGTCCTGTCTGGAGACCACCTCCCTCTAAACTTCTTTTGGGGAATCACCTCTCCTACGCTGTGGGCACTCCTGGTGGGACTGTCACTTGAGGCATCTCACATTTCCCTGCCCACTGTCCCAAGACAGGCCTGGGAATTGAAATCCCATGGGGAGGGATATGAGATTGGGAACAAAACATCGATGCTGACTGAGTGGCAGCTCTGCTGATGGGAAGACTGTGAGCTCGTGCTGCTGAAGTCCCCTGAACTGCCTGGCACCTGCCCTTCCCCAGCCTGGACCCTCAACCCCCCCACCTTCATTTCATGAACCACTCCCAAATCTCTCCAATAAAATGCTTTATTGCTTTAGTTAAGCAGTCAATAGAGTTGCTTGCCTCAAGATCCAGAGACCCCTAAAGACAGGAGGTAGGATTGCTTACCTTGGAGAGAAGGCAGGGCAGGCCCTGGGGGAGCTGAGTGACCATCCTGGAGGGAGGGGCCTCCCATGGTGTCAGCCCCCAGGGCACAGGGGACAGGGCAGAAGACAGAGATCACATACACAGCTTGGGGTAGTGTCCCAGGAAGCGTTCCCAGAAGGTGAAACAATGTTGGGATTCAGGACAGAGGAGGTCCATGTAATATGGAGAAATGTGACATACAGATAAACAGGGCCCTCAGGACTTCCCTGGGGGTCCAGTGGCTGGGACTCCCAGCTCCCAGTGCAGGGGGCCCAGGTTCCATCCCTGGTGGGGGAACTGGATCCCACATGCTGCAACTAAAGATCCCGAGTGCTACAATTAAGGCCTGGTGCAGACAAATAAATAATTTAGAAAAAAGATAAATAGGGTCCTCATTTTCTCACTGGGGGACAGGATGGGTTATGACAACCACAGGTGGCTGTGGATTGCTGTCCCTCCTACCAGCTGCGGATTTCTGGGGACGCCTTCTGTGGCTGCTATGAGCACAGGCCTCAGTGTCACGCTCCATCACTCAGAGAGGTCCCGAGTGCCTCGGCACTCTCTATCCAGGAAAGGCTCGCTCCCCTGCCCCTCTGTTCCTGAAATCCTCCCTCTGGGGGCCCTGGCTGGCTGCTGTGCCCGGGGCAGCCCACAGCGAGGGGCACGTGTCAGGCCCATAACCCTTAGAGGCCACACAAGAACCACAGCCTACAAAGAAACAAAGCAGCTGGAAGTTTCCCTCCCCACACAGAAGCCACTAGAGGCAAGTCGGAGAGACGTCCGGTGAGCTGGTGTATGACCCACACTGAGTTTAAAGGTGCAGAAGGAACCTGAATGAGGCTCGGTGTTCACTGGGTCAGGGAGAGGGCTCAAGGAAGGCAGGCTTGGGTCCCGGAGCAATTAACTGTAGGTATGTGAGGTCACCCACCCAAACACAGTCAGACATGAGTGGGAAATGACAGGATGGTGACAAAGCCTGCAGGGCTAACTAGTGCCTGTGACTGCCAGAGCTCCTGCCCCCAGTGCCATCCTCATCTCCCAACCCCACCCAGCTGCAGAGGAGGCCATGCCTTGCCACCTGCCCGCGGGCATGCAGGTGGGGAATGCGTATGCAGCTCAAGGGTGTCATCGTGTGGTCATTTGAGGTAGTGCACCCCACAGCCTCCCAAGAGCTCCATCCATGGATCACTCCCCCAGCTCCAAGACCGACTCTGTTCTAGGAGGGCAAGGCCTATGGACCTTGCCCACAGAATTGGAGTTCTTTGAGGGGCTGTCCTGAGGGGCTCAGAGCCTGCGAGGGGTGGTGGAGAGGAAAAAGAGAGATGGAGTATGAGAGGGAGGTGGGGGAAAAGGTTGCTGAGTGGAAGAAGCCCCTCAGGGAGGGTGTCTGCCCCCCAGGCTGCTCTCCTGTGTCTAAGCCACCTTTCAAAGTGGGTTTCTGGGTCCACATCACAGGCGTTTGACTGTCCTTGGCCCTTCACTTGAACCCCTCAGGCTGCAACTCAGATCCCTGCACCCTAGGGAAGCTGCTCCCAGGGAAGAGAGTGGAACCAGGGAGAGGGAGGATTCAGAGAAGACTCCTGCTTCTGGTGTGAATGAAAGAATCTCAACTTCAGAACAGATCGGATCTGGATTTACATCTCGGGTCCTCGCCATACGAGCTGTGTCACCTCCTTCACCCTCCCCGTGGGTACCTGTGGCCTCATCAGTGACACTGCTATGATGCGCACCTCACAGGAGCGTGGAGAGGAGTCAGTGCCGGTACAGTGAGTGGTCAAAACCGTGGAGAGGAAGGTCCCTGACTCTGTCTAGGGGTGTCGGCTCTGGGGAGTATCTTCCCGGCTCCCCGAGCGTTGCTGTGTCTTTCTGCTTTTGTGTGTTTGTGTTCATCTGACAGCGAGCTGTTTGATTGAAACCAACCACGTGTGCATGCCCCCCACCTAAGGCACCCCAACAGACAGGAGGCGTGCCAAGGGCTGGAGGGCTGTGGCCAGCACTGAAGCAAGTCCACAGGCCCCAGGAGCTGAGAGGGAATGGGGGCAATGGGCGGGGGGGGGCACGGCTGCCAGAGTGGGAGGGGCCAAGGCTGAGTCT
>NW_011495080.1:8830637-8856526 GCF_000754665.1 Bison bison bison | reverse complement strand
GAGAGGGAGGAGGGGGAGAGGAGAAGGGGCAAAAGAAAGTCAAGAAAGGAGGGGAAGAAAAGGGGAGAGTTCATGGCAGCATGGAAAGTCTTTCCAGGTGGCCAGGGTCCCCTTCTTTGGGGGCTGACACTGATGGAGTGTCCCTGAACCGGTCCTTCTCTGGGCCTCTGCTTCTGCCTCCAAAAAACCAGAGGAAGTTGGATTCCCTCTCTCAGCTACCATTGCTCCCCTCCAGGGCCCACCAGGTCTCCTGGAGCGTGGGAGCCGTGAGGGCGCTGGAGGAACTTGTGGGCTCACCAGCCAAGGGGTCGGGGGGTGGAGGGGGGTGGGACTGAGATAGAACATCAAGCTCTGGGAGGAAAGAGAAAAATTACCAGCAATGAAACCTATAGGTTTCCCCAAACTACAGTTTGAATAGAAATGTCAACCTCACCTGGAGTTATTACACCCTGTAATCCTAATGACATCTAATCCTATATACCAACTTGATAATATCATGAGCATGTATGACAATACCTCAGCGTGTTAATCCTGCCTTCCTCCCGGAAATAGCTTTCTCCTCCCAGCAGCATCCTGCCGCTGCCTTTGTTCTCCCCAGAGGCGGCCTCATCCCTGCTGAGCCTGGGGAGGGACAGTGGGAGGACCAAAGCGCTCCCAGAAAACAGCTGTTGTTTCACCTGGAGGGGAGTGGACAGTTGTCATTTGGTTTGTGCCTAATCTGGCTGGAACCCGAGTCCCTGGGAGTTGCTGAGCCCCCACCTTCAGCCTCTCTGTTCCAGACTCTCTTTTCCCCACCCTTCCTCTGTATCCTTTTCTTCTCTTACTCCTCCTTCCCATTTCCCTCCCTTCTTTTTTTCCTGGCATCTATGGCATGTTTTGCCAAGGACACCCTCAGACACGGTTCTGTCCTTCGAGAGCCCCCTGGGACTAGCCCATCTCCTCCTGTGGGGCTGTGTCCCCCGGCTGTGGGGTCTGGGAGGGGGAGCAGATTGTTGCTTGAGGCTGGAGAAGCATGGTTAGTGGTCTGTGGACAGGGGGCTTTCAGGAGAGGGGACAGAACATCTGGGCCAGTGTACCCCTTATGTTGGATCCTGGGCTTGGCCTATCTGCAGGGCAGCCCATGATGGTCCCCGGGTGTGAAACTGCCTTTGCTGTCAGAGCAGGAAATTTCCTGGGCTCTTTTAATTTTTTTGGCCACACAGCATGTGGGATCTTAGTTCCCTGACCAGGGATCAAACCCCTACCTCCTGCATTGAAAGCATAGTCTTAACCACTGGGCCACCAGGTCCCTGGGCTCCTTTTAAGGAAGTAGGATTTTTAAGGTCAAAGTTGCAGAGTTATTCACGCAATCCAGGAACCCCATCCCAAACTCCACACCCCTGTGCTCAACCTTCTAGAACCATGATTCCAGAAGCCTGGTCTCCCTGGACTAGTAGCTTCAGTGTGACCTGGGATCTTATTAGAAATGCAGATTCTCAGGTCCCATGACAAAAATGTGCTGAGATGGTTTGCATCACCTTGGGAGAAAGAAAAGTGCCGGTCCCCTCCCTAATCCCACATTTAATGGCAGTCAAGTTGGGAGTCTGAAATCAGCTGTGATGGGAATACTTACACCATGGGAACTGGCAAGCACTGCAAATCAGTGCCTGTTATCCCTTCAGAGAGCAGCTTCCAGCACACCACTGGGCCCATCCAGACCTCCTGAATCAGAGACTCTAGAGGTGGGGCCCAGCGGTCTAGGTTCGAATAAGCTTTCCAGGTGACTCTGATACACATCCAAGTTGAAGAAGCCCTCAGTGGGTCAGCGCTGGTGGAATCATGAATCTTGAGATTGGGATAGAAAAGGGAGATGTTGGGACTTCTCTTGGGGTCCAGTGGCTAAGACTCTGCACTTCAAAAGAAGGGGGCCTGGGTATGATCCCTGGTCTGGGAACTAGATCCCACATGCTGCAACTAAAGAGTTTCAATGCTGCAACAAAGATCAAAGATCTCATCAAGTGCTGAAACTAAGATTGTGCAAACAAATAAGAATATTAAAAAAAGAAACAAGGAAGAACGAAAAGGGAGATGTTGGGGGTGGCCAAGGAAGAGCATTCCCAAAGTAGAAAACTTTGGGAAAGGTAAAGAAAGGAGAAAGTAAACCAGACCTTGAGGCTTCCCTCCAGGCAGAAGGACAGCAGGCTTTTGGCAGGAGGCCCTGCTGTGCAGTTGGGTGTGGCCTGCCTGGAGCAGTCTGCCCCCTCCAGGTATCTGGATGAGGGAACCACGCATGAGATCAGGAGGGCCCAGAATAACTGGCTAGAAAAGTGCCCCTCTTGATATTTCCCCAACAACAAAAGCACATTTACGAGCATTTTGTTAGAGATACAAGGAAAGGAAGTCTTGGAAAATTTTTTTCAGATACAAGATAAAAACGGAAAATCACAGTACCATACTCATTACGGCTCATGTCAATGGGTGCAAAATGCCATGGGAATTTTCTTTGTCCAACTTACCAAACATACAGAAAAGTATAAGGGGATAATACAACAAAATCCTTGCATCTACTCCCAGAAATAGCAAAGCTGAACATTTTTCCACAGCCATATCAGATCAGTAAAAAAAAAAAAGAAAAAACTTTTGTTTGGCAAAAGGTTTGGCAAAGTTCCCTTTGCACCGCTTTTCCTCCCTCTAAAAAATAGCAACTGTCCTGAGACCGATGGATTTTCTTTTCATATATGTGTTCATACTTTACTACATATGAATTACTCATATATCACAACCTGCAATGCTTTGAGTGCTTCTTAATTTACATAAGTGGTGTCACACTGAATGTATCATTCTGGAACCTGCTTTTTTTGTTGTTTAACCTAACATTACATTTCCAAGATCCACTCTTGTTGATGGGTGGAGACCTAGTTCATTCATTTTGATTGATGAATAGCATTACACTGTACAAACAGACCACAATTCATCAACTCACCTACTGATAGATATTTAGGTTGCTTCCAATTTTTCACTACCACAAAGGATTCTGGGTGAACATCCTTGAACTTGTTTCTCTAGGACACATCCCTGGAAGTGGTGCTGCCACTCTAGGGAGGGTGCATTCCCAGTGACACTCACGTTGCTCAACTGCTCACTAGCTTGGCTGAGCCGGTTGACGCTTCCACAGGTGTGGATACGATGTATCTTAAAAGACTCTTTATTCAGTATGCTCTTGGATTGTGTTCTTTTCTGAACAAAAAACCCCTTCTAGTGTTCTCTAGTTCATTCCTGACCTTTCTTCTTCTAACTTTACTCTCCTTTGAAGTCTTAAATTCTTCAGTCATCAGTTCTCCTACCAGTAGTTTTCCAGGATCTGAACCTAGTGGCCCACAAGGCGTGACCAGTATGAGTATTGCAAGGTGGAGTGTATGGCTGTGTTTGCAGCTTTGTACCAAAGCAAGCAAGAAGGACTGGAAAGGGCAAGACTTCCCACAACATCCTTTCAATAATCCATCAAAACTGAGGGGTGGGGGGTACCCGCCGTGATGGAGAATCCTCTCTTCCTCCATCCCTTCCTCTTGCTTGGCATGGGTAGGGGGCAGGATTGTCCCAGGATGTCACCCTCTATGCATCTGCCCACCTCTCCTTGTTGTTTAGTCTCAGAGTTGTGTCCGACTCTTTGCAACTCCTTGGACCATAGCCCACCAGGCTCCTCTGTCCATAGGATTTCCCAGGCAAGAATACTGGAGTGTGTTGCCATTTCCTCCTTCAGGGGATCTTCCCCACCCAGGGATCGAACTCTCATTTCCTGCTTGGCAGGCAGATTCTTTACCACTGAACCGCCTGGGAGCTCCCAGCTCTCCTACCCCCACCCAACTCCAAATACTTCTTTAAGCCACACAACCCACGGGAGAGGGGAAGAAGTGTGCTTTTCTGGGGAGGGGCAGCTCCATTTGGGGGAAAGGGTTGATTTCTTGGCCCTGAGCCTAAGAGTTCTTTGTTCATGCCAAGGGCTGCCTCTTGCATCTGGGCCTGTGGGATTAGGAGAGCTGCCAAAATCCTAGACTGGGAGTAACAGTGGACAGCCTAGATCTTGGTCGCTGACCCTGGGGCCGTTCGGAACTGCTCTGGAGTTCCTTTCCTCCCAGGAAAGACTCCCTGAAGCAGGGAGTCTTCAAGGCCTCAGAAGTAGACTTGAGAAACGGACAACACAAAATCACCTGCCTCAAACTAAAGGCCTTTCAAGAGGCAAGAATCCAAAGTGGATAAAAAAATATAATTCACAGTTAAGTGGGAATAGGGAAGGCACGGATTCAAAGACTATTTCTGGATGAGACATTTCCTCCCCAACACTTTAGGTGCAGCACAGGAATTGTTTGTTGTAGGGGGAGTTTGTCCTTTCTCAAAAAGATGAAGCCTGAAACCCTTGGCTTCCTTGTTCCAGAGATTCCAGGATTTTGGCCTTAAGCAGCCCACTCTCCTGGGCAACAGGTAGCTTTCTTCATGCTGGAGGACAGGAGGCCTACCCCTATTGGCAAGGGATTTCCACTGGAGTCCTCACCTTTGAGCCCCGCCCACCGACCAATGAGGAATCAGAGGTGATGTGACTACATCCTGTTTCCCAGCCCAGTGGAGGAGGATGGGACCCGCTGGGGAAAAGAGCCAACGTAAGTGACGGATGCCACGACCATGTTGGTAAAGAAGTGGAAGGCAGATGAGTCAGCAGCAAGTTTAAGCAATGAAACAATTGCACCACGGGGTGTTTCTTAAATTCTTGTCTACTTTTAGAAAGTATGCAATTCCATTTGGTTGAGCCTCTCAGTTCTGAAATAGCTACAGAAAATGTTAAAAATGTTGTGGGTGAAGATGTGCACACATCTACCTCTTCTAAAACAGTAGTTAATAATTGCACTGTGCGTCTCTCAGCAAATCTTTAACCCGATTATTCCTTAGTTTCCTCATCTGCAACAGATGAAAATTATCTCTGGAAATTCCTTTCAGTCTAACATTCCATGATTTGATATTATGCTCACATTCTTAATACTCAGGCTGGGTCCACACAATGCCAAGGCCACTAGCCAATTTAGTTAGCGTGGACAAAATGTTCTCTCCCATCAATTCCTTGGCACCATGTAGATAAAACAACCAGTTAATTGACACAATTTTTCATTTCACAACAGGTTGGTCTGGGATCATCTTGACCAGTAATTCATCCACGCTGGTATCCTGACACGCTGCATATCTCGAGCAGTTACGAGGTGTGTCATAGGCAATTCGCTATTAGTAATTAACTATTGGGATTTTCAGACAATTGATGCACTTTTTAAACAATTAGAACAGATCCAACATATCCCTGTGATGATGCTTCTGTCACTCACTTGTGTTCTGATATGCCTCCCAGTCTAAAAGAAGAAAGGGTGGAGTTACAGCTGCCAGCCGGGGATCGCGTGTAGCCCTGAGCTGATGGGGATGCCCATGGGAGGGTGTCACGTGTCATGCATGTGAGTGTTGCCCATCACCTGCAACCGGGCGTTTGACTTTGACTGATGGAGACCCTTGTTACATAGTGAGACATCAAGTCACTGGAGACTCAGGCCCTGGAGCAATCTGATCCAGATGTGAACTGCTGCCAGCATCCTATGATTCAGCTGTAAGTCAATAAAGTGTTGAAGAAAGCACAAAATGAAGGGCCTGTTCATTATGCCAGTCTCTTATTCCAAAACAGCAGTGTTTCATCATAATCTGTTCACAGCTGGGGGAGGGGAAGGGGTGTGAAGTAGTGATTATTGAGCACGTAGGTACCAAGTTCTGTGTCACACACTCACGGCAGGTGTGAATGCTGCTTGCCATGTACTTTCCATTCTCTGCTGTCCAATGGGATGGCACTTCCTCCCCCTTATGGTTTGGAATCTTCACTTAAAATTCTGACCAGTGAGTTGTGGGTAGAAGCAAAGTGTGTCAATTCAATGTCAGGGCATTTATCTGCTAGTTTTAGACCTTCCAGAATGCCCTCTCCCTCTACCATGGGGACTGGCAATAGTCCAGTGGCTGTTACATCTTCAGCAAGAGTCCTGGGGGACTATGGGGCAGGGCCCCAAGCCAACTGTGATGCATGTGAATAAGGCATCACATGTGAAGATAAAGCAAAACTCGGTTGTCAGAAATCACTAAGATTTGAGGGTCACTCATTACTGCAGCACAACCTAATTTTGTGCTGGCTGGAGCAATGTTTTATACAGCATAGTACCGGAGAGGGAAAATGTGAGCTTTAGAGTCAAAAAGACCAAGACTGGAATCTTAACTTACTGACCTTGAACAAATTCATAACTTCTCTGAGTTTCTTTATCTATAAAATAGTAGTTATGATTCTTATCATGATCTTGCCATTAGGTTTGGAAACAGTATTCATAAAATACCTAGGATTGGCATGTAGTAGACGGTTGACTATAATTATTTTAATTTCATTTATTTCTCAAAATAAGCCTGTGAGTAAAGAGAGATCATGGGAATATAAGAGAAAGGACAATTCATTATTGATGTTTCAAATGACTTTATATTCTATGGACAGCATGGACCAGGGACCCCAAGGGTAAGTGGACGTGTGGAATCATCTGTGCCTATCCCCTCTCACCCCCCACCCTCCATCCCCCCAAACCTAAGCTCAGAGAGGCTCTAGAAAAGAGAGGAGGCCCCCAGGATACCATTTACAATTCAGTCTTTCCATTGCCAGAGGAAAGATGAATTCCACTTACAGAAGTGATTATCGATACCATCAGCATATAAAGTAAGAATATAGCAGCGGAGTGGGCTAGTATCCTTGTTAGTTTCACAGAAGCTTGTTATCTTTCCAGGCAAGGGCCAGCTGAGATCTATCCCAAAGGCCCAATGAGCTAAACACTTCTGTTAAATCATCTTATTAGTAGTATCATGCCCACTTCAACTGGCTCACCCAGGATAAGAAAACGTTTGTGGAGAGTAGAGAGGAAGGGAGAGGGGACCACGCATGGGACAGGGGGAACTGGGGAGCCCTTTGCCTCCTCCTGCACCCCACCGTGCCTGGCCTGGTAGAGCAGCAGGGGCACAGCCAGGGAAGGAGGTGGGGGACCCATCCCTTCCTCCCCACCTCAGTCACTCTGGAAACCATCACATTCCAGGGCTAATGCTTGCTGCAACTCCCAATTACATGTAACTCCACCAAAGCGGAGCATGTTAAACCTCCAAGCCTTGTTTTCTCCACTGTCTGCTCCCAGCTTTCCTCTGAAATGCTACATCGTGGCCATGAACTTGGAATTGCAAATATTCAGTAGCCTGCCCCATAGAACACGTCGATTCTGCCTCTCTCTGGGATAGAAGCTCCTTAGACACACTCACACACATGGAATGCAGACACCCACTCTCAGGGCCCAGGGAGAACTTGACCACCGCTTAGACTACCTGGTCAGCAGTAGGTCAGGCAGGAAACACTGGTTGAGGCCCCCGCAGCCTTGGTTGAATGAAAAATACAGAAATGTCCAGTTCCAGACAAAGCCCCACAGGCCAGGGCAGCTCTTTGTTGCTGTGAGTGGGCTTCTCATTGTGGTGGTTCCTCTGGCTGCGCAGCACAGGCTCTAGAGCTTGGGTTCAGTAGTTGTGGGACCTGGGCTTTAGTTTCTCTGAGGCATGTGGGATCTCCCGGATTAGGGATCGGACCCATACCTCCTGCATTGGCAGGCAAATTGTTAATCACTGCACCACCAAGGAAGTCCTCTTGGTGAACTTTTGACTTCTCCCAGGCAGATCAAGGCCCCATGAAAATTCCCATGGCCAGTGAGGTGACTGACCCCCAGCAGTCTTCTAAGTTGGGGTGGTTTAGCAGAAGCATGTGTTAGATATACATGGATCTGTGCTCAGGGGATTACAGTATAATGAGAATGGAAATAAGATTGTGGGATTGGGTCCCACTCCAGGGGATCTTCCTGACCCAGGGATGGTACCTGAGTCTCTTGCTTCTCCTGAATTGGCAGGTGGGTTCTTTACTGCTGTGCCACCTAGGAAGCTCCAAGGTATGCGTGGCTTCTTGCCAAGTCATTCCTTTCAGTGGAAAAAATGTTCTAAAGATGGGACCAGAGAAACCAGTTTTGTGTATGGAAAGATCAGAGCCCTCTGGATCCCTAGACAGCTATGAGAACTCAAAAAAAAAAAAAAAAACAAAAAACAACAACAACAAAACAAAGGAATATTGATAGAAACTTAGACCACATAAGGGGCTGTAGCTTCAGTCCCCATGTCAAGATGGTAAATGTAAAAACTTTAGATGAGGTGAAAACTACGTGTAAATGTTGGGTTTTATAGAGCTGCAAGGAGTCTGTAGTAACATGCTATTTATATATATGTGTGTGTGTATATATATATATATATACAGTCTTTATTGAATTCTCAGTGGGGCAGTGGTCTCTCAGGGGTGTGGCTTCCAAAGAGCAGTCTCCAGCCCCCAGGTCTTGCAGAGAGGGGCGGATACCTGGGGTTGACCTGACTGTGTCCCATGCTGTGGGGGATGCTATAGAAAGGACACAGAATTTTGAATCATCTACATAGGAGACAGAATTGTAGCCTTCAAAATCGTGTGTTAAAGCCCTAGGCCCTAATGTGACTGTATATGGCAACAGGACCTTTCAGGAGGTGATTAAAGTTAAATAAGGTCATAAGGGTGGGGCCCTAAGCCAACAGAGCGGGTAGAAGAGACATCAGGATGTGTGCACACAGAGAAAAGGCCACTCGAGGACACAGCCTGAAGGCGGCTGCCTCAGTTCTTGCCGGATATCTATCTTGCCAGCACCTTGATCTTAGCCTTCCAGCCTCCAGAATTGTGAGAAGATAAATTTCTGTATTTAAGCCACTCAGTCTCTGGTATTGTTTTGGCAAGTCTTGCCAACTGTTGTGATCTACAGTGCAGATTGCTTGTTTTCTGTTGTCTGTTTATTGATCAGTTTTGCAGAATAAGACACCTTTCCACAATTCTTCAGACCCTCTTAGTCCTGCTCGAGATTCTGAGTGGTCCCACTCACCCAAGTGTGAAGCCAAAGGGTAGAATCCTGTAGTCTGAGTCAGAACCATGGCAGGTGAGGAGACTGAGATTGAACATGGGGAGAACTTGCTTGTTAACCCCTGGTTGTGGGAGAGTGAGCAGATCCTCATCCCTTCTGTGCCTCAGTGTCCTCATCTGTAAAACGGGAGCAAAAATACTATCCTCCCTCAAAGATTATGATGAGGATAAAATGAGATAACACAATGATTAACACGTGGCGTGATGCTCAGCAAGGAATTCCTCTCAAAGCACAGGTAGCCTGGGTGCAGCCTGGGTGGGAGACATGTCTGCTCACCCTGACTCCGGTGGGCAGAGGAGTCCTGAGAGAGCATGGTCTTGGCTCTCCAGGAGACCAGCACTGTCCAGGAGGAAGTCATCTTAATTAGGACAGCTGCTCTTGACATCAGCACCTGTCCCCAGTGGAAATTTCTCTCTCCGGACTGTTTCCAAATAGGAGGAGACCGTCCTCCTCTGGAGAACCTTGTGCATCTTAATTAGTAAGATAATGAAGAAAAGCCTTCACCAAAACCTGGTTCCCAGCAAACACTCAATAAATGTTAATGATTTCTATCTACATGCGACCCACAGGCAATTCCACACCACCCCTGCATGGAGCTGTGGCCTTAAGATTAAGGCATAATGTGGACCCTTTTGATCAGACCGGCATTGGGTAACTTTAGTAACCAAGTTGGCTCAGCTTTTCTAAGGCAAAAACCTCTGTTAGTGTCAAAGGTTTCCCCAGGCCTTTCTCAAACATCCCTGGAAGGCTGAACTTCCCACGACCCCCATTAGGACACAGCAAAGCCCAATAATGTTCCTTCCTGATGCTCTGGGCCTTGTCACCCTGCCTGCTGAGGGGCAACTCACCCCTGTGACTTTACCAAACTCCTGTCCTCTCAACTCCCCACACTCGCGCCCTCCCCCATGAGCGAGAGCTCTTTTGACCTGGGAGAGAGTAGAAACCAACACCAATCCTGGGCAGAGAATTAGATTTGCAGGAGGATTGGGAGCCACAGGAAACAGCTCAACTTACAGGTGGTCTGAACCCAGGGGAGTTCACCTCACTGAGTCGGACTTGATGGGCTGCGACAGTCTGGCCAGGGTGCTTTGTATCTGACTCCCAAGGGGCTCTCCCTAAAGTGACTGCCAGCTCCTCCAGCGCTTTTCCATTTTTGCATCCCCTGGGATCGTGCTGAGCACACAGGGATGCTCAGATAGAAATCTTTTTCTGTCTTTGTGTCCCCTTTTCATTAAAAGGGCTTTAAAAATCATGGTCTGAGATGGACTGCTTTGTACCTACAGAAAGCCAGCTTTGCAGAATCTGGTGACATTAGGGGTCAGCTTACAATCTCACTTTATCAGGACCTGGTTGCTAAGGGATCTTTTGATGGAGATTAGTGATAACAAACTCAGCAAAAAGCTGATTCTTGAGGAAGGGATTCAGGTGAGGAAAATTCTCCTGCTGATTCAGCAAAAGGCAGTCACAAGTTTTGAACATTCTGGAAACATCACACTTTTGTATAATTTACTTTCTTTCCGCAAGGAAGCAGGGATGAGACAAAGAAACCTACAAGAAACCGAATCCTTCTTCTGAGAAGTTGTAAGAGGTCAGGAGGGGGTTCTTTAAAAGATGAGAGATCAGGGCTGGAGAAAAGCTATAGACCAGGACTCAAAAAATCTAACCAGATTTGGCAAACACCTAAGACAGAAGATTCAGAGTCAATGAATGCTACTCAAGCCCAAGGAAGACCAAGATTAAATTAAATAAAGGGGCTTGAGGCTTTAGGGTACAGCTCTCCCAAGACTGCTTGCCTGAGGTTCCAGCCACCTTCGCTCTGTGGCTGCTCTCCTATGGTGGAGATTCCTTCTGGGCTGGAAAGTGGGGACATAGAGAGTCAGGAGACACCTGTTAACCAGCCAAGCTCATGACCCTCCCTAGTCAAATGGGAATAACACCGTCTGCCTCTCCTGTGCTCTGGCCTATGGCAGGATGAGCAGAAAGCAGTGTAGGGAGAGTGCCTAGTGAGTGCTATGCAACTATGAGGTGCTGTCACTCAAGATTCATTCATGTTACAGACTCACTTTCTGCTCAGAACGGTGCTGGCTGGTGGGAAGCCAGGGATGAAAGATGCATTCTGTCTTCAAGAGGTTCCCCGTCTAGTGGATGAGACAGAGTAAACGTCGCTCAGTCATGTCCGACTCTTTGCAACCCCATGGACAATTCTCTAGGCCAGAATACTGGAGTGGGTAGCCTTTCTCTTCTCCAGGGGATCTTCCCAACCCAGGGATCGAACACAGGTTCTTTTACCAGGCAGGCAGATTCTTTTACCAGGGTGTGAATCACAAGGTGTGAAGAGTGCTTAATAGATGCATGTCCAAAGTGAGATGGGAGCACAAAAGAAGGACTCCCTCTTGATCCCAGAGAGGCAGGGAAGGCTTCCTGCAGGAGGTGACATCACTGAAGGATGAGTCGTGTTTAGCCAGATCAAGAAAGATGAGGAGGGTGTTCCAGACTGAGGGACCTGCAGGTGTGAGGGGTTAGGGGCATGGGAGAGTTTACATGTTTGGAGCCAGGCTCAAAGCCAAGTGTGGGGCCAGGAGAATGAAGAATAGTGGACCAGGTACAGCCCGGAGCATGTGGCGGAGCAGGTAGAGACTGCTCCCCGATTCCCTAGAGACTGGGCCCTTCAACACATCATTCCAGCCTCAGTGGGTGACCCTCCCTCTCTGCTGACACTGCCTATAACTAAGAAACTGCCAGACTTATCTCTGGCCACAACTTGCAAGGTGGGATCCCATGGAAACCTCCCATCTGCACCACGAGCAAGAACATGGACCACATGGGTCAGAAACAGAGACACAGCAAAACTTGCTCAGGGACACACAGGGGTGTAGAAATCTAGGATTCTCCTCTGCATTTTCTAGCATAAATATG
The DNA here is from genome assembly GCF_000754665.1 of Bison bison bison. Lineage (NCBI taxonomy): Eukaryota > Metazoa > Chordata > Mammalia > Artiodactyla > Bovidae > Bison > Bison bison. The sequence continues at coordinate 8,844,560 of NW_011495080.1, read as the reverse complement.
AGGCCACACGCTCACAGACATGTCCTAAAGATGCAAGGTCCTGCTCAGAATTTGCCAACAGAAAACAAGCCCGGTCCCACCACCTGCATCTCAGAACTATCCCTCCCCAACCTGTACCCACCACCTGCCCAGAGCCACCCAGTGAGCCCTCAGCCGGTCAGCTCTCCCTGCATCCACCCCCTCAACCCCATAACCCCCTTCCTGGGATGGTTCTGCCCGATTATTTGCAACGTGAACACTCAGTGCCTGGAAGTCAGGGCTTGGAAAGACTAAGCAGCAATTGTGCTGTGCTTTGCAACCTGCCCCTCACTCCTCAATAATTCTTCTCTTTTTTTCTCTTCTGGAGAACACTTAGCAGGAAAAGCTAATTTATGAAGTCCCTAAAGATCTGAACTTTCCACAGAATTGGCTGCAGCTTCTAGTGGGTTAGAGTCTAATTGGAGTGGAGCAGAAGCCAGGATCTGTGCTGAGGAGGAGGAGGGAGGCACGAAGCCACAGCCCAGGAGTCACCCCTGGCTGGGGTCCCCAACCCGCCCTCCTGCCCAGCAGGGAGCAGGGGGAAAGCAGAATGGGGAAGGGGCAGCACACAGAATGAGTCCGGAAAGACAGAGGTTTCAGGGGATTCTTGTGACACTTATTATTGCTAACATCCTAGCCAAATCTGAAACTCCCCAAGAGCTAGAGGCACCATCCACCCTTCTTCCTGTCCAGGTCGCAAGACTAAATCCAGCTTAAGTCTACACTACCCCTCAGGTCGGGGCTTCCTAGGTAAAAGAACCTGCCTGCCAATGCAGGAGATGCAAGAGATGTGGGTTCAATCCCTGGGTCAGGAAGATCCCCTGGAGAAGGAAATGGCAACCCACTCCAGTATTCTTGCCTGGAAAATCCCATGCATAGAGGAGCCTGGTGGGCTACAGCCCATGGGGTCACAGTCAGACACATGTACGTGTTGAGCAACAGAGCACCCACAAATACACCCCTTAGGTCTTGAGCCAACTACACCTCCCTCAAGTTAAACATTCCCATCACTCCCCTACAGGCTCTGCGGGAGGGCCAGTGTTCTGTAAGGGTAAATAGAAATTCAAAATAAGAAGCTTAACTCTCTCTGTTGAAAATAATAGAAGAGACTTTTCCACCTCACCTCACTCCCTTTTCTTAGAGCATTTACTTTAGAAAACTTGTAATTGGAAGTGCTTTCTCAGTCTCTTTGAAATGTATGTAAATTTTTTCAAAAGCCAAATAAGCCTCTTGCCAGCTTTACTACCCAGGCATGTCTTTCTCAAGGACCCGGGAATCATTCATTTCTTTGAAACGGAATCATCCCGGAAGAAGTGCCCCGTCTCCTAGATTCTGTGAGAGAATAGGACCCTAACTTCGGCTTCCATCACAAAACTAGCTCTTGCCATAAAGAGATGAGTTTCTTTTTCTTTCGGGTAAAGGCAGTTAGCCGACACAGGTGGCCACGGCAATGAATGAATCCAGGATGAGCTACGCGTGACCCACGGTGCTGTCAAGGCCGCTCATCTAGAGGAAAGACGAGTGATTGCTTTCCATCTCTGCATTCTCCCAGCGGATCACCTCACATTCTGGTTTAATGCTAATTCAGTAGTAAAGTTGTTTTCCTTTGCTACCTCCGGAGAGAGGTTTGCCTGGTTGGGAGGAGAGTTTGTTTCAAACTCTGGTTCCCCAGAAATTCCCACGCTCTCCTAAAGGGAGAGCAGTGTTCTACCCAGGCTTTTCCGGAGGAGGGAGGGCACAGAATGGAGAGGGGAGAAGCACGCAGGCCCTGCCAAGGTCACAACCAGCACGGATTAGAGAGCCTGGACGTCACCTGGAAGAGGCAGGCCCCATTCCACCCTGAACTGGCCGCCGTGTTTCCCAGCCCCCAGCTGCCTTCCTCACCGGGCTCCTTGCCCCGGGTTCACCTTGCTCTTTCGTGCACTGAGTGTTAAACTTCTTTTGTTTTCCCTGTCAGCATAGTAATCCTATTCCGCAGCTCTTTTCCGCTTTGCATACAAAAGCCGGTGTATAATAGATTGCACAGATTCCATTGCTCTCCGTCTGCTGAGTCCCCTTTGTCTCATAGTTAACCTCATTCATCTGGACCCCATTCATGACGATTTTTTTATATCATTTTTCTAGGCAAAGACCAAAGTGCACTTTGCTTTCTCTGTGAAGAAAGAATCTGTCAAGTAAATTTGTCAAGGAATTTGCTGGAAAGCATTTAATTGATTTGAGAGCAGGAATTCTTTCTGAGCATTTAACAACGTCTTTGCATACTGATTGTTGGATGCTGATTCTTTTTCTCCTTGTCTTCCTTCCCCAGAGCTGGCTGAGAAGTTAGCAAAGGAGAGGTCCCTTTCACCTGGTCTGCCGTAGTCAGGTTGGGATTGCTCAGCTGCCTTCCCAGGCCATTTGGTTCTAGTCTTCAGAGTCCAGTTCTCAACACTGGCTACACTTTTAACACCTGGGGAGTTTTAAAAGTATATATGCTGGGGCTTCCCTGGTGGCTCAGTGGTAAAGAATCTGCCTGCCAATGCTGGAGACATGGGTTTGATCCCTGATCCGGAAGGATCCCACGTGTTGTGGAGCAACTAAGCCTGTGCACCGCAACTATTGAGCCTGTGCTCTAGAGCCTGAGAGCCAAAACTATTGAGCCCATGTGCTGCAACTACTGAAGCCCGCACACCCTAGAGCCTGTGCTCAAAAACGAGAGAAGCCACCGCAATGAGAAGCCAGCACACCACAACTAGAGAGTAATCCCCGCTCGCCGCAACTGGAGAAAAGCCTGCACGTCAACAAAGACCCAGCATAGCCAAAAAAGTGAATAAATAAATTTTTAAAAAGAGTATATGCTGATGCGTGTATCCCACCCCAGCATCTCTACCTTCATTGATCTGTGGTGGAGCCAGGGCAGCATCTGCCTTAGAGGATCCTGGGTGATTCTGAGGTGAATGGAGAGGAGCTCTGTAACTTGGGTCAGATTCCTCCCTCCCTGTGATAGCTGAGAGACAGCTCCGCCTGGGTCCCCCTCCCCTACCCTGGCTGCTCATTTAAGCACCTGAGGAGCTTTTTAAAAATACAGATACCTGGCACTGAGCCTAGCAGTTCTGATTTTATTAGGCTGGAGTGGAGACTTGGGCACCAAGAGCCTCTGGTGTGCACCCACGAACCCAGACAAGGGAGAGAGCCCTGACTTCTGAGACTGACCAGAACTAGAATCGGGGCTCTGCTGGGCAACTCTGAGCAAATTAATTAACTTCTCTGAGCCTCAACCTTCTCATTCCCAACCCTGGAATTGTTACCCACATTAAAGGGTTGACTGTAGCCTACACGAATAGGGTCTTTCCCCACCCTCCTGGTACAGCAGGGGCTAAAGGGGTTAAATAATGCTCCCTTGTGCAAATTTACTATCAGTAATTAACCATGCTACCAATAAAAATTCAAGTTTTATTAATAAAAGGGTGCTGCTTTAGGGATGAGAAAAAGAGGATTCCAGGGCCTGCCGATCCTCCCAGTCTTTAGTAAGTGTCAGCAGCTTCTTATCTCATAAAACCCTGTTCAGGGCGCTGGCACTTCTGAATCAAATTTTAGTTCATTAAAATCTCCCTGGAACTCCCAAGGGGAACTCTCTGCATATGTTTAAAGTTCTGCACGCTAGATGTTATTGTAAAGAAGTGAATGCTTTTCTGTCAGAAGTAATCACATTTGTATCATAATATAAATATGCAGTGATTGAGCTCAGAAAGCGAGCCTCAGACTTGAAATCAGATCAGATGGATTCTCGATCGTTATGTATGCCTTTGGCCAATGCCCTTCACCTCTCTTGGCCTCCATTGACTCACCTAAATTTTAGATGGAGATTCTAAAAATTGGGGTTGAAAATAGTTCTGCTGCTACACAGGGCATTTGATTCTGCAGCTCATCTCTGATGCCGATGTCTACAGGCTGAAGATGTGGTCTCAAAGTACCGCAGACGGTCACTGCGAGGCTTTAAAAGAAACTCCTTTCCCGAAGGGCACCCTTCCATCCAACTTTCTGAACCTGCTATTGGTACCACACTCTGCCAGATGTAGAGAAGGATGAACATAAAATAGCTGTGGATTCTGCCTGCCAGCCCTCAAATAGATTGTGGTTGGGAGGTTCAGATAAATCATGCATGTAACTGACTCTAATGCACAGTAGAAAAGATGTCCAGCTGGGGGTCAGGGCAGGCTTGCTAGAGAAGGTAGTATTTTAACTGTGCCTTGAGGAGAAGAATTTAGGTAAAGGGGCAGGAAATAGCAAGGATGTGGAGGAACCCAGGATGTGAATGGAGAGCATGTGAGTGGAGGGGGCAGGAAGAGAATCCCTGGGAAACAGAGGCGAAAGGAGAGTAGGCCGTTCCTGGGGGTCTTGGATTTCTTTAGGGTGTTCCTAGAGGTGAAATCGCCAGTTGAAAGGAATGTGTATTTTAAAGCCTTAGGTATACCATTGCTCAAGTGGCCTATGGAAAGGGTGCTCCAATGTCCACTTCTAAGGCAGCGAAATGTCAGAAACTTTGATCTAAATATGGGGGACAAGGAGGTGCAAGGGCTGTGAGTTGGGGTGCAGGCTGTCAAGTCAGTTTAATCAATATTTTTGGATCACTGGGCTGGGTGTGGGGGTGCAGAGATAAATATACACATCACTGCTCTTGGGGAGCTCGGTCGGCAGGACAGACAGACTACAGTCCAGCAGTGTGGGCAACCCCAGGGCTCCCTTGAAAGCTACAAGCAGGCTTTTGTGTGGAAGGGTGTCCTTTCTGGGATCTTCCTCTTTGAGGCACCTCGCTTACCTCTGCAGAATTACATACATGGTTCCACCTGTTCTCATCAGATTACCTGCTCTCCAAGGGGCGGCTCATGGTCCCAACTGCAGTCCACTTCCTACCAAGGTCCTTACCCCAGCCACCACCCTTCAGCCTTGGGGGAATTTCCAAGATGCTTGGTGACATCTGCCCAGCTCCTTGCAGGTGGTTCCCTTCTCTGGGCCACAGGTAGGACAGCCACCACTGGGGGTCTCAGCTGGGGAGTCTTTGCAGTAGACATCCAAGGCCTTAAAATATACACACCTGTTGACTTAGCTTTTCTAAATGAGCCTAAGGAACTAAGCATGAATATTTGATTTATTTACAAGATTAGGCATGAGAACATTGTTCATGAGAAAAAAAAAAAAAACAGTGAAAACAATCTAAATTTTCAACCATAGGAAATTGTTTAAATAATTTATGGGACAGTTGCACATTGCCAGCATTATAAATTACATGGTAGAAGCATATTTTATAATGTGAAAAGAAAGTTGAAGACAATTGAAAATATCACATTGCAAAATGGTATTACTTTATGACTATTTATGATAGAAAAAAGTATACATACACACACACACACACACACACACACACCTATTAGAGAGGGAAATAACAACCCTCTCCAGTATTCTTGCCTGGGAATCCTATGGACAGAGGAGCCTGGTGGGCTACAGTCCATGGGATCAAAAAGAGTCAGACACAACTGAACAACTGCACACACACACATACACATCTATAGAGACACAAAAGAGAAGAGCTATGCATGAAAAACATAAAACATTTCAGGATAGTGAATTATAAGAAATTTAAAGCATCTTCTCTGGATGTTGTCTACAAGAATGTTCAGTACTTACATAATAAGAATAAAAGATACCTATTTCTTTCTTTTTATTTATTTATTTGGCCACATTGCCCATGAAGAAATCTTAGTACCCTGACCAGGGGTTGAACCTGCACCCCCTGCAGTGGAAGCATGGAGTCTTAACCATTTGCCCACCAGGGAGGTCCCAAAGATACTCTGTTTCTTAAAGTGACATCTTCCCAGACACAGGGCTATGGGCAGTGTCTCTCATCTGAGATATACCCAGGTCCGAGAGGATCCTCCAGACCTCCGGGTGCCCCGAGAAACCTCTGCTTATGCAACGTGTTGCAGGAAAAGTGCTCTTGGAAGTCTGGCCTCAGCCCTGGGCAAACAAATCTGCCCACTCCTTGGCTTCATCACAGGCCATGATGGGACAAACCAGGACTCAGGCTTGGTGGTTGCATAAAAGAAGGATAGATGGATGGAGCTTCTGGTCATTGCGTTCCACTCCACTGAGCAGGCATATTCGAACTTCCCCTCCCTGACTGCTCAGCCCATACAAGCCAAGAGCCTTCTTCAGGAAGACTTCCAGACTAACCCCACCATGCAGTGTACCCTGAATGTCCCCTTCTCTAATTAATAACTAACATTTGTAGAGTGGTTACCAGGTGTTTACTTGTAACAATCTGAATACCCTGACGATAAGGTGTGAGAAGGTACTATAAGGATCTCACTACCAATGAGGAAACAGAGGCAGAGAGAAACTCATTCCCTAAAGTCGTGTCTGACTCCTGCGACCCTATGGACTGTAGCCTGCCAGGCTCCTCTGTCCATGGAATTCTCGAGGCAGGAATACTGGGGTGGGGTTGCCATTCCCTTCTCTAGGGAATCTTCCCAACCCAGGGATCGAACCCAGGTCTCCTGCATTGCAGGCCTATTCTTTACCATCTGAGGCACCAGGGAAGCCCCTTCCCTAATGTCACAGGCTTCTAGATCACAAGTCCAGGATTCCATCTCAGACAGTGTGACCCCAGAGCCAACCCTCAGAGATGCCACACCTTATAGCCTCTCTGGCAGATGACTGATGTCACAGTCATGTTTCCATGGTGATTTTGAGTTGTTCCCAGATTTTTCCTGGAAGACTGAATTCCTCCAGGGTCACTGAGAAGGTGCTGGATACCCTGTTACTATTCTAACTACAGGAGAAGCAGGGGCAGCCTATGGAGCTAGCTTCCAGCTGCTGCCACCATATCTACAGGTGACTGTGCAAGTCGTCTGATAAAACACCTTTAGGGACAAAATTGGGCTGGTGACTTGGGAAGCCTCGGAATGCATTAGATCTGAGTTTTCTGTAGGATTGAAGGCTTCTTTCTGCTTCTCCACAGCATCTTCCCAAATGCCTGTTCAGCCCCCGGTACCTGGGGAGGGTCCAACTCTACACAGGATCATGGCCCGCGTCCTTCCACTCCAGTGGGGAAGAGAGATTAGGACAGAGAAAGAGCATGCAGCCCAGAGGCTGAGCCTCTTGAAGTCAGTCTCTTGGCTGTCATCTCTTTCTTCAGAGATTCCAGGCTGGATTCCAGCCTGGGATGTGAGAAGGCATTACCAAGTCTGGGCAAATCAGCACAACCATATTAACAAGTTATCTCCACATGGTAGAATTAAAGATGACTTTTTGTCATAGCTTTGCTTCTTTGCATTTTCTAATTTTCTGAAATGAACATGATTACTTGGGCAATTAAATTATTAAAGGGAGCAAAAGTTACTGTGCTTATTCTGTTCTTTGCAGGACTCTTTCCCCAGCCGTCTATAGACAGCTATCTCAAGGTGCTCTCTACTACATGTGGCTTCCTCAAAGCCCATTCTGTCCTTCAAATCAACAAATTCCCATCACTGCCATCTTCTTCCACACCCTCCACTGCACACTAATCTACTCAAAACCTTGTAAATGACATAGTGTTTCACAGGCCTGAGGCTGCTGGTCCCCCAAACCCTGGTTTCATGAGAAGTCATCTTTCCTGTCTTTGAAGATAATGCCTAGAACCATGTCTCCACCTGGAATTCAGCCTCAATTAACTGCTGGACATCTGCAAGCAGAGGTTCTAAACAACCCCACTGGCAGCATACCTTAGTCCCACTCTTATCGCTGCCCTCCACATGCAGACACCCCCTCAGTTTCTGTCTCTGCCAGTGAGTGACACCATCATTGAGCTCTAGGTAGGAAAGCTTATGGAACTTTGACAGATGCTTAGTTTCTTCCCAGAAGAAAAATCAGTTAACAAGGCTGCTGTTCTTTTATTCAAAACGTCTCTTGGGTCTTTCCTTCTTCTGTCTCCTCACTCATGCTCCTGAACTATGGCTGAGGTCCGGGACTAATTCTTACTCATTTTTAAAAACATCTTTTATTTTATTTTTATTTTTGGCTGTGCTGGGTCTTCGTTGCTGCATGGGCTTTTCTCTAGTTGTGGCGAGTAAGGGCTACTCTCTAGTCGGTGGCTTCTTTTGGCGTGGAGTGGAGACTTCGGTAGCTGTGCGTGCTGGAGTCTCGAGAACGGGCTCAATAGCTGTGGTGTTCTGGCTTAGTTGCTTCGCAGCATGTGGAGTCTTCCTGGATCAGGGATTGAATCTGTGTCCCCTGCACTGGCAGGCATATTCCTGACCACTACGCCACCAGGGAAACCCAAATCTTACTCATTCTTGCATCTCCAGGATCTAACGTAGTCCTCAGCACACAATAAACACAATGTACGCTTTCCTGGTTGAATGAATGAATAAATGGGTATAAAAGAAATCTTTTATAACTTGTCTCTTTTAGTTTTTCCCTGCAATCTTTCTTATATTGCTTTGCAGTTGAATCTCCCCAAATGGTGACTTGACTATGTGAATCCCCTCTGGTGCCTTCAATGGTTCCCATTCTCTGCAAGGTCCTTCAAAATCCAGTTCCCCTAGAGACACAGAGGTAGAGAACAAACGTATGAAGGGGGAAGGTGTGGGAGTAAGATGAATTGGGAGATTGGGATTGACGTATATACGCTATCAATGCTATGTATAAAATAGATAACTAATGAGAACTGACTTCCCTGTGCATACAGCACAGGGAACTCTACTCAACGCTCTGTGGTGACCTAAATGGGGAGGAAATCCAAAAAAGAGGGGATTTATGTATACCTATAGCTGATTCACCTTGCTGTACAGCAGAAACTAAAACAACATTGTAAAGCAACTATACTCCAATAAAAATTAATTTTAAAAACTCCAGCCCCCCCCCTTTTTTTTTTAAAGAATTTGCTGTCTCGCGCCCTGAGGCTCTCCTCCAGCTATGATCCTGTGGAAGCCAGTGGACCTCAGGTGGGCTGTCTGTCCATCCCGGGCACTGCTGGGCAGCCTGGCTCCTTGGCCCTGCTCTGCTTTTTCAAACTGGAGTCTTCAGCTCAGCTGTCCGAGATGTGTGATCATGCAGTCTCTGTGGTATGTAGTCAGGGTTTATTCCAGGAATGTTTATTGAGGGCCCATTATGTGCCAGACACTGCTAAAAGCATTTGCTCAAAGCTTAACCGTTTCTAGAGTCCTTACTATGTTTACCTGGGCTAGAACTGGGCAGACCCAGTCTTGACTCTCATGGAACTTACATTCTCATAACAAAGATAAAATCATTGACAAATTAGTAATTAACTGATTGTAGTTTTTGATTCATGCTATGTAGAAAGAAACATGGTGCTCTGACAGATGGTAACAGGGAGGACATCAGTCATTAGCAGAAGTAACTCAGACCATTCATGCATCTGATGGGCATTTATGGAGCCCTCACTAGGCATCAGGAGCTGTGCCGGGGCAGGCAACAGTGAGGGGAATAAGATACAGTCTTTTCCCTTAGGGAGCTCACTCCTGAGAAGCCACATACATGCCAGGAGAACAATCCGGTCCACCCACCCACCCACTCCCACCTTCACACAAATATTTAACTTAGAGAAAAAGAGCCCATTATTTGACCAAATTATCCTGTTGCTCCTCCTCACTGTGGGTTGAAAGGCACATTTCACACAAGAGAAGGTGCCTGGGATTGCCTAAGATCAGAACAGAGATCTAACCTTTGTCTGCCTTTTTCCTCCTTCAACAGGGCACCAGTAGTGACTCTGCAAAGCATAGAGCTCTGTGAGGACACCTTCAGACCCTGGCGCGCCCACGTGAGCCTGCAGCTTGTGACTGATCTCAGTGCAAAACCACAGGGGCCATGGCAGCTGGGAACTGCGGTCTCTAATAATGCCACTTGTTGGGCCTGTCCTTTGACCACGCTGAATCGCAGGCTGTCATATATAATAGGGAAATAAGACCCATTTTATCTCTTTCTGTGGGTTACTGTCAATCAAGAGACCATGAAAGTGCTTTGAAAAAGAAAAAGCAATATTCAAATTCAAAGGGTTAGAATTACCTTTTTTATTTTAACTGTGAGGGTTTTCAAGGTTCAAACAAAAAGGATTTTTAAGTTTTACTATTTAATAAAGAAGTCAAGTGTATCAGAAGTTTGATAAAACACCATAGTTGAGTATGCTGTTTAATCACTAAGTCATGTCCGACTCTTTGTGAACCCATAGACTGTAGCCCACTGGGCCCCTCTGTCCATAGGCTTTCCCAGGCAAGAATTCTGGCATGGGTTGCCATTTCCTTATCCAGGGGATCTTCCCAACCATGGGGATTGAATCTGGGTCTCGTGCTTGGCAGACAGATTCTTTACCACTGAACCACCTGGGAAGTATAGCAAGCATTGTTCACTGTATACACAAGATCCATTTCTCCTCTTCTTCTGAGCTCACAGAACCCCAATTCTTTCAGGAAAGAACAAAGCTTCCTTTCATCTGCCTTGATCTCCCCCAGACCCAGGAGCAGACGTATGATTTGTCTTATCAGTCATGGCAATCACCTTCCATTTGGCCAGTGATGGGTTTAAGGATATTTCCCAGTTCCAGTCAATGAGAAATAAGGGAAATTGTGACTTCTCTTTCCCAACTTGAAACACAATCTCAAGAGGAGAAAATTGAGGGACTTCCCTGGTGGTCCAGTGGTTAAGACTCTGAGCTTCCACTGCAGGGGGACACAGATTCGATCCCTGGTCCGGGAAGTAAGATCTCCTATGCCACATGGCTTGGTGGGGAAAAAAAAAAAAGAGAGAGAGAGAAAATCTTTTACCTCTGCCCTGCCCTTTGTGAGGCTGTGGTGCCTGGAGGAGCAGTTTCCGTCTTCCAACCGTGAAGCAATGAGCGCAAGGGCACAATGGAAGAACAGAGAATCAGAAGAAACAGGATTCTTGATGATGTCTCCAGGCTACTGCAACCGTCCTTCTCCAGGTATAAGAGACAATGAAATGCCCTTAATGCTTGAGTCAGTGTTACTTGCTGCCAACTGCATATGTAAATCAGTACAATCTCTGAGGAACGTAGCTTGCCAATGTATTTCTATTTTGAATGTACATACCCTTGAATTCAACAATTCTATTTATCAAGAAATCTCCCACAAATATACTCACACTGTGCTCCAGTAAGTACTTTTGAGTCTATTAATTAACAACATTATGTATCTAACATTATGGTTAGATTGATTATGGTGCATCTGTGAAATGAAACATACGCTGACTCTAAAATGATTGGCACAATCCTGTGTATTGGTAAGAAATTGTATTCTAGATATACTAGGTGAAAGAAGTGAGATTAATAATGGTTAAAATTGGGCAATGGTACATGGACATTTGTAATGCCATTTTTCCTTATAAGTGTATTGTGGAGATTTAAATTTTTCCAAAAAAAAAAAGTGGAGGTAGGGGCAAGAACATTAGTGTGAATAATATGACACGATTTAAATGCCCTTAAATATATTTTTTTAATTAATTTATTTATTTTTTCTATGCTGGGTCTTCATTGCAATGTGCAAGCTTCTCACTGTGGCAGCTTCTCCTGTTGTGGAGCATAGGCTCCAGGTGCCCAGGGACTCAGCGGTTGCAACACACAGGCTCTAGAGCTTGGGCTCGGGAGCCGTGTCACATGGCCTTTGTTGCTCCTAGCATGTGGAATCTTCCTCAACCAGGGACCGATCCCGCGTCCCTGCACTGGCAGGCGGATTCTCATCCACTGTACCACCAAGGAAGGCCTGCACACTTTTTTTTTAAGGAAATGGATATATGAAGGACAGAAAAAGAATATCCATGGAAGGATACACCATAAACTGAGAAGAACAACTACTTCTAGGGAAAAAAGGACTGGGGAGAGACGGAGTTTTCATATCTTTGTTCCTTTTGAATTTTAAGAAAAATAATACATTATTCTAACACAACATTGTAAAGCAATTATACTTCAATAAAAAATTAAAAGTAAAAATACTTTATTATATAATAATATATAATTATAATATAATATAAACATTCAGTTCAGTTCAGTTCACTTCAGTCGCTCAGTCGTGTCCGACTCTTTGCGACCCCATGAATCGCAGCACACCAGGCCTCCCTGTCCATCACCAACTCCCGGAGTTCACCCAGACTCATAGTAATATATAATAATTTATTTTAAAATAATTATTAATCAACAGGAAATGTAAAAAATAGGTAGGTGATGGGTAGATAGGCAGACAGGCAGTCCACACCCTCACATGTGGTCTCAAGTGCTACTTGGTGTTCAGGCAATAACTCTGGTCCCAATCTGACCTCTGACCCTTAAAAAGGTGATGGTAAGACAAGTAACCTGAGGCTGCCAGGGCCCCTGCCTATGAGCTAAGACTCTGCTTAGAACCAAGTTACAAAGATGTTGCAGACAAGAAAAATTTGGTCGTAGTGGATGCTACTGCCTCTATTTGAAAAACAACACAAACATTTCCGGGGAGGGGGGAGGCGGAGAGGAGGAAAGATTTTCTTCAAAATGTAATTTCATTGTAGACACTTCTTTAAAAGAAACATTTCTTTATTTGACAGTTGGAACTGGAGGCCTTAGTTTCAGCAGGCAGGATGTTTAGTCGCAGCATGAGAACTCTTAGCTGCGGCATGCGGGACCCAGTTCAGTTCCCTGACCAGATATCGAACCTGGGGCCCCTGCATTTGGAAGCAGGGAGTCTTAGCCACTGGACCACCAGGGAAGTCCCCTGTAGATGTTTTTATGAAAAGCAGAAAAGCACAAAGAAGAGCTTAAAGATTCCTGATCCTACTCCCAATAGTGATAATGTATATTTTGGTGTGAGTGTGTGTATTGATTGGAATGTGTGTGATCAGAAAACACATACCATTTTATAATCCGGTTCTTTCCAGCTCACAAAATAAAGTTATTTTCCTACATCATTAAATATTACTTTACAACATAATTTTTAATGTGTGCATATTGCTGCTATGTGATTTTCAATAACTTACTAATTTCCTATGCTGAACATTTAGTTGTTGTCCAACCTTTTTAGTGGCCATGTAATTATAAATCATGGTCAATGCTAACAATTTCTGACCTCACAAACATATAGTACAATATCCTTCCTTTCTTCAATAGATAATTATTAAAAGCAAAACAACCAGGCTCAAACAAAGCAATTATAAAATATCTTTAAAAAGACATTGGGTAAAATTCAAATGCAGACTAGCTCATGATGTTAAAGAATTACTCTTGTGTGGTAATGGTCTTGTGATAGAGATAGAAATGCTTCCTTATTTTTCAGATAAACACTTAAGTATTTAAGGATGAAACGCCCTGATGTTTGTAATTTGCTTTAGAATATTTTAGCCAAAAGAATTAATGATGCAAATATGCAAAAAGAGTACGTTAAACCTAAATTTGCGATTTTCATTTAAAAATATATCTTAAAAATGAAAATCTTCGTGCAACGCACGGGGCTATCAATGTGGGATACAGATGTGAACAAAACGGACCCCTGTGGGACTCGGCGGAGCACACAGATTTTGCGGGAGCACGTTCCCGTTAGGAAGTCTCTGATGCAATACGACCGGTGCCTTCAGGACCTGTGAGGCTGACTTTCCTCACCCCTCCACACCATCATCAAGGCAGGTGTGATTTTCCAGGCCAGGCCTACGGCCGGGTTTCCCCGGGGGCCCAGAGCCGTCGGGTCTTGCCGCCCAGCGGAGCTGGCTGCTCCGGCCTCACTGTCGGGGCGCCACCGCCCCCAGCCGGCTCAGAGGAACCCCTCACCGCCACCCTGTCTCAGGCGGCCGTTCCCCGAGGCCCGAGGGTCAGATCCTGGGGCCACCTCGAGGATTTCTCACACCTGCCCAGCCACCCCCAACTTTTCAGGCGATACCGGAGGGTGGGCGTGGGGC
>NW_011495080.1:8826861-8830474 GCF_000754665.1 Bison bison bison | reverse complement strand
GCGCAAGTTGTGCTTCGGCGGCTATAAGAGGGGCGGGCAGGCATGGAGCCCCGGAGGGATCGAGGAATCGCGGCGCCAGCAGCGGCGAGGTAAGTGCCCGGCTCTCTCCTTTCTCCTTCTCCGCTGGTCTTTCTTGGCAGGCCACCCAGCCCAGCCCACCCGGGACCCCGGGGAAACTGAGGCAGGCGAAGGGCAGGGCGGACGGCTTGGTTCTGGATTGGGGTAACTTTGCACCAGAGTTCTAACCGGTGGGAAGACGGCTGGGAGCCGGGGAACGTTAGCTTTGGGGCTGGGCTGTGCCTGCCCAGGAATCAGCGCTCCAGGAGCCAGCCTGGGCCCCAGGAGACTGCCAGAGCCTCCAGCCCTGCCTTTGACATGCTTTGGAAACGGCCTTGAGCACACCCCCAAAGATCAGGATACCTCGCCCCCATGTGCAGAGGATGTGCGTTGAGTTTCTTAGGAGTGTGAGTTCTGAGGGTGTAAAGGAGTCTTGGTCTGCAGATGAGAATTCAGGCAACGTTTTCCAGCAGGGTTCCTGACTTGTGAATGCGAAGGACTGTATAAAACCCAGGCCATAGCATGGAGATGAGGAAGTAGGGGTGAGCAGAAAAACTGGGAGAACCCAAATCTCCCAAAGAAATTATGGAAGATCTCACTCCATCTGTCCTCAAAGTCATGAGAACTGCCTTCTACACTGTGGATAAAATAGGTTTCCTTTGGGGCGACCAAACAGGGGATCATGGGAAAGGCCTGTTAAACTTTTCCCACTGTAACCATTTCTCTAGCCAAAACTGATAAATGCACACTATTGGCAGGTGGGCCCCCGGTGACACCTGCCAGGCCTGCCTTCTGTCCTGGCTTGGTTTCGATTTCTTGGTGGATGGGTTTGCCTTCACACTCCAGTTTCTATAGCTTAAAGATGTGGCACTTTGGAAAAGTGAATTCTTAAATACAGTTTGATCCAAGTGACACTCAATGGTGACCTGGTTGTCATTTGAGAATAGCAGCCTTGGAGAGGATTGGAAGGTAGTCTGCAGGGGAGGCGAGGCAGAGGGCAGGGACTGGAAGGCAAGATGCAAGAGCTCAAAGATTCCCCACGCTGTCCTCTGTCCAGCCTCTGGTGTTTGCTCTGTAGAGCCTAAGGTGGCAGTGCAGTGGGCAGCTAGGACCAGGTGGGACAGAGGATATCCAGGCTCTTCCCACTGGGACGGTGTGCAGAACCACAGTCGCTCCCACTCTGATGCCCTCCTGAGCAGGAAGGTCTTGCTGATCTTTTCTCTCATGCAGGCAGGGGGAGAAGGCATGAGAAAAGCAGTGGGTGTGGCTCAGTTCTTTGCTTTTCAAGCAGTTGAGGACATTGGGCTGAGAGGAACGTTTCCATGTTGGCCAAAGGAGCATCCCTCTCGTATTTTGTACATCTTATGCCCAAAATAACTCTTCTTGGTATTTGGGGGAAATATTTTCCTCCCCCTCCATTCCAGGAAATGGCTCCAAGCGCCAAGGACAGAGCCAAGGAGATTGCAATGAATTCCTGCCCGTCAGCCGCAGGCGGATGCCTCTCGAGTCTGAGTGGCCTGTGCAGGGTGTGGAGGTGACCGCTTGGGAGAACCTGGGTCTTTGTCCCCACTCTAGCCTCGATGCCACTTAGGGGGACGTGGTGGTGGTGGTCAGTGGGAGTCAGAGAGAGATTAGGGCTCCAGCGATGGGGAATCCTCATAGTGTGTGTATCCTTCAACCACATGCATGTAATTGAAAGGAAAACTGAGCCAATTTCTCCTGCAGTCAGTCAGTCAGTAGGCCCTGTTCCCACCAGCAGTAGGAGTCCAGTGGCGACAGCGCCCTCCTGGCCTGTGAGCCAGAGTCTTGGAATTCTTCTTTGTCCACACAATTGTCTCAGAGAAGTAGAAAGGATGTTTCGGCTTAAAAACAACACACCTGCCACCTGGGCCCACAGAATCCTTTGCACTTCATGTGTGACAACAGATGTACCTTGCTTCTCAGCAATCGGCATTTTACAGTGTTTCCTGCTCCATTCATCCATCAGCTGTCTGGAATGATCGGTGTCGATGCTGATATCTCATCCATCCCACAGAAGATTTCATTCCCATCTTACACATACTGAGTTTGTACTCTAGGGTACTCCAGACTGGGTGTGCCAAAGAAGTGGAGAAGCCACAGGGAAGAGTCTGAGCAGAGCAGAGACCTCTGAGAAGGGCAGGAGGCCCAGAGCACAGTAGGAGGAGCCAGGCTGATGAATGGGACCAAGACAGGGAGTATCTGGGACAATAGTTAAGATGGAACAGAATTCAGGAAGCTGAATGGGAATAGGGGCCCATGTAGTGTTAGAGGACACCTGTGGGGTACAAGACACCGTGAAAAGGAGATCAGGATTCTGCAGCATTTTCTGTCTTCATTAAGAAAGCTTCTTAGGAATTCCTGCTGGGCAAAACTGAATTCTAGATGGACTTTAAAATGGAAGCAGCCTAACCATCTAGAGGTAGGTTAACCTCATTAGATAATGAAAACCAGAGATGGGAAATATTTCATTCACTCATTCCACAAACATTCAGTGAGGACCTACTCTGTGCCAAGGCCTTGGGGGAGATGTTGAACAAGTGACATATTCACCACTCCTGGACCCAGCAGACATCAGTGATTGATCACAGCACCTTATCCCTCTCATACTGGAGGGGGCTTCAGATTCCTCTCCACTCAGCACTCCAAGGAACCACAAAACCTGATCAGAGTTGCCACAGGAATTGAAACCTATTTGTTGTCCCTGATGAGATTGAATCTAAGGGTAGTTTCTGATGAACAGAAAAACTATAACCTTTGCACCCATATTCTGGCTACCAATTAAGTATGTTAACCTGATTTCTCAACCAGGCTCCTTACTTGCAAATAAGAGAAAATCACTCATGCTAGCTCAGTGTTTTCAACTGCATATTGCAACCAACACTTAAAACCAGGATGGAGACTCTCCAGTATGCATCACCCATAGTGAAGATGAATTTTATTTCCTGACACTTGTTTTTCTTACAGGTGTGTATCTGTATGTCTCCTGGATGAAAAAAATGTATATTCAGAAAGTTGAAAACTACTCAAGTGAGCAGTATATGTGAAAAAGTATCTCACCCTTGAGGCTAAGGACAGGGCGAGCCTAGAACCAACAAGCACAGGAACCAGAAAGAAGGTCAAGAAAAAGCACAAGCATTGACCATAATCCACACGCCCCCCTCCCCGCAGTGCGTAGATGGACCCTGGTCTCTCTTAACTACTCCATGCATGTGATGTCAGCCATGGCTACCCTTGAGTTTCTGAGTCTTCATCAGAGGCAAACTGGACTCCTCAGAGCATACTTTAAATTCCTGGGAGAGATGTTAACTGACCCAGTCAGGACCTGGAGGAGGAAAGGGAAGAGAAAAGAGTATTCTGCTTCTCTTGCCCACTACTGTTAATGCAAACATCACCTCCAGGATTCGTGTGTGTGTGTCCTGCATAGGGCAGATCTCCCAGAAGGTCCCGGCCACCCATAGAATCAAGCCCAGGACATTCTAGCTCTCCAGCCTCACATACACTACTCTTCTTCCATATTGAATTCTCTCAAACCCAC
>NW_011495080.1:8810276-8826761 GCF_000754665.1 Bison bison bison | reverse complement strand
CTCAAACCCACCATGGTATATCCCAACTCCACACTGTCCCCTTGGCCTGGAATGCTCTGCTTGCTTCCCTCCCCCTGGGAAACTCCGGTCCTTCAGGTCTCAGTGCAAACTATCTCGGCTGCCCAGAGTCAGCCCTTTTCCCTGTGCTCCCCCAGATCCAGGTTCCTTCCCTTATAACTTTCACCAGGTTGTATTAAAATGAGTTGTTTAAGCTTCTGTCTGTTCCACTGGATTCTGAAGAACTCAGAGGACCCAGACTTCTCTGTCTCCTTCATCCTTTGTCCTTTCTTCATCCCCAAGTCCCTTCCTACTGACAGTTAGGGAGAAAGGAATGAAGGAAGGCTGAGAGGGAAGAATGCAAGGGAACCAACAGGAAAGATTTCTACAGGGAGAGAGAAGGCATAGACTACCCAAAGCTTTTTCCTTAAAATGAATAGTAAATACCACATTCAGTTCAGTTCAGTTCAGTTGCTCAGTTGTGTCTGACTGTTTGTAACCCCATGAACCGCAGCACGCCAGGCCTCCCTGTCCATCACCAACTCCCGGAGTTTACCCAAACTCATGTCCATTGAGTCAGTGATGCTATCCAACCATATCATCCTCTGTCAAATACCACATTACCTGAATTTAATTTGCACTAACAAACCAAAGATCACTGGAGTTGTTCAGTTGCTCAGTTGGATCTGACTCTTTGTGATGCCATGGACCACAGCACATCAGGCTTCCCTGTCCTTCACCATCTCCCAGAGCTTGCTCAACCTCAAGTCCATTGAGTCAGTGATGCCCTCCAACCATCTCATCCTCTGTCCTTATCTTTCCTAGCATCAAGGTCTTTTCCAATGAGTCAGCTCTTCACATCAGGTGGCCAAAGTATTGGAGCTTCAGCTTCAGCATCAGTCCTTCCAATGAATATTCAGGGTTGATTTCCTTTAGGATTGACTGGTTTGATCTCCTTGCAGTCTAAGGGACTCTCAAGAGAGATTACTGGAGAGAGGGGTATAAAAAGCTGCTGGCTGGAGAAGGAAGAGAGAAAGCTGTACCAGGCCCCTTGCTTACCTCTGGTACCTTCTACGGGGAGAAGGCAGAGGAGTTTGCATAGCTCAAAGCTAGTGGCCTTTACCAGCAAATGTCTGTGACCGGGAGCTTTCCCTATCTCCCCCACCACTCCCCCCATTGCTAGAACCCAGGGTAGGCCTGCCCTGGGCCCAGCTAAACTTCTAGTGTGTGTGTGTGTGTGTGTGTGTGTATGTGTGTGTGTGATCTAGAGAAACACCTCCTACCTTAACATGGAGGCTCCCACTTGGTCTGCTGCATCCCCCAGGACAAGAGGGAAGGTGAGGGAGCTTATGTCTGGAGGCCACCAGCTTCTTGGGGAACCAAGAGGCAAGCTTGTCTGTGGAGAAGGGGCCGTTGCAAGGAACTGCCAAGTGGGGGAACAAGGCCTGCAGTCAACCCTGGATGAGTAGCGGGGGGTAGGGGGGGGCCAGTGCCCAGGACCCAGGTGAAGTCAGAGCAGGGGTCGTGACAGGGTTGATGGCAAGGTTACAGGATCCTCTTCCATTAGCCTTTAGCCTGTTTTCTGTGATTACATTTCATTTTCTAGTGCTCCCCTGGGGGTAGGGGGTGGAGCTCATTCACTGGTTTTTCTCTTTTTTTCTCCAGTGCCCCTGTGGCAGGGGATGCTGGTAGACCTGATGGGGCATGGTCAGGTCTTAATTCAAGGAAAGGAAAGGCAGTCTGAAGCACAAGTTAGTTGGCAGGGCATCTAGAGGATGCACAGACCCACAGAAGAGTGGGTGGTGGGGAAGCCAGCGGAGTGGAGGGGAGACCTCAGGGTGGAGAGCAAGCCTCCCCCTTCATGAGCAGCACACACAGTCCAGCTACCCCCTACCCTCTCCCAGTAGTGCCCCCTTCCTCTCCAGGCTCAACATTTCAGCAGTTCTTCTGAGAAAAAGACAGCTCCTTAAACATTTAAAACTTCTAGAGGGAAAAGGCTTTGCAGCCCAGGCAGATGGCTGACACCTGCCTTTTTCCCTCATGGCTCCTCCCACCTCCACTCTCTACTCACTCTTGTCAGTGGCTCCAGCCAGCACTCCTGGGTCTCTGTCTGCAGCACCCCCTCCCCTTTTTTTTTCCTGAACTGAGCCCCCCCCCCCCAGTTCCAGCTGTCAGCGGGACAGGCCCACCTGAGGTCCCACCAATACTAGCAAATCAGCATGAATGTTCGTTCATCAAACCTCTCCTCATACCTTTCCCAATTTCCTGCTGCCTCCTTCTTATCACCTGGGCTGCAAGCCTAAGCCTGGAAATGATCAGAGTGCCTCATTTCCACAGAAAGAAGCCTGGCCTCCCTGCCTAGCACTCACAGCTCCACCCCTCCCATCACACCTCCCATGCCAGCCTGGAGCCACCATTTTCTGAGCCCTCTGCTGGGGCTTCCCCACTCCTCCACCTTCACAGACACAATCCCACTCCTCCATTCTCAGTGTGTGTTAGCCGCTCAGTCTGTCTGACTCTCTGTGACCCCATGGACTGTAGCCTGCCAGGCTCCTCTATTCATGGAATTCTCCAGGCAAGAATACTGGAGTGGGTTGCCATAACCTTCTCTAGGGGATCTTCCCAATCCAGGGATTGAACACTGGTCTCCTGCATTGCAGGCAGATTCTTTACCGTCTGAGCCACCAGGGAAGCCCCCACATCCTCAGGGCCCTTATTAAATGCAACCTCCTCCAAAATGCTTCCTCCATTCCTTCACTGGAAATAACAGTGACAACGGCTAACATGTATTGGGATTGACCATGTGCCAGGCACAGAGCAAGAATTCTCCATCACCTAACAGCCACAGGTAGGAATTATGATTTGTTTCATCCCCAATTTACAGCCAAGCAAATGGAGTCTCCAAGAGATCAGCAAACTTTCCCAAGGCCCTGTTGGGCTTCCCTTGTAGCTCAGATGGTAAAGAATTCGCCTGCAATGCAGGGGACCTCGGTTTGATCCCTGGGTTGGGAAGATCTCCTGGAGAAGGGAAAGGCTACCCACTCTAGTATTCTGGCCTGGAGAATTCCATGGACTGTATAGTCCATGGGGTCACAAAGAGTCAGACACAACTGAGTGACTTTCACTTTCACATGCTCTAACTTAAACATAGTTCTGCTGAGCTCTAGAGCTCATAGTTTTATTCATGAGTCCCTCCCTTGAGTTATCCAAGGCATTTTATTTCTTTAAACATTCTTCCTTGCATTGTATTGATAGTTAATTAGGTAAATTCTTAAACCTGTTGAAGAGCACAACAGTTTTGTTCTTTACTTTTATTTTTAACAAATAACACATGTAAGTAGTTGACAATGCTGAATACTGTGGTGTACTACCTGGGCTTCCTGGGAAAACCACCAGTTCAGCCCCAACCATCCCCACTCCGGATCCCAGTTTCCTGTGGTTGCATGTCTCTTTCATCTCTGCCTCTGGCCCACAGTGGACCATCCATACATGTTAGATGTCAACCATCAAATAGATGTTGAGTAACCATAATGCTTCCAATAGTCATGTACAGATTGAGAGTTGGACCATAAAGAAGACTGAACACTGAAGAACTGATGCTTTTGAACTGTGGTCCTCGAGAAGACTCTTTAGAGTCCCTTGGACGGCAAGGAGATCAAACCAGTCAATCCTAAAGGAAATCAACCTTGACTATTTATTGAAAAGACCGATGTTGAAGCTGAAGCTCCAATAATTTGGCCACACAACGAAAAGAATCAACTCATTGGAAAAGACTGATGCTGGGAAAGATTGAAGGCAAAAGGAGAAGGAGGAGACAGAGAATTAGATGGTTGGATGGCAACACTGATTCAACAGACGTGAATTTGAGCAAACTCTGGGAGATAGTGAGGAATGGGAAGCCTGGTCTGCTGCAGTCCATGGGGGCTCAAACAGTTGGACACGACTCAGTGACTGGACAACAACAGCAAAACTATTATGTGTCCAGCGCTGTGCTCAGTGAAGTTGTAATTGCTGTCCTGCTCTTACCAGCCACTCCCCACGAACTGAAAATCTCAGGCCATGGCCAGGCCCCACCCTGGTAGTGACACTGAAGTGAACCAAAAAAGACTTGATGTCTGATCAAGTCTGATGTCTGTGTCCAGGTGAATAAATTAATTAGTGTTAAGTTTGGCCACGTTTAGCAGAGATCCAAAATAACAGTGGCTTCACCAAGACAGAGCCGACGTCTCTCACACACTCAGCACAAGTCCAGGGATAGGTGGTCCACACAAGTATGTCATCTCAGCTCCAGGAAGTGCTCAGAGACCTGGCCACCTCCAGCTCCCTACGTCACCATTCACACAGTGAAGCCATCATCCTCATGATCCGAGAGGCACAAGAACACAGGATGTGCATGTGTGCTAAATCGCTTCAGTTGTGTCTGACTTTTTGCAACCCAGTGGACTGTAGCCTGCCAGGCTCCTCTGTCCATAGGATTCTCCAGGCAAGAATACTGCATGGGGTGTGATGCCCTCCTCCAGGAGATCTTCCTGACCCAGGGATCGAACCCTCATCTCTCACATCTCCAGCATTGGCAGGCAGGCTCTTTACCACTAGTGCCACCTAAGAAGCCCAGGAACACAGACTACCGCATCCATAATTCAGGCATCAGGATAGAGGAGGGGACAGAAAAGGGAGGAGCAAAGGCACACGGTGCGAGAACTGCCACATCGCACTTCTGCTTGTATTCAGTTGTCCAGAATCAGCAGCTGGGAAATAAAGTATTTATTCTGAATGGCCACCTCTCTATCTAAACTTGGATGTTCTGTTAATTGGGAAGAAGGGAATAGATCCTGGAGACGAATCACCAGCCTCTAGCAAAAGGGTTAGATGTGCGATAGGACTTCTCTGGTGGTCCAGTGGTTAAGACTCCATGCTTCCAATGCAAGGGACCCAGGTTTGATCTTTTGTCGGGGAACTAAGATCCCATGTGCCTCAAAGTGCAGCAAAAAAAAAATTTTTTAATTAAAAGGGTTAGATGAGTTGATGTGTGTGTGTGCCCACCTGAGTATGCTGTGTTCTACATGTGAGCAAGTGGTTTCATGTTGTGTGTGTGGGTGGACCGGCGTCTCCTCATCACTTTGATCTCAGATGGGCCTGTTACGAGTTCTCTCTGCAGCGCCCCCAGGGAGCTCCCCTAACTCTGGCCTGTCCTCTTAGGCAGCCTTACTCAGCAGCAGCTTCTCAGTTCCACATCTCAAGGAACTGTGATTTATTTTCAGTGCCCACTGAAGCGTATTATCCATGGTGATCGAGGGGGCTAGTAAAACTGTTTTTCCACTCAGGTATTACAAGGTGGCCATGACATGCGAGTGACTATGATCAGAGTTAATCTGGTAATAAATTCTCTTGGGAAGGAGGGTATCATTAATACATAAATCCTAGAAAAGGTTACCACTCAATCTTGTGCCTCAGGGGGAGGACCCCAAAATACCAGGCACCCTCTTGAGATGCCCAGGGAAGGCAAGGGGCCAAATGCTAGATTCAGAGTTGGCTACAGGTAGTGTTGCTGAAGCATTTCAAGTTCTGCCAAATAATTACACAATTAAAAAAAAAAGCTGACATTTTCCCCCTGTCCCCCACCCCTATCCTCCACCTACACCCTTACACACACACACATACACACAGCAGACAGGGACTTTACAGGTGCTCTTCAATTACCCTTAGAGCCAAGTGATGTTATGTGTTCCATTTCACTGATGGGAACTGATGCTTTAGGGAATTAAATCTTGCCCAGAGACACTCGGTGAATAAGGGCGGAGCCCACTGATGAAGCTTTGGTGTCTAACCACTGGCTTCCACTTTTGCTAGGGTTTCCTGGACTCATGCTGAGGGATTAGCACTATTTAATTCCATTCTTCAAGCATTTGGTGGAAATGTTTACTCAGAGAATGAGGAGTTAATAGAGGTAGTACTGAATTTTTAGGAGCCAAAACAAGCACAAAACCATTTGAAGTACCCTCTCTCAAATTACTTATATTTTTCATACATGAAATAATTATGGGGGTACAATCTCTTAGCTTCATCCTAGAATAGAGCAGGGTGTTTGTTCCCAAGTTCCACAGTCCCAGGAGCTGCCCTTGGTCAGACATCGGGGTGGCTTATAACTTGGACTTTTCTCCAGGTTTCCCTTAAAGCCTGGGGAAACTGGTGGGGTGGGGTAGAAAGTGTTCCAGCTTTTCTGGGTGTGGCACCTTTGGCTATGAATCCTAGCTTTGCAGCTTACTTGTTTGACTTTGGACAAGTCCGCATGTTTTCTTGGGTTTCACATTTCCCCATTGATAAAATTCAGATTTTAAAAACCCCATACTTTTGATCAAGCATTATAATATAGAAATAGACTGCTTCTTTCTTTTTTTGAATTAAGGATTTAGTTTTGGTTGTGCTAGATCTTCATTGCTGTGTGTGAGCTTTCTCTGGTTCCGGGGAGCCAGGGCGACTTCGTTGCAGTGCTCGGGCTTCTCACTGCAGCGGCTTCTCTTGTTTCAGGGCACAGGCTCTAGATGCGTGAGCTTCAGTAGTCGCAGCACCTGGGCTCAGTAGCTGTGTCTTGAGGGCTCTAGAGCGCAGGCTCAGTAGTTCTGGCTCATGGGCTTAGCTGCTCCACCACATGTGGAATCTTCCCAGACCAGGGATCCAACCTGTGTCTCCTACATTGGCTGGTAGATTCTCATCCACTGTACCACCAACAAAGTCCCCAAAGCTTATTTATTTTCTTTTCTTGCTTTGGGATATTAGTTCCCCAACCAGGGATTGAACCTGGGCCACCATGGTGAAAGCACCAAGTTCTAACCACTGTACCACCAGGGAATTCCCAAGACTGCTTACTTCTATTATAGTGTCAGAATATGAATTATACTAATATTGCCACCTATGGGAGAGAAGGCAATGGCACCCCACTCCAGTACTCTTGCCTGGAAAATCCCATGGATGGAGGAGCCTGGTAGGCTGCAGTCTAAGGGGTCGCTGAGAATCGGACACGACCAAGTGACTTCCTACTTTCACTTTCCACTTTCAGGCACCAGAGAAGGAAATGGCAACCCACTCCAGTGTTCTTGCCTGGAGAATCCCAGGGACGGGGGAGCCTGGTGGGCTGCCGTCTATGGGGTCGCACAGAGTCGGATACCACTGAAGTGATGCAGCAGCAGCAGCAGTAGCCACCTATGGACAGAAAATGCATTACCTGTTTTTAATCAAGACCCAGATGAAACAGAACACAAAAAGCAGAGATGAACTTCTCCACCATCTCCAAAACCTTCATGTTAATACTTAACACCCATAATCATTCTTTCAGGCTCATCCACACATACTTAGCATGGATCATTGGCCAGACTTGCAGGCATTTAACCTGATTACCTTTTGCCTCATGTATCTCATTAAAACTTCACAGCTTAATCAAGGACCTGCATATTATGAATGTTAGAATTCACGGTTCCATGACTTTGGAGTTTCAGACATCCTGAGTGAACACGGTAGGCTGAGAGTGTATGTGCTCTCTCTGGCCTTCAGGTCTTTGTACCAGCTGCTCTCTTGGCCACTTATGGCAACCACTTTGTATTCTTCCAAGACCTCCCCTTCGCCTTCAATACCCAGCTCAAGTGACACGTCTTCTCAGGGAGGCCACTTTGTAATCCTGCAATATCTTGTCCTTCTTGCAGAGCTCTTTCTTAAAAAAAAAAAAAAATGCGTTTAGTTTTAGCTAGATGATGATTGCTTTACAATATTGTGTTGGTTTCAGCCATACTTGCAGAGCTCTTTCCTCCTGTACTGCTACGGCCTGTTTACTATCTCCCCTATTAAACTGGAAACACTTTGAGAGTAAAAAAACATCCGTTGTTCACTGTGGCATCCTTGGTGCCCAGCACTGCGTCTGATTATCAGACCTTCTGTAAGTGCCCGTTGGAGTCAGGCTCCCAATGGGAGAGAAAGGAAGCAATAAAGCCAGTGGTAAATGCCATCACGGAGGTATCAGTGCGCTGCTGTGAGAGAGTAATGAAGAGGACAGTCACATAATCTCTAATAATAGGGTAGTAATAGAGAACCTTTCACAACTCCTTTAAAGCTCTTTCACGCACATTATCTAATTTGATCCTCATAAAACCCTGGAGATAGGTACATTGTGGGGGATACAGGGGGAGTTTTTAGCGGTTATGGGATATGCCTGCAGTCGTACAGCTATTAAATGTCTGGATTCAAACCAGACCTTGAAAGCCCGCCGTCCATCCGCTCGTGCCCTGGCTCACTGCTGCGTGGTCTACAGCACACCTCCTGTGGTTTTCTTGATTCCGCCGCACCTCTCCCCAGGGGAGTGCCTTTCATTACTGTCATTTCTAGACAATGAATTGTCTTTGAGGAGATGATAGCCATGGCAGACAGCAAATCTCGTTGTTATCCGCATCTGAAGACGTGGATGCGGGTGGTAACGGAGCACGTGGGTGTTCTCGGAGATCGACGATGTGCCACGTGTGGTTTCTTCTGTTTTCAGGCCCCAGAAGCCCATCCCGGGAAGGAAAATGCGCTGTGGACCCCTGTATCGATTCCTGTGGCTTTGGCCCTATCTGTCTTACGTGGAGGCTGTGCCCATCCGCAAGGTCCAGGATGACACCAAAACCCTCATCAAGACAATTGTCACCAGGATCAATGACATCTCACACACGGTAGGGAGGGACTGGGAGACGAGGTAGAACCGTGGCCATCCCGTGGGGGACCCCAGAGGCTGGCGGAGGAGGCTGTGCAGCCTTGCACAGGGCCCCAGTGGCCTGGACGCCCCCCTGGCATAAAGACAGCTCCTCTCCTCCTCCACTTCCCTTGCCTCCCGCCTTCTCACTCTCCTCCCTCCCAGACCGGAATCCTAGTGCCCAGGCCCAGAGGGAGTCACAGAGGTCCTGGGGTTCCCTTGGCAGGTGGCCAGAACCCCAGCAGCAGTCCCTCTGGGCCTCCATCTCATTTCTAGAATGTTTTAGTCGTTAGGCATTCTTCCTGCCTGGTAACTGAGCTTAGACCCTGCGAGCTCATTACTCATTACTGCCAGCCCTGCCTGTCAAGCCCTCTTCAGATACAACCCTCTGTGTTTTTGTAAATAGTTATCAGTGTCTCTTGGGGCATTTTTTCTGAGGTCCATAAGCTCAGACCTGCAACCATAGATGAGGTCTGTATTTAGAATGAGGGAGATGTCTGTAAAGTCTTAAGCTAGTCAGGTTCCACAAGGTTTTTAAACTCCAGTTTCCTCATCTAGAAAATGAAAGTGGGAAAGTGTTAGTTGCTCAGTCATGTCCAACTCTTTGAGACCCCATGAACTGTAGTCTACCAGGCTCCTCTGTCCATGAAATTCTTCAGGCAAGAATACTGGAGTGGCTTGTTATTTTCTTCTCCCAACAAGATCTTCCCAACCCAGGGATTGAACCTGGGTCTTCTAAATTGCAGGCAGATTCTTTACCATCTGAGCCACCAGGGAAACCCATAAGACCTTGTGAAGACTATTAAGATAGTCATCTAGACAACAAGACTATCTTAATAGTCTTCATAAGGTCTTCATGAGACTAAATTAGATAAAGCAAGTGACCCTCCCTGAATACCCTTGCAGAACCAGAACTGTGTGTGCCCTCTTTCAAGGTTTTCAGTCATGACTTTTGATAGCTTCCCACCTTAAAAGCCAACTTGCTCACCTGCGTGGAGCAATCTGGAGACTTCCACATCTCCTGACCACTCTATATTTCTAACAGTGGCTTTGGGAAGCCAGAGAGCAGTTAGGTAGCCAGAAGCGGGGACAGATCAGAAATAGACAGTGTCTGCATTTCCTAGAGAAAAGCCCTTAAATTCATTGCTTTCAAAACAGTCATTCAGCAAGTGTACACAATAGACCCAGAGTGCCCCAACCTGTGTGGTGCCGGGATTGATTGCTGTGGGTGGCGGGGGAGGGGAGAGCCCCTCCTGGTAACCAGGGTTACTTGAGCAGAGCAGTGAGCTGGGGCATCGCTGGGGTAATTGCCTGAATCCCTTAGGGGGTGAGACTTCCTGGAGAATCTGACTGTGAGGGAGGAGTCTGCTTGGGGTGGAAGAGTTGGGGACAGGGAATGTACGGAAGACCTCAATGCCTGGGGAAGAAACTCAAGCAGGAAATAGGGAGTCATGGCTGGTTCTATAGCAGAGTCATTTGGAAAAGGGAACAGCCTGCAAAGGCTGGTCTGGAGGCAAAGGGCAGGGTGGTTTGGGAAGGGCAGAAAGATAGGAGCCCAGGAGACCAGCTTGGAAACATGGTGGTCACATGGGCACAAGAAGTAAGGGCCCAGGGAGGATGGTGTGGAAGCGGGGGAGGAAGCACCTCTACGCTCTAGGGAAAGGCGGAGTCAGGGGAGCTCTGAGGAGCTGCCCTCTCTCCCACTGAGCTCTTGCTCTCCCCTTCCTCCTGCATAGCAGTCCGTCTCCTCCAAACAGAGGGTCACTGGTTTGGACTTCATCCCTGGGCTCCACCCTCTCCTGAGTTTGTCCAAGATGGACCAGACATTGGCGATCTACCAACAGATCCTCACCAGTCTGCCTTCCAGAAATGTGGTCCAAATATCCAATGACCTGGAGAACCTCCGGGACCTTCTCCACCTGCTGGCCGCCTCCAAGAGCTGCCCCTTGCCGCAGGTCAGGGCCCTGGAGAGCTTGGAGAGCTTGGGCGTCGTCCTGGAAGCTTCCCTCTACTCCACTGAGGTGGTGGCCCTGAGCCGGCTGCAGGGGTCACTACAGGACATGTTGCGGCAGCTGGACCTCAGTCCTGGGTGCTGAAGCCTTGAAGGCCTCTCTTCCCAAAGTCTAGGGAAGAAACCTGAGCTTCTGGCTGTCCACAGGAGAAGAGAGCCTATGTGGGCATCCTTTATGCAGGCCAGCGGGCCATTTCTCTCTCGCTCCTCTCAGCCGCTCTTCCAAAGGCAGAAAACTGCGAGGCAGGAAACCAAAGATATAAATACAGATTCCACGCCCACCGGGAAGGGGGGCCCATCCAGCAAACACTAGACCGGAGCTGGGATTTTCACAGCAGTCTTCCTCCCTGTTCTAGCTCCCTCTCACTGCATGCTTCAGCGTGACCTGGGGTGATTTCAGAGCCTTTGGACCATCAAGCAAGATTCCCTCTGAGAATCCAGGGAGCATCATGAAGGCTACAGCACATACAGCTGGATATTCCCACACAACATACGATGGAAGCATTTATTTATTTATTATGCATTTTATTCTGAATGAATTTGAAGCAAAACACCAGCTTTTCTAGGCTCTTTGGGGTCAGCTGGGGTGAGGGACGCTCCTGGGGTGCCCATCGACAGGCCTCGCCGAGGCAAACCCATTTTGAGTGACTTGAGGCCTCTCAAGTTTGTTCTCCAGGGACTGGCTTTGTTTCTACTGTGACTGACTTTAAATTACAGTGTTTGCAATGGCATTGCTCTGAATGGATCTCAAAGGACCAAGTTGTTTTAAAAAGAAGAAGATGAATTTTGTCAAGTGTAATATATCGCTGGGTATAACCCGGAGATGGGAGATGTGTTGATGGGAGTGGGGGAGATCCAGAATGTGTTTTCTGAATAACATTTGTGTGATGGACTCTTTGGATGGGGTGAGGTCATCTTCTCATCTTTGTGGTTTTCATGAAGAGGAGATGACTCCTTCAGGGGGATTGTGGGGGTTTGCCAACCATCCATGAATGGAGCGGTGGGGGCACTGAAGCTGAAGACCGTCGGGGTAGTGGTGAGCTCTGGCCTTCTCTGACTGTTAGAGAGTGGTCTTGCTCATCAGGAAGTGAGGACCCCACACTGGAGATGGTGACCCCCAGAGCAGGGGTCCTTGGTGTGAATGGTCTGGGTTGACCCCACATTGTGTTGATAACATGGTCGTGACCTTCTTTGGGATTTGCATGCTCACCCAAAGCAAGGCCATGTTTCCCATCCATTTGGGAAGGATTTTTATTCCAGTGGGAGGGGGAAGTATTCCAGTGTGGACTTCAGTGGATGGTCCCTCGACCTGGGTCAGCAATGGGTCAGTTGAGGCCCAAGACCCCAGGACCAGCCCCCAGGAGCCTCCTTCTCACTAGTGGTCATGTGCAGTAGAACAAAAGAGGAGGCTTGGGTTTCCCACCATCCTGCCATTGTGATGCAGCCGTCACACAACAGGAGGTGGATCCGTCCAAGGAAATTGGAATCTAAGCAACCAATTTTAAGACTGAGCACCTACTTGTGCTCAGCCCCAACTGGTGCTATGGGCTGAGAAGCTCACCAAATAAATATTAAAATGCAAGCCCTGCCCTCAGGGACCTTGCATTCCAGATGGTAGAATCCCACTCACCAGCACGCAAAGGCTGCCGTTTCACCATGGCAACTGAGCAGCTGAGACAGTGCAGTCCTCAGCAGGTGGGAAATGCTGAGCTGTGGAGGGCAGTGCCCAGGGGCCTACAGGCTAACTGTGCTTGCACTTGGTAGCATTTTTACTTTTCAGGGCACGTCAGCATCTATTACTGTGATGCCACATCCCTTTGAAGCGGGATAGCTAAGAATTTAATAAGAAGAAAATACCTAAGACCATAACAGCAGACAGGGGGCAGGACCGAGACTAGAATCCTGGTCCTCTGACCTCCAGAGTGCCCCTTGAGCCAGGTGGTAGTCTCTGGAGATGTGAACAAAGTAGGGCAGGGAGGGCAGGAGTGTTTGCTGGAAGAGAGGAGTTCCGAGGCCAATTTTGCAGGCGGTGAGGGAAGTGAATTGCCTGGAGGGAGGAGGCTGTTTTGTTTGAAGCTTCGGTCTGAGACACCGGAGGGAGGTGATAGGGTGAGCAGCTAGTTACAAAGAAAGGCAGAGGAAGCAAAGATGGGAGGGAAGGGTTATGTTGAAGAGGACTTCAGGGGCCAAGACATTTGCTACTGAAAGAGATAAGGGTGAAAGTTCTAGAACGAGACTCATGTGATGGACAGTCAGACCTGCTCGAGAAGATAAGTCCTGATGATCACAGCCCAGTCAGACCGGGATGTTTTAAGCCTTTTGCTCACAAAACCTGGCATGGCACTAGGGCTCGTTCCCAGAGTGTGAAACTTCCAAAATGTAAATGATTGTGTTTTTCTGTAACTTAAAACAATTTTTTTTTTGTTCCAAAAAGTCCAAATAAATGACCTTTGCCCCGTGGTCCTTATTTTTGGTCGTCTGCTGTGGAGGGGCTCCAGAAGGGCTGCCTGTGTGTGACAGGGCACTGCCTGGCTGGCCCGAGTCCATCCCTGGGATCAGCTCTGCCTGGGCTTGGCCACAGCCGGCCACCAGTTATTCAGGCTAAAGGATTCCCCCAAAGCCCAGAGCACTTGCTGCACCAGAGGCTATACAGATCAGCCTTGAGAAAAACCAAGCAGCCAGCTATTCCAGAAACAAAAACTGAGAAAGGAGCAATCGCAACGAAACCATACATAAAATCATGTGGCCCAGTAACAGACCAGGTGCACAGACTGGAAGAGACTGGACTGATCTTGTCCAGGACACAGAGCACAAACACTCACCTCTGTGGTGCAGTTTGGACCTGAGAGTTTCAAAACTCAAGCCCCAGGGAGGACCCAGGGGGCCGGCCCCTCAAAGGCAGTCACTTCCACAGGTGAAAAATTGCTCCTCCAAAAATTTCTGATTTCTCTGGAGAGTTTAATGAGATAATGACCTAGCACAGTGTCAGCCTTAAAACAGATTTAAGTGAATTTTCTTCTCTTCACATCACAATTAGCTGCTGCTGCTGCTAAGTCACTTCAGTCGTGTCCGACTCTGTGTGACCCCATAGACGGCAGCCCACCAGGCTCCTCCGTCCCTGGGATTCTCAAGGCAAGAACACTGGAATGGGTTAGCAGCAGGCTTTAAATGTCAGTGATCCAGGCCCAGGGAACACACTCATGCAAACCCACCTCCACTAGCTTGGATGGGGGAGGAGAGGGGGAAGCAAAGCTTCTGATGTGGCTGGAGCCTAAGTGGGATGCTTGGCAGCTTGGGGAAGTGTCTGGCCTCTCCTGGTCAGACTGGACAAGAGTCCTTTAGCTGGGAATGACAGAAACCCTAAGGCAAACCAACTTAAACAAAAAAGAAATTTTTTGGCCAACGTTGCTGAGAAGTTCAGACCTCAGTCCATCTCTTACAACACTTTGCTCAGGGACCTGGAAGGTGCTGTGCCGTGATCCATGCCCCTCCCCTCCAGCCTGAGGGGCTGGGGAGATGCAAACGCAGCCTAAGTCCGCCCACCTCCAGCCATCAGCTGGGGAAGCCAGCCCGAAGCAGCAAGGGTCTCCCGGCAGAGGCCTGGGGATCACACTCCCTCCTCTGTGAAGTGACTCCCAGGGTCAGAGAAGAAAGGCCTGTTCTTCAAGCTGTCCTTCCAGAACATTCTCCCTCCTCAGGCATTCTCTTGTGCTCCCCTGGGGCAGCAGCTCATATCTGCCAAACAGCTGGCAGAGCCTGGGAGCAGTGTCTGGTGGCCGTGTTCAATCTCCAAAGGCAAGACTTTGGCTGAGTCTAGTGAGAAAAACCTGAGAGCAACCCAGGAGGACCTTCTGAAGACCCCAACCCAGAAACTTTCTACTCAACAGCACACAACCAAAAAAAATCACACCCTATTTTTCCAAAAGGAATTTAGAGTAATTTATTTCAGGCTTTTAACAGCAGGGTCTGAGTCTAGTGACATCTGACCACATAAATTCATCTGGGTTAAGTTCACCAGTGGGGTGCTTAACCCTTAGGCAATCTACTTAACATCTCTTGCATGCATGCTAGTCACTTCAGTCATGTCCAACTCTTTGTGACCCTATGAACTGTAGCCCTCTAGGCTCCTCTGTCCATAGGGTTCTCCAGGCAAGAATATTGGGGTGGGTTGCCATTGGGGTGGGTTGCCGTGTCCTGCTCCAGGGGATCTTCCTGACCCAGGGATCGAACCCACATCTCTTGTGTCTCCTGTGCTGGTAGGTGGGCTCTTTAGCACTAGCGATACCTGGGAAGCCCTAACCTCTCTTAGACTCAGCCTCAGCCTCAGTTAATCATCTGTACAATGGGAGCATAATAACACTGTCTGCGTAGATTTTTAGAAGATTGAGTGAAGCTATTACCCCAGTGACTGCTCCACAAAGAATGCTCAATAAATTACGTTGCTGTCATTCGTGTTAATGAGTCAGGGCAGAAAAAGGAATGAGGACTGCTGTAACAGACACGGTGGATGCCCTCAGCCCGCTTCTGAGTTCAACGCAGCTATGTGTGCAGCTGAGCCTTGCATGGCCCTCCCTACATCGCTCCACGTTGAAGCTTTAGTCAGCTTTCTCAGCTCACATGGGTCAGCCTGAAAGAGAAAGACAGTAAAGACCTCAGATAAGCAAGCCACAACCAGTGTGGGGTGGGGGCCAGCCTCCTACGGTTCGCAGAAGCAATTCTGAACTACCTTCTACCTGGATTGAGCCCCTGGTGCTCCCAGCAGTCACCACATCAATAAAGCACTCTCAACACCTTTTCCTCCTTCCACATCTCAGCCCCTCCCCCCTCTCTCTTGCCTCCAAAATACATTAAGTACACCTCCTGCACCAAGAACTCCGGCGCTGCTTTTGGAAGAACTCAAAGTAAGACAGCTGCGGAGCAAATGGAGTGGACTCAGATCCCGGGAGAACTGGGAAGCAAGGTTCTGGAGAGGTGCAGGAATCACGCATCTGCACTCAGAGAACACTGGGCCACCCCGGGGAACAAGGCTAAGTGAGAGGTCCTCAGGAAGAAGGGAATCCACCTCAGGAAAGCTTGACTTGAGAGAGTATGGACAGGAAGGGGAATCCATTAAGAGGGAAGGATTACAAGATTAAGAAAGAAGGAAGGCAGGGAGGGGAGGAGGGAGGAAGGAGAGGAATGAAAAGAGGAGAAATATGTAAAGTTAAGCATCACCTGTCTTAGCGTGTCCGGGATGCTATAACTAAGTACCATAATCTGGGTTTCCCAGATGGCTCAGTGGTAAAGAACCCACCTGCCAATGTAGGAGATGCAGGTTCAATCCCTATGTTGGAAAGATCCCGTGGAGAAGGAAATGGCAACCCACTCCAGTATTTTTGCCTGGGAAATCCCATGGACCAAGGAGCCTTGCAGGCTTCGGTCCATGGGGTTGCAAAAGACACAACTCAGTGACGAAACAACCACATAGTCTGGGTGGCTTGTAAGTAACAGAAATTTATTTCTCACAGTTTTGGAGGCTAGAAGTGCAAGACCAAGGTGCCAGCAGATTTTGTGTCTGGTGAGAGCCCCCTTCCTGGTTCATAGACCACATCTTTCACTGTGTCCTCATGCGGCAGAAGGGGCTAGGGGTTCTCTGAATTCTCTTTAATAAGGACACTAATGCCGTTCATGAGGACTCCACCCTCATGACCTAATCATCAGGCAAAGGCCCCAGCTTTTAACACCATCACATGGCATTAGGATTTAACACATGAATGTGGGG
>NW_011495080.1:8806468-8810176 GCF_000754665.1 Bison bison bison | reverse complement strand
ATGTGGGGGAGGGGGGACACAGACATTCAACCCACAGCATCACCTTATGATAGCTGACTGGAGGGACAATCAGGCCAAATCAAAGGAGTCTCAACTGTTGAATATTTTCTGTGTAAAATGTCTTCTTACAAAAATAGGACTTAATATTGGCATTTCTTCCTTCAACCGAACTCTCACAGCCTCTTTGCTCCCAGACACTAGCTCACAGGGAATCATTTTTCATGGCTTTCACAGCCACATCCCACTCTGAGTAGTGAGCCTCTGAGGGCCGCTCAGTGCCTGGCTATAGCATCTGGCACAATGCAGGCCTCCCATTCCTGCTTGGTGACCAAAGAAATTGAGGCTCTCGTATATTAAGCCCATTATTTACATGTAAACCAGTTCTGCAAAAAACCTGAAGACAGTCCTAGCCGTTAAATTAGAATTTTCATTAGAATTCTGGTCACTCTGAATTTGCTCGGCAAACTTCTTTTTGAGTTCAAAGATAGAGATCCAAACCAACTGTGAAAGACTGCTTTGAGGCAATGGACAGAAATCTGACTGTGGATTCTGTTTTAGATGATGACAAGGAATTCTTATTAATTTTCTTAGCTCTGATGATGGCAGAGCTAAGTTTTCTTATTCATTAGAGAGTTTTCTTATTCATTAGAAATAAGAAAGTTTTCTTATTCATTAGAGAGTCAAACTGAAGTAGTTTAAGGTGAAATACAGTGATACCTGGGATTTATTTTAAAATACTTCAGGAAGAAATATATCCTTTTATTTATTATGTATATATATACATATGTAAGTGTAATATGCATAATATGCATACATGAAGTTAAATAAGCAAGATGCATCATAATGTATTATCTACATACATATGTATGCTATGTATATATATACATATGAAGTTGAATAAATAACATCAGCACAATGTTGTTCATTGTTAAAGCTGGGTGGTATGTACATAAGAGTTCGTTTTACCAGGTCCTCTACTTTGGGGTAAAACTTCCAGAATAAATATATGCAGGGGAAGGGTCACTCGGCCCAGCCCCTCCACTGCCTGGGCATCTGCATTCTTGGAAGGAAGGAGGTGATGTAGGGAGGAGGGAGAGTGAGGATGCCACGTGGAGCCGAGCTGCATTTCACGTCACAGTTGATGTCACCACTTGGCAGATGTCCCAGGGCATGGGGGGAATGGTAGACTGTCAAAGCAGGTGTGAAACACTGAACTAAAACAGACATTTAGCAAATCAAACAAGGAGAAAGTGGTTAAGAGCCAGCTGAAGACACTGGCAAGGCAAGTTCTGATGCTGGCTAAAAAAAAGAAAAAAGAGCAGAAATCAGAGCTGTGAGCTCTGCCCCCTCCTTGCTGGGCCCCAGGGTGCCCGAGGAAGCCGTGAGCCTTCCTTCCCCTCCCCCAGGGAAATCATGGTCCTCCCTCTGTTCAGTTACTCCTCCATATTAAACATTCTATATAGAGAGAAGCCCTCAGTCCATTTGTGAAGGAAAACAGGATTCTTGTCTCTTTCCCAATTAAATTATCATTAAAAAAAAAAATTCACCTGGAGAAGGAAATGGCATCCCACTTCAGTATCCTTGCCTGGGAAATCCCATGGACAGAGGAGCCTGGAGGGCTATAGTCCACGGAGTCGCAAAGAGTCAGACACGACTGAGTGTGGCTAAACCACCAGCACAGAGATTCAGACATTTTGGCACTTCATATAAGCCAACTGAGGGGTCACTGATGTAGAACGATCCAAGAAAGCTAATGAATAAACTCTTGTTCAAAACAAGCAAGTGAGTGAGTGAAAGTCGCTCAGTTGTGTCCGATTCTTTGCGACCCCATGGACTGTACAGTCTGTGGAATTCTCCAGGCCAGAATACTGAAGTGGGTAGCCCTTCCCTTCTCCAGGGGATCTTCCCAACCCAGGGATCAAACCCAGGTCTCCCACATTGCAGGTAGATTCTTTCCCAGTTGAGAAAAAACAAACAAACATAAAGATTCTTCATCCCAACCTTCAGAACCTTGTCCCTAGGGCTCTGCATCAGGTCACAGCCCAGGGAGGTTCATCACTTTTACTTTGGATCTGTGCTCTGCCCCAGTGTGCAGCTCACCCCCCAATACACACCCACACCTTCCATATAAGCTTCAGGAGATTCAGGGAGTGCAGAGCGGGGCAGGCCCTGTTTGGAAGGTGTGTTTCCTGACGTCCTTGGGCCGAAGCCAGGCCCTGGGTACTCAGGGCTGCCAAACCTCAGGCAGGGCCTTCCTGTTGAAGACCAGCATTTCATCCCAGGCAGAGGACCTCCAGAAATATCACAGGTCAGAAAACCAATCCTGGGGACTTCCCTGGTGGCCCAGTAGCTAAGACTACATTCCCATTGCAGGGGGGCCTGGCTTCAATCCCTGGTCAGGGAACTAGACCCCACACACCACAACTATTATAAGACCTTGTGCAGTGAAATAAACAAAATAAACGGAAAAAAAGCCACCGCCAACAATTCTGAAGTTGCCTTGACAGCCCCACCCTTTTTTGGCCATAATTCCTGAGGGAACACCAACCCTCACAGCTTCACCTCTTCTGTGTATAAAATGCATGTATTCGTCTAGGGGAGGCCCAGCAGGTGCAGCATGAGGCATGGGAAGCAGAGACTCCACCCTCCCACCAGCCCCAGTCACAGAAAGGGGAGCTCCCTCCCTTCCTCAAGTGAGCTTGGACCTTGGTCAACACAAAATGTGGAACTGGCCTTTAAAACCCACCAATTATTTGGAGATCATGAAAACAGGAAAACTCCCTCCACACTTCAGGAAGGAGAGATTGATGACCGTCCTATCCTTGGGGCAGTGTGACAGAGTGTTGTCATTTATCCCATGTATTAGAAAATGCTACCAAGGCCCAGCTGGCTCAGTGGTAAAGAATCCACCTGCCAAGCAGGAGACAGATTCGATCCCTGGGTTAGGAAGATCCCCTGGAGAAGGAAGTGGCAACCCACTCCAATATTCTTGCCTGGGAAATCCCATGGACAGAGGAGCCTGGAGGGCCACAGTCCATGGAGTGGCAAAGAGTCGCACATGACTTAGCAACTAAATAACAACAACCAAGGCTTAGAGGTATCACAAGACTCCCATTTGAGGAGTAGAACCTGAGTCTGAAGACTTGCAACACCCAGGCTGGATATACATACAGTAGTCCCCCCAGCCCCTTATTCAGCAGTTTCCCAAGATTTCAATTACTTTCAGTCAACTGGGGTCTGAAAATACTGCATGGAAAATTCCAGAAATAATCCAAAAGTTTTAAATGGCTCACCATTCTGAGTAGTGGGATGAAATCTCTCGCCCAGGACATGAATCATCCCTTTGTCCGAAGTATCCTCTGATTAGTCTCTTAGTAGCAATCTCAGTTTTCAGCTCCACTGTCCAAGTATTTCAATGCTTGTGTTCAAGGAACCCTTGTTTTACTTAACTCTGGTCCCAAAGTGCAAAAGTAGTGATGCTGGCAATTCAGATATGCCCAAGAGAAGCCGTACAGTGTTTCCTTCAGGTGAAAGTTCTAGACCTAATAAGGAAAGGGAAAAAATTGTATGCTGAGGCTGCTAAGATCCGCAGGAAGAATGAATCTTCTACCCATGGAATAGTGAAGAAGGAAAAAGAAACATGTGCTAGTTTTGCTGGCATACCTCAAACTGCAGAAGGTATGGCCACAGTGAAAGGTCAGTGCTTAG
>NW_011495080.1:8800955-8806368 GCF_000754665.1 Bison bison bison | reverse complement strand
CAGTGCTTAGTTAAGATGGAAAAGGCATTAAATTTGTACAATAAGATATTAATATTTTGGTAATGAGAGAGACCACATTCATATAACTTCTATTATACTATACTGTTAAAATTTTATTTATTATTATTAATCATTGGTGTTCATCTCTTACAGTGCCTAATTTATAAATTAAACTTTCCCATAGGTACGTATGGATGGGAAAAAAGCATATACAGGGTCCTGTACTATCTGCGATTTCAGGCACCCACTCTGGACCTTGGAATGTATCTCCCTTACCCTGCCTTGCCTTGTCTTTCCTGTGCAGCTAAACCAGTGTGCTCAAACCATGTCACCAAGCATCGTTCTCAATCTCTCAACTCTGCTTCCTTCAACACTGGCATCA
The DNA here is from genome assembly GCF_000754665.1 of Bison bison bison. Taxonomy (NCBI): domain Eukaryota; kingdom Metazoa; phylum Chordata; class Mammalia; order Artiodactyla; family Bovidae; genus Bison; species Bison bison. The sequence goes on along the minus strand of NW_011495080.1, from coordinate 8,805,986 downwards.
TTCTTAGATTGGTAACAAAGGCGACCACAAAAACTCCACGCTTCTATATTCCTGTTTGAAGGATCCACCCAAAGAAGAGAACATCTCCTTCCTAATTGTTCTAACAGAAGTCTCAGGACCTACTGTCATTGGCCTGGCTTGGATCACGTGCCCCTTGCTGAGCTAATCACTGTGGCCCAGAAGATACAGTATTCTGATTGGTCAAATTTGAGTCATTCCAGAAACTGGGGAAGAGGTCGATCTTAGTTGGCATAAGAGTGAGGAACGGGTAGTTCCCCCCACCCCCCAGCAACGAGGGTTCTATTACCAAAAAGAGAAAGAGGAATGGACTTTAGGAAGATAGAAACAATAGATGATCTCCTCCAGGAATGCTCTGAGCATCTCTGTCCTGGCTTCTCTGATTCCTGACAGCCTTCCAGAGCCTTGTTCCAGTTAGGATTTCTTTCTGAGAAAGGGAAGAGGGGAGACTCACTTTGACCCCTTACTCTTTGTACAAAGATCTAAAACCATCTCCGACTGGCTCTTAACTTCAACTGTGTGCTGTGCTCTGTCATGTCCAACTCTTTGTGGCCCCATGGACTATAGCCCACCAGGCTTCTCTGTCCATGGAATTTTCCAAGCAAGAATACTGGAGTGGGTTGCTAGTTCCTACTCCAGAGGATCTTCCCAACCTAGGGATCGAACCTGGATCTTGTCTTTTTACCACTAGCGCCACCTGGGAAGCCCCTTAACTTCAATTACACAGCATCAGATAAAAAATAGCCTTTGACCCCAGGCTTAGAAAAATGTGGAATGATTGTCTTTGGTACTAAAAATTTCTCCTCATTAGAATGGGGAACATTTTGTTATTGAAGAAGACTCTTGAGAGTCCCTTGGACTGCAAGGAGATCCAACCAGTCCATTCTGAAGGAGATCAGCCCTGGGATTTCTTTGGAAGGAATGATGCTAAAGCTGAAACTCCAGTACTTTGGCCACTTCATGTGAAGAGTTGACTCATTGGAAAAGACTCTGATGCTGGGAGGGATTGGGGGCAGGAGGAGAAGGGGACGATAGAGGATGAGATGGCTGGATGGCATCACTGACTCGATGGACGTGAGTCTGAGTTAAGTCTGGGAGTTGGTGATGAACAGGGAGGCCTGGCGTGCTGCGATTCATGGGGTCGAAAAGAGTCCGACACGACTGAGGGACTGAACTGAACTGAACTAAACTGTGCTGAACTGAGCCTTGACATGAAGTGATCCAAGTTGTCATCCCTCTTGTTGGGGTTATTTTATTGGTCTCTCTGCTCTTTCTGGGGTCACTCTTTTCCATTGGGAAAATTGGTTCCTTTTTTCCTCCCTTATAATGAAACTCCTGCTGCTGACACTTTATATTATAAGGTATGGCGGTTCTGGGCACATTACAATAAGCATGATGATCAGTAATGATCCCGTATAGGGGAATAGCATCTTGACATCTGGAAAAGACCTTCACACACATTGTTATGTTTGATCCCCACAAAAACCAGGGTGAAGGAGTATAGTATTGTATTTATTTTCTTTAAGTACGGAAATAGACTCAGAGAGGTTAAGTGACTGGCTGAAGGTCACAGAGCTATGTTGGCTGGGGCAGCAGGAAAATACTGGCAGGAATGAGCAGACATTTATTCAAGGCTTCCTTTATTTAACAAGATTAGACTTTATTGCTGCAGAGGTAATCAGCCAATACCCCAGCAGTATTACTTTGCAGTATGCACACTGCAGGAGCTCGGAAGGACCCAAGAACAAACACCGGGTCATGGGGCCCTCAAGAGCGATGACTAGAGCCCAGCCCAGCATGTCAGCACTGAGGGGTCACCCGCAAGCATGTTCCGCCCTGCTGTGGAACTGCTCCACAACTTTCCAGCTCCTCTTCTCAAAGAGACCGGTAGCTGACCAGGGGTAGGACTGGGGCTGTGGTCACAGAGAGGGAGGGGACAAGTCTAGCAGGGTCTGGAGTGCTGCGGAAGTCCCAGGCTGGGTGGAAACTTCAGCCTGATATGCTGGAGGCTTCTCGTCGAAGGCCTCGCTTCTCCCCCTCCCATCCACCCCCTGGCCTTTTCCTCAAGGCCTCTCCTCTCTGACAAGCCCCCTCAGAGAAACAGCTAGCCATCCCCCTTGGCCTCCTCACAACTCATAGATTCTGCTAGGGGGCATGGTGGCCAGAGGCGATAGTGCCTCCTGACATGAGAGGAAGAGACTCTGGGGACTTGGGGACCCCCACCCCATTATTAGGCCTGCCCCCTAGAAACCTCGAGGGACCCTCTCATCCAGACCCTCTGCCGGTGTCTGAGGCAAAGCACAGGCAGACAAGATAAAGGCTGCCCCCTGACCCTGCGGACCCTGCCTCTGCCTTTCCAGCCCTGTCCCTGGGACTCATTGTCAAAGTCCTGGGATGGCAGGCAGGAGAGGAGGCAGCCCAGCATCAGGAGCATCCGGAAAACCCACTCTGTGCTGACCCCGGGCCCCACAGTGGGATTCAGTATGTCAGAAAGCTTTTCCAGCGCTGAGATGAGCAAGACAAGGCTTTTCTTTTTCTTTTTTTCCCCCCATTTTAAAAAATTATTTGTTTATTTGGCTCCACGGGGTCTTGGCTGTGGCACTCAGGATCTCAGATCTCTGTTGCAGCATGTGGAGTCCTTACTTGCAGCATGCAGAATCTTTTCACTGTGGCATGCAAACTCTTATTTGCCAGCATGTAGGATCCAGTTCCTTGACAAGGGAGTGAACCCAGGCTCCTGGCACTGGGAGTGTGAAGTCTTAACCACTGGACCACCAGGAAAGTCCCGGACAAGGCTTTACAAAGCCTGCATAGGCCAGAAGAGGAGCCAGTCAGCTCACCCTGCCCCTCCACCCCCAGCTTGAACCAAAGGCTTCCCTGAACCATCAGACTGTGTGCTGGAGGGAGGTTTCTATTCCAGAAGTTTCCGTCTCACAGCAGAGACATACAGCAGATGCCAAAAACTCATCCATGTGAAAGAATTTGTTTTTCCCCCACAGGAGAAAAACCCAATCACACCTTCTCCCAACTGGAATATCTGCAATTACCTACTTCCCGCCCCCCACCCCCCATAAGCGGGAAAAGAATGTCAGGACTAATCAAACTACATCACTCTGGGAACCCAGCCTGTCTCAGCACCAATCTTTTTGAAAGGCCCCATATGGGAAGACAAATTCAATTTGTCTTGTCTAGGGGAAAAATGAGTTTTAAATATGTTGAACCAAAAGTGATATCTTATGTATCAGACAGGGATCCAGAACAAATGCCCTGGGAGAAAAATTACCCTGAAAATTGTAAGCAGTCAGGATGCCAGAGAACTAGGAGTTTATGCTGCAATCTAAGCACAGAAAATCCATATGGGACACCCTCATGTCCCGGGCTGGGCCATGGAGTATTGTGCCTCAGACAGAGCCCACGTTCCCAAGGGCTGGCCTGGGCATCTTCCCTCAGGGATACCTCCTGCCTGCCTCCTAGAGACCTGCAGCCTGGGTGACCTAGGGAGCCAGCCTGGCCAGAACAAGTTGGTGGGGACGGCTGGGGAGTGAGAGAAAGGGTCCAGTTTCCACTGTTTCCCCAAGCCTAGTGGACACTGGTTCTATTAAATAGCTGGTTTACAAACCCTGAAAGACACTGGTTGTTCTCTTTCAAGACAAGCCCATGCAGCAGCAAGCTCCAGGACCAGAAGTCTGGAGATTCAGGTTCTAATTCTGACTCTGCCAATAGCTGGCCAGTCCAAGTCTCTTCACTTGTCTAAACCTTAACTTATTAAATAAAGAGCTTAATTTAAGTGATCCCTGGGATCTCTTTCAATTCCATGACCAAGATGTTTTGCTTTCTTTTTCCTCTCTTTTTCTTTCAAGAGTGTAGAGCATGGTGAGTAAGAGCAGTCTTTCAAATCAGTCTTCGTGGTTCTGAATCCCATCTCTGATGCTTTTTAACTGTGTGTCCTTGAGCAAGTAACTAAACCTCTCTGTGCTTCCATTTTCTTTTCTGTAAAACGAAGATAATAATATCTATCTCATAACCTTGTGAAAGGAAAAGATGAATTTACATGTGCAAAAGGCTTTGCACAACTCCCAGGACATTGCTGAGCAACTAATGTATGCCAGGTTCTGTACTTGGTATGGTACTTGGCATGGTACATACAGAAATAAATCAGAGCCAGGTCCCTGCCTTCCAGGATGTTACTGTCACCTAGCAAAATGCAGGCACCCAGGAAGCACCTCTGTCACAGTCTCCTGAGGTGTCCCTAAGGCGGGGTGACTCCTGGTATTCTGCCTTTGGCGTGGGGTGGAGCATGCAGCAAGTCTCCCTGTGAGTCCCTGAAGCACACACCAACTGCCTGATCTCTAACTTTTCCTGCTGCTTTGTTGCTTTTGTGCTCTTGATTTCACTTGAAGTCTAACTTCAAAGACAACAGAAATAAAAGCTGCAAATCAGACTTTTCTCCTCCTCCCCCATCCCTTTCTCTCTCTAGTTTCCTCTCAGTCTCCTGTTGTTCCAGTTGCATCACTTAGTCTCACAGCCTCGCTCCACTTGCCCCATCTGGGGAGCTTCGAGATCCCCCGGTGCCTTCCTGCCCTCCTAAGAACACACTCTGGCCTCGCTCTTCCAAGAACTGGACATGGCCATCATCTCCTTGGTTAGTGAGGACCTTGGCTGTGGGAACATCAGCTTTGTTTTCCCAGGGGAGGTGGGGTAGGGGCTGGAGAAAATGTTCTGCTCCTGCACGGTCAGCAAGGAGGGTAATAGGGCTCAATCTGGGCACTGCCAAACGCAGATGTGTTCCCAGCCCAGGAGGAAGGACAAGCAGCTACTGTCTCAGGGGCCAGCTGCGGCGGGCCCCGGGAGAAGAAGGCGGTCCTGGCCCAGAACAGGCAGCCCCACGGGGTTCTAGGAAGCATCCTGGAAGAGTGGAGCTCCCCGCCCAGCCCCACCAGGCCAGGAGAGCTGCTTGATGGATGCCTTTCATAGACACATCGGGGAGCTGGCAGGCAAAGTGTTTATGCCCAA
>NW_011495080.1:8799680-8800764 GCF_000754665.1 Bison bison bison | reverse complement strand
GGGTGGGAGGGTTGGGGGAGGAATGTGAAGGGCAGCTCTTTAGCCATTCCTGGCAGGTTCTGGGTCAGCCCAGTTAAATTAAATGTGAGGAGCTGGAGTAAAAGGAGTTGTTTGGCAAACATTTCCTGGTGCCTACTACGTGCCAGGCACTGTTGCAGACTCAAGGGAACAACAGCAAATAGTAGCAAGCAGAGGAGCTCCTACTCTAGCTGAGCAGACAGCTGCACAGAAGGAAGAAGAGCCTCCCAGAGCTGTAGGAAACACATCAAGGTGATCTCTGAGGTCCCAGTGTCCCTGCCAGAACTCCCCCACTCCCTCACCTCTGCACGTGCCAGAATCCTCCACAAGTAATCGTGACAAGTGAAGAGTTCCTTCCAGCGTGATTAGAGAGGACATTCTTGAACCCCCAAACCCTCCAGCAGTAGATGGGGTGGGGGGCCTATAACAGCAATGTTTTAGGAATACTGACAGATCTAGGTGGGAGGAATTTGAGGAGTGGCCTTCAGTAAATCACAGGCTGACCTGAATCAGGATATCTGGTATCTGGTTCATGGTGCCCTTTCCCTTTAGCTGGGGTGAGCCAGGCAAGTCAGAGCAGCTCTCCAGCGCACTCATTGCTCCCACTGTAGCGAGAAAGAGGAAACCACAGACCTGGTCACCACTGGAGGTTCCACCCGTGGGAGCCTTTCCTATCCTCACCCCAAGCCTGAGCACCCCCTTCTCACATACCCAGGTGTGTGCCTGCTACTGAGGTTTATATGATCACTGTTCACATTTCTTTATATGTAAAAAGTTGTTGAAATAATACAATATCTGATAAGGGTAAACAGCAGAGAAGGGGCTTTCATGAGGAAGTGTGAGTGGAGGGGAGGCCTGCCACATTTTGTAATCCGGTGTCTGAAAAGGCAGCTTCGGGGCCATCTAATCCTGGCTAGACAGGAACCAGGTTGCCCTGGGACCTGGGCTGGGAAGGCCGTGGGTCTCCGCTGTCTGGCTGTCAATCCTTTAAGCTGATCTGACATGGATGTTTGGCCAGCGCCTGGTGGCTGCCCAACAAACGGTGCCTCATTCTCCTCTCTCAAAC
>NW_011495080.1:8788727-8799580 GCF_000754665.1 Bison bison bison | reverse complement strand
CCTCTCTCAAACATGCCCTGATGCTGGGGCTGGACGAGGCCCAGCGCCCTCTCTCGGTTCTCACCGCCAGGGGGCGTTTGGCCGGGGTCGTCCAGCCTGATCAAGACCCGAGCTCGGCCACGGGAACTCCTCCACCGCCTCTCCCTCTGGCGAATGCCCGGTCCAGAAACCGCCTGGCCGCGGGCTCAAGGAGCCCCCAGAAACCGCGCCGCCGCGGGTTCGGGGCGCTGAGCTCCGGCTCTTCCTGCAGACTTCCAAACCCCGCTGAAAGGGGGCTGGCCGGAAGAGAGGTCTGGGCTCACCGACAGCAGTGCAGAGGTCGTCGGGAAGAGTTAATCAAGGGCCCCACACTGGGATGTCAGATACCAGATTCTAATCTTAAGGCTGGGCGTCTCTGGGCCTCAGCTTCCTCATCTGAAAAATCCACACGCTACAGTCCATTTTTTAGGTCTATTCTCGGTTTATTATTCCGGGATTCCATACATAAACTTACAGGTGAGAGGTGAGGCCCTTCTACAGCCCGGGTCCAATCATCCAGCAGCCACAACTTGCGTCTGAGCCAACACGCCAATATAACACATCTGGAAAACAGTTGTATTTCTTGTGCCAGCTTAGGTCTGTGGGTAGTGGCCATCCGCACTGCTGTGCTGAGAAGGAAGCTGAAGCCTTATCTGAGTCCAACAAGAGACGGGATGGTTGAGGGTTAAAAGCTGGGCTCACAGGCAGGGGCCTTCGCCAGCTGTGTGAATCGCGCAAGTTACTCCATCTCCCCCAGCCCAGGGGATGGTAACTGCCTGCTTCCCTGGGTTGGTTGTGCTGATGAATGAGATAATGCACGGAAAACTGCTCTCATGGGGTCTGGTACATAATCAGTGCCCTGCTAGGAAGAGCCAGGGCTGCCTGGGGTGGGCATGGAAGCGGGGGGAGCAAAACAGAGGGGCTTTCCTAGACACGTTATCTTCTCTCTCTCTTCCCAGGGCTCATTTCTGGTGATGAGGGCACTGTTTCTCTCAGAGGGAGATTAGGCACCTCACAGGGTGAGAGTGGAGTCGGAAGAGACGGCCCACCCCCAAATCCTCCTGAAACTTTGAGTTGCCCCTTTCGTTTTCCTTTGGTCCTGGATGGAATTTATTTCCAGAAATGCCTCTGTGATCCCCGCCCCCTGTTCTTCAGGGAGCCCACCCTATGCCCGTTTCTCCGGCCATAGACAGGAGACTGGTTGCCATCGTCCCTCCTCTATCCTGGATAGACCTGGAGGGTCTCAGGCCTATCTTCTGTAGGGGTCTTCCAGTTTCCAGCCCTGGGCCTCGAGAGGCAATGAGGAGAACAGCCAAGTTTACTGCAAAAAAATGCCCCGCCGCAGGCCCCCGCTGGCATCCAGTCACGTGCTCAACTTGCTGGGTGTCAGGAGAGAATTTCACTCGATCAGCAAATTTCCTTTTCTTGTTGGTTTTGTCTGCTGGCTTTCCCCCACGTTCTCTTTTTCCTTCTTCCCTTGAGTCAGCGATGCTGAGCCCAGCGACTCAGATGGAGTGAAGAGAAAGAGAGACTGTCCAGGGCGCACCCAGATCCCTTTAGCTGCATATCCCAGGCCAGCTTCCCTGGTGTTTCAGCTGGTAAAGAATAGGCCTGCAATATGAGAGATCAGGGTTCGATCCCTGGGTTGGGAAGATCCCCTGGAGAAGGGAACGGCTACCCACTCCAGTATTCTGGCCTGGAGAATTCCATGGACTATAGAGCCCATGGGGTCCCAAAGAGTTGGAGACGACTGAACGACTTTCCCTTCACCCAGGCCAGCTCTGCGCTATGGTGACCTGCGCTTTGGGCCCCCTTTTCTGCCCAGACAAGTAAACATCTGCCCCTGCCTGGGGCTGGTGTAAGGGCATTGGCGGGGGAGAGCAGGCACTAGTCACCTGTGGTCTCCTGGGAGCCCTGCCTGTTTGCCAGGCCCATGGCTCCCTTTCCTGAAGCTCATTCCCAGCTCTTTGGACTTGGATCACTTCGGACCCTTTAACACAGTGCTTTGCAATACGCTTTGTTCTCACTAAAACTTTGAGTAGGTCCTGTTACCTGACTTGTTACTGTCAGCAGCCCAACTGAGCAGTAGTAATAAAATAGTAGTCAGTAAACCAGTGACTTTTCATCTGAGCATGAAGATTTGAAGGGACATTTGGAAGAATCCTGCCCACAAAAATACTACCCTACACTCGGGTCTAAAAGTCTATCAGTATGTATATTTAGCATAAGTATGTCCCATGCAATATTGGGAACTTACTTATACTAAAAATTTATCTATTGTTTATCTGGGATATACTTATGTTAAAAATGATCCATTTTATCTGAAATTCAAATTTCACTGGGCCCCTGGTTTTTTATCAGCTATATCTGGTATATAATATTAGCCCCATGAGCCCTGAACTAAGACTGCAGATGAGCCTCCGTTTCCAAGAAATGCTCACTCCAGGCACAACCACAGCACCCCCAGCTGTGGGGGACCCCCCTTTCTGGTGGGCTTTGTCTCTCTCCCATTCTACTGAGTAGGCTCACTTAGGATCTCTTCTTTCTCCTCCTTCTATGCTGCAGCCTCTTCCCAGGCTCACAAAACCCCAGCCCAACTTGCCCAGGTGAGCAACTTGCCCAGTAGACAGTAATCTGCAAGGAGCTGGGGGTTGGGGTGGTGCTGAGTAACCAATACCTCCAGCTGGCACTTCTGCAATTTGGGCTACTTCCTAAGACCCTCTTTCTTGCCTCACTGGAAGACAAGGGGGTCCCCCCCTCTCATAGCAACATTGGGAGGGGGCTGCTAGAGAGAAGTGAAAAGGACTTAGAGTCTGGAAACTTTGATTCCATACCAGCTGAATACAAGGGCTTCCCTGATAGCTCAGTTGGTAAAGAATCTGCCTGCAATGTGGGAGACGTGGGTTCGAGTCCTGGGTCAGGAAGATCCACTGGAGAAGGGAAAGGCTACCCACTCCAGTATTCTGGCCTGGAGAATTCCATGGACTGTATAGTCCATGGGGTTGCAAAGAGTCAGACACGACTGAGCGACTTTCACTCACTCAGTTGAATACTGTTCCCAGCCTTCTTAGTAACTCCAGGCCTTTGGAGCCTTCATTGCCTCATCTGCAACAGGGCTGATAATACCCAGCTAACTCCACTGGAGTGAGAGTGATATACAAACCTCAAGAATGAATAACTGACCAAACATGCAGATCTTCACCATCCCGTCTTTCTCACTCTCACCCTCCAATTCAGGGACTGCTTCAGCAGCATGTATACCTTTTAAAGAAATATCCCCCAGTGGTCATTTGACAGAACCCCAAATGACAGTGATCAAGATCCAAATGGGCCACAGAACTGAACCTTCTGGAAACAAGGTCCCCAGCTTTGCTTTCTGAGCTACTGCTGATGTGAAGAGCAGATGCCTCCTCCTGTAAGGCAGCTTTTGGGGCTGACTGCATCCTGTAAACCTCCCCAGGGTGACGGCTGCCTTTTCAGCCTAGGATCCAGCAGTCTTTAGCCCAGCCTGTAGGATTCCATCCTCTCCTCCTTGGGCCCAACACAACTCTCGGGGTACAGCTCCCTCCTGGGGCACTGCCTTGAGGCCCACACAGTGCCAGTGTGGACAGGAAGGAGAGATACAGTGCAATAAGCCAGGCTCTGGGTAGAAGCTCATCCTGGCTCTGCAGAAACACAGGGGGAATCAGGATGCTCTGAGCTGCAAATCCCAAAGCTGAGATCTGTCTGTCTCCATTAATTCATTCACCAGACACATATTGGGCACTTCCTTCCCATCACAGCAGACAGGGAGACAAAAACAAACACAGGAGCTTACAGCCTGGTCCCTCGTGCTTTGTCTCTCCTGAACGTCTCTCCACAAAACCTGCTCCAGCTCTGGGGCTGGCAGCTTTCCCTCCCCCTGTCCCAGATTCTCTGAGATATGGGGTCTTGTCCAAAGCCCTTCCCTACACACCCCTAATTCCATCCAGATGTCAGGGAGGAGAAAGACAGGGTAAGAACAAGCAGCTGCACAGTGAGGCTAACTTATCAATAGACTCTGCCAAAGACCCCAGAGACCTAGACTGACTTTTTACATGTAGCACGTGTCCATTAAGGGCTTTTATGTCCCAGGCCCTAGGGCTGTAGGAGTAAACAAGACAGCGATCCTTGCCCTGATGGAGCTTACTGTGGATCTAGTGTGAGAACAGATAAGTAATAACAATCTAATAATAAATTAGGTAATAATAACAGTATAGGTCATAACAGATAAATAATTACAACATGATGAGGATTATGCTAAGAGAAGGGAAACTGCTGTGGCATAAAGCAGGGGTCTCAGCCAAACCTGGGGGTTTGGTATCTGTGGCAGAAAAGGGCTCCCCAGGGACTTCACTGGTGGTCTAGTGGCTAAGACTTCATGCTCCCAAAGCAAGGGGCCCAGTTTCGACCTCTGGTCAGGGAACCAGATCCCTCATGCCACAACTGAGTGTTCTCATGCCGCAACTAAAGATCTGGCATGCTGCAATGATGATCGAAGATCCTGAGTGCCACAACTAAGACCCGGCATGGTCAAGTAAATAATTAAAAAATAAAAGAGAGAGAAGGGCTCCCCCAAAGATGAGGGGACTGAGAACCAAAGGCTGAGCAGGGGCTCTCCAGGCAGAGGAGGAGACAGAGTAACAGTGTTTTGAAATTCCCAGTGCAGGAGAGAGTCTCTAGAACCTTGAAAACATGATGCTTGTATGATTCCATTGATACAAAATGTTCAGAATTGACAAATTCATGGAGAAAGAAAGCATATTAGCAGTTGGGATGATGGGGCTTATAAAGAACGACTGCTGAGGGGTTCAGATTTCTTTCTGGGGTGATAAAAATATTGCAAAATTAAACAGTGAGGATGATCACACACTCTTGTGAATACAGGTGTCCTCCAACATCCAAAAGTAAAGTGTTCCTATGAAACCTTTTGTTAGCCAAGATGGCATAAAGCAAAGAAACGATTACCTTAGGACACATCCAGCTAATGGACGCGTAGAGTAAATCAGGTTAAAGCACAGATGCTCACAGACACAATGTGAAGCTATGGCAGCTTGATGCTGAGTGTAGCTGCCAAGGAGGGAGTTGGCAGGGCCCCTCCCACTGCTCAGGGTGCACACTCCTCTCTAACCACCCGCTGCAAAACCAGTGCTGAGCCACGTTTTTGTTTTCCACCTCTTTTCGTCCACTTGGGATTGCTTTCCATTAGTGAAAACAGGTACTAACGTAACTCTTTCATAAAAGTGAGGTGACTAAAGCAAACTTTCAAAAAGCAGGAGATACTTATATATGAAAAGACACTGAATTTTACACTTTAAAATAGTGAATTGTATGGTATGTGAATTATCTCCATTTTTTTAAGGTAGGAGGACAGCCTGAGGCCCACTGAGCACCTGAATGATGCTCAGCTCACATGGGACAAGAGGGGGAGTTGGGCAAGACCAGAGCCTGCAGAACCTCCTTCAGAGGGGCTTGATCAGAGGAGCATGGAAATCAGCCAAAGGTTTGAAGCTAGAGAGTGACATGAGCACGTTGGTGCTTTAGGAAGATGGCTCTGGCTGCAGTGGAGGATGCATTGAATGGAGGCTGGGAAGACCAGTTAGGAGGGTGCTGTGGCCCAGGTAAGGGACTGTGGGACCCTGACCCAGGAGCAGCAAGGGAGGAGAAAAGCAGGATTTGAGGGGGAGGCGGGGGGGAGCTGACAGAGCTTGGGGATCGTAAATGGAGGGATGAGGAGAGGAAGGAGTTGAGGGTGAGGAGGCAAATGGCACTGAGGGTGAGGTGCCAGGGCAGGTGAGACTGGGGTCATGTATTGGGAGGAGGGAGCCTGGGGGAGCAGGGGCAGAAGAACCGTGTTTCATCCACTTGGAGCAGGTGGAGCCTGCAAGGTACTCGGGGGGATGACCGGCTCTCTGAGACAAGTGCTCAGGAGACAACCTGGGCTGGCAGGAAGACCCTGAAGGCAGCAGCATGTGAGGTCACTGGGGCCTTGGGATTGAGGGAGCCCCCCTACTCCAAGGAGAGGGAGAGGCCAGCCAGAGCCTTTGGGAACCCAGTACCTGAGCACAAAATGAGGAAAAGACCTTTCAGGGAGCCTGAGAAGGAGAAATCAGAAGCCAACTAGATGTGAGGGGCACATGGAGGTCTAAGGGAGGGCATGTCTTGATCAGCCATGTGAGCACTACTGGGGGCCCAGCCAGTGGGGACACGCATGTATCCACAGGGTTCAGGGAGAGGTCAGTAACAGGTGACCCTGAGAAGGTCAGAGTTGGCACCACGACCTGAAGACCGGAGTAGACGGAGGAGGAAGACATGGAAATGATTCTTGGGAAAAGTTTGTTTGAGGGGGCAGGGAGAACCCAAAAGAGGACTAAGGGTAGTAGGGAATTCTGAGATCCCCAAGAGGCAAGAGATAAAAGTTGTGCAGAGATTTCTAAGGAACTGGGCGGTGCCAGAATTCATAGCATCCAGTATTCTGGCCTCAGATGGGAGGCAGGATGCGGAGCAGGAAGGAAGAAGAAGAAGCAGGGCCAAGGTGGGGGAAGAGCAGAAGGGTATAAGGGTTCTCTCTGTATTATTTGCTACAGCTGTGTATGAATGTATAATTATTGCAAAATAAAATATTTTAAAAATTAAATCAAGACTTTCCTGGGGGTCCAGTGGTTAAGACTCCATGCTGCCCATGTAGGAGGCAAGGTTTCTATCCCTGGACAAGGAGCTAAGATCTGCTGTTCAGCATGACCAAAGACTAAAAAATAGACAGGTGGATTTTAAAATAATTAAAAATTAAATTATATATATTACAATTAAATAAGTTATAGTTTTAAAGATAAATACTATAAACTCATCACTTCCTAATTATTTCACTCTATTTCAGGAGAGAATCTGCCAGCAGTGCAGGAGATCTAGGTTCGATCCGTGGTTCAGGAAGATCCTCTGGAGAAGGGAATCCAGTATTCTTGCCTGGAGGGTCCCATGGCCAGAGGAGCCTGGTGGGCTATAGCCCATGGGGTCGCAAAGAGTAGGACATGTCTGAGCGACTAAGCACACACATACTCAGCTCTTAAGGATATTACATCTATGGTAACTGATATCACGTCAGCAGCTTGAAATAGGCCACAATGGGAGTATGTATACTGTAGGAGTCAGGAAACACTACAAATCAGGGTTTTCCCCGCCCCCTCCAGAGCCCCTTTTCAAAAGGCTGCTGGCATACCACTGGGCTGGCCAGCTTGTCAGAGTCTGAGAAGGTGAAGTAGTCTTTCTGGAGGACAGAAGCAACAGTTGACTGGGGACATGGGCTAGTGAGACTGCTGGGCCCCGTTGTGGTGAGACCAGGTCTTCACGGCCTGCCTGCCAAGCGTTATGGAAAGTCGTTGGCTACCTTTGTTGACGGTTTGAGTTTTCCCAGGAGCGTTCAAGGGAAGGACAAGGGAGAGAGGGAGTCTGGCGCTTGGAGCTGGAGTGTGGAATCTGAGCTGGGAAGGAAGGCATGTGAACACAGTGGGGACCGGGGGATGGAGACAGCACGGAGGCATTATGGGCTGGTGGTCCCAAAGGACCTAAGGAGCAGGGTGTTACGGGTGACCAAGCAGGTGAGCTGAAAGGGCGGGGGCTGCAGCCAGGGGCCACATGGACTGCAGGTGTTATCAGGGGACAACCAAGATCCACAGCAGGGGCTGGAATGGAGGAGAGGGCCTTATGGGTGAGGAGTCAAGGATGTGAGAGGCTAGGAGTTCAACAGGTCATTTCCTTGCACGCTGGTGTCTCCCAGGATTGTGGCAGGACATGAAGAAGAAGGAGAAAGGAAAATGGAGAGGGAGGGAGGGAGAAAAGGACCCAAGAGAGGAAATAAAAGTGTTCTTTGAGAAGGCAAGAAAGGGAGACTAATGTGTAAAGCTGGAGGATGTTTGGGGGCATCATTTAATGATATTAAATGTCTCTATTTTAATCAAAAAGCCTAAAAGGCTTGATTGAGAGTCTAAATTACCCCAGGGACCAGGCTTAATTGCTGCCTTTGCAATTCTTAAGTTGTCATAGAAGTCGGAAATTATCAGACGCTTCTGAGTGTGTCCCAAACCACAGGACAAAGGATAAGCAAGAAAATGAAGAGTGAAAAGGGCCATTCTATCGGTGCACTGGGACCACCCCTCCCAAGCATGAGTGTCTGCTCTCTGGGCTACAGTGAGGCAGGAGGCTTCAAAGGGGAGCATCAGCCAGAAGGTAGGATCTGGGACGGAATCTCAAGGAGACAAGTCTGACTCCTCCAAGGACCCAAACAGGGACCCAGGAACCCCCTCCTCAAGCTCTGGGAGTGAAGGGATGGTGGGAAGTTCTGTCAAGTTGCAGAAACCGTATCTTTCTTTTTTTTAAATATATTTCTAATTGGAGCATAATTGCTCCAATGTTGTTACAATGTTGTGTTGGTTTCTACCATACAACAATGTAAATCAGCCATAAATATACATATATTCCCTCCCTCTTGAGCCTCCTTCCCACTGAAACCATATCTTTCTCACTCAAATTTATGGGGCCTGGCCCAGTGTCTCGTATATAGTAAGTCAGCAGGTGCTCAGTCGGTGTTTGTAGAATTAAGCATATTTTATTTGTTAATTACTAATAATTATTAATAAAAAAAAGTTTCCACCAGTTGGTTGATGTGTTTCCCTTCCAGATAGATTTTAAATTTCAAATGGGAAAGGGAAGGAGATATGAGCACAGTGAACTCTTCACCAGTGGACTTCCAGCTCTCAATGGAAAGTTTTCTGGTTGGTGGAGAAAAGGTGGAAAGAACCTTTCCTTTGCTTCTCGAATTACCACAAGGGGCGTGGCTGCTCCAGAGCCTTGCGCTTGTCACCGCTCAGTTAATCCTGCAGCTACGAATGCAGGCCACCAAACTAGCGCTGTCCAATGAGCCGACCCCGGGCCCCATTCCAACCTCATCACAGCCCTTGAAGAGAGGGATGCTATTATGTCCACTGTATCAGTCAGGACCTCTGGGTTCCCAGAGGCCCCTGCGTGACACCATTGGCCAAGGCATGGGCATGGGCCACCCACCCTCCTTCACCCACAGAGTCGGAGCCTGTAAACCCACACCTGTCCCCCATGAACCCTAGGGCTGAAGTCACAGCAAGTGGCCCTCCTCTCACCAACTCAGAGCTCAGTTGCTGTGACCCTTTGGATAAACACTCACCCCATCTTGTCCCAAAACTTGTGCCAAATCACATTCTGGTTCTGGAGGTTGAGGCCAGAGATGGAAAAATCCAGATTTCACTGCCAGAAGAGCTTCAACTGGGGGGCCAGGCAGGGGTGGAAGGCAGAGAGAAGTAGAGGAAATGACTCAGAAACAGCTGAACTTAGAACAGCACAAAAATCTTTCGGGTGCTGCACAGAGGTATATTTTTTTTAATGAAGCTGTACCAAGGGAATGAAAAATTGCTTATGAGCAGAGGGCATTGGCCCAGGGAGCGGGTGAACTGACAAGGCAGACAGAAGAACTGCTGGGAGGGCAGTTTGCTCAGAAGCAGCAAAGGAAACTCAGAGCACTTTTTTTTTTTTACTTTAACCCCTTTTTTTTTTTTAACTTTTTATTTTCTATGGGAATATAGCCAGTTTCCAGTGAACATCGGAGGGACTCAGTCATACATTTGCATATATCCATGCTCCCCCAAACTTCCCTCCCATCCAGGATACCATGTAACATTGAACAGAGTTCCACTGGCTATAGAGCAGGCCCTTGCTGATTATCAATTTTAAATTTAGCAGTGTGCACATGTCCATCCCAAATGCCCTAACTGTTCCTTAGCCCCATCCTTTCCTTCAGCCAACCATAAGTTCATTCTAAGTCTGTGAGTCTCCTTCTGTTTTGTAAATAATTTCATTTGTCTCATTTCTTTTTAGAGTCCACATTTAAAGGATGTCATACAATGTTTCTCCTCCTCTGTCTGGCTTCTTTCACTCAATATGACAATCTCTAGGTCCATCTAAGTTACTACAAATGGTATTATTTCATTCTTTTTAATGGCTCAGTATTACAGGAATGGCTGAATTTAACTCAGATGACCATTATATCTACTACTGCAGGCAGGAATCCCTCAGAAGAAATGGAGTGGCCATCATGGTCAACAAAAGAGTCTGAAATGCAGTACTTGGATGCAATCTCAAAAATGACAGAATGATCTCTGCTTGTTTCCAAGGCAAACCATTCAATATCACAGTAATCCAAGTCTATGCCCCAACCAGTAACGCTGAAGAAGCTGAAGTTGAACGGTTCTATGAAGACCTACAAGACCTTTTAGAACTAACACCCCAAAAAGATGTCCTTTTCATTATAGGGGACTGGAATGCAAAAGTAGGAAGTCAAGAAACATCTGGGGTAACAGGCAAATTTGGCCTTGGAATACACAATGAAGCAGGGCAAAGACTAATAGAGTTTTGCCAAGAAAATGTACTGGTCATAACAAACACCCTCTTCCAACAACACAAGAGAAGACTCTACACATGGACATCACCAGATGGTCAACACCGAAATCAGATTGATTATATTCTTTGCAGCCAAAGATGGAGAAGCTCTATACAGTCAACCAAACAAGACGGGGAGCTGACTGTGGCTCAGATCATGAACTCCTTATTGCCAAATTCAGACTGAAATTGAAGAAAGTAGGGAAAACCACTAGACCATCCAGGTAGGACCTAAATCAAATCCCTTATGATTATACAGTGGAAGTGAGAAATAGATTTAAGGGCCTAGATCTGATAGATAGAGTGCCTGATGAACTATGGAATGAGGTTCGTGACATTGTACAGGAGACAGGGAT
>NW_011495080.1:8787847-8788627 GCF_000754665.1 Bison bison bison | reverse complement strand
AAAGATGGGCTCGATAAAGGACAGAAATGGTATGGACCTAACAGAAGCAGAAGATATTAAGAAGAGATGGCAAGAATACACAGAAGAACTGTACAAAAAAGATCTTCACGACCCAGATAATCACGATGGTGTGATCACTGACCTAGAGCCAGACATCCTGGAATGTGAAGTCAAGTGGGCCTTAGAAAGCATCACTACGAACAAAGCTAGTGGAGGTGATGGAATTCCAGTTGAGCTATTCCAAATCCTGAAAGATGATGCTGTGAAAGTGCTGCACTCAATATGCCAGCAAATTTGGAAAACTCAGCAGTGGCCACAGGACTGGAAAAGGTCAGTTTTCATTCCAATCCCAAAGAAAGGCAATGCCAAAGAATGCTCAAACTACCGCACAATTGCACTCATCTCACACGCTAGTAAAGTAATGCTCAAAATTCTCCAAGCCAGGCTTCAGCAATATGTGAACCATGAACTTCTTGATGTTCAAGCTGTTTTAGAAAAGGCAGAGGAACCAGAGGTCAAATTGCCAACATCCGCTGGATCATGGAAAAAGCAAGAGAGTTCCAGAAAAACATCTATTTCTGCTTTATTGACTATGCCAAAGCCTTTGACTGTGTGGATCACAATAAACTGTGGAAAATTCTGAAAGAGATGGGAGTACCAGACCACCTGATCTGCCTCTTGAGAAATTTGTATGCAGATCAGGAAGCAACAGTTAGAACTGGACATGGAACAACAGACTGGTTCCAAATAGGAAAAGGAGTTCATCAAGGCTGTATATTG
>NW_011495080.1:8753909-8787562 GCF_000754665.1 Bison bison bison | reverse complement strand
CATTCAGTAAACAAAGATCATGGCATCCGGTCCCATCACTTCATGGGAAGTGGATGGGGAAACAGTGGAAACAGTGTCAGACTTTATTTTTCTGGGCTCCAAAATCACTACAGATGGTGACTGCAGCCATGAAATTAAAAGACGCTTACTCCTTGGAAGGAAAGTTATGACCAACCTAGATAGCATATTCAAAAGCAGAGACATTACTTTGCCAAGAAAGGTTCGTCTAGTCAAGGCTATGGTTATTCCTGTGGTCATGTATGGAAGTGAGAGTTGGACTGTGAAGAAGGCTGAGCGCCGATGAATTGATGGTTTTGAACTGTGATGTTGGAGAAGACTCTTGAGAGTCCCCTGGACTGCAAGGAGATCCAACCAGTCATTCTGAAGGACATCAGCCCTGGGATTTCTTTGGAAGGAATGATGCTAAAGCTGAAATTACAGTACTTTGGCCACCTCATGTGAAGAGTTGACTCATTGGAAAAGGCTCTGATGCTGGGAGGAATTGGGGGCAAGAGGAGAAGGGGGTGACAGAGGATGAGGTGGCTGGATGGCATCACTGACTCGATGGACATGAGTCTGAGTTAAGTCTGGGAGTTGGTGAAGGACAGGGAGGCCTGGCGTGCTGCGATTCATGGGGTCGCAAAGAGTCAGACACAACTGAGCAACTGATCTGATCTGATCTGATCTGATTATTCCATTGTATGTATGTATCATATGTTCTATATTCATTCCTCTCTTGATAGATATTTAGGATGGTTCCATGTCTTGTCTATTGCAAACAGTGCTGCAATGAACATTGGAGTGCATGTATCCTCTCATATCATGTTTTTCTCCAGATATATGCCCAGGAGTGGGATTGCAGGGTCATATGTCAGAACTCAGAGCGCATTCTTAATCACTGAATTCCAGGAGGTCACCAGATTCTACTGCCACTCAATAATGTGGTCCCTAAATATGGTAGATACCAAATACAACAGTCACTAAATATTGTGGACACTAAATGCCACAGGCACTAAATATTATAGGCACTAATACTCTAGTAACTGGATCCCACACCTCAGACTAGAAATTTTTCATATTATTTCCCCAGTAGACTAGGCCTAAGGAAGACCAATGATGTTCGTTTAAAGAGTATTGTCTTGGGGCTTCTGAATTCACTTGTGAGCCCATTGGGAAGCCGGGGTAGAAGGACAAGAGCCTGATGGCAGGTCAGGACTGGAGGGAGGGGAAAGGTGGAAAGGTATTCATTCATTTGTACATGAGTCCAGAAGCTGCTGGAGAAGGAAATGGCAACCCACTCCAGTACTCTTGCCTGGAGAATCCCAGGGACAGCGGAGCCTGGTGGGCTGCCGTCTATGGGGTCGCACAGAGTCGGACATGACTGAAGCGACTTAGCAGCAGCAGCATCCAGAAGCTGCTCTCTCTTTCCTGGGGGCAAGTGAAATTTCTTTCCCATTTGGTTGCCCCTTTGGTGCAGAAAACCATTTCTACTCTTACTCATCTGAGACTGGGAACCAGGTAACTCCAAAGTTGCCCATGGGGACTTCCCTGGTGGTCCAGTGGCTAAGACTCCACTATCCCAGTGCAGGGGTCCAGGTTAAATCTCTGGTCAGGGAACCAGATCCCACATGCGACAACTAAAAAAAAAAAAAAAAAAAATATCCCGCATATCACATATCACAGCTAAAAAGAATCTGCATGCTACAGCGAAGACTGAAGATCCCCATGTGCCTGTGGGAAACCAAGACCCAGCACAGCCAAATAAATAAAAATCAAATGAATATTTTTTAAAAATATAGGCTTCCCTGGTAGCTCAACTGGTAAAGAATCCGCCTGCAATGCAGGAGACCTGGGTTCGATCCTTGGTTGGGAAGATCCCCTGGAGAAGGGAACGGCTACCCACTCCAGTATTCTGGCCCGGATAATTCCATGAACTGTATAGTCCATGGGGTCGCAAAGAGTCAGACACGACTGAGAGATTTTCATTTTCATTTTTAAAAAAGAAAGAAATTATTCCATGGTGAATTAAAAATAAAGTTGCCCACAGATCATTTTTGTCAAGGTTGGTATTTGTCACCAAGAAGTGTTTGGTTTTTAATTGTGTTTGGAAATTTAGAGAGGAGAGGGGTTGGGGTTCTATTTTATTTAGATTTTATCCGTGGCCTTTCTCCTGCGGCCTGTGGCTCTCCCTGGCAGCTCCGCATCAGAGAGACTTAGGGAGCCAGAGGAAGGCCAGGTCTTGGTGTGACAGCTGCAGGAATTCACCACAGAGAAGGGCCTCCTGTGCTGCATGGGTTCCCCTGCAGAGTCAGCATCCTACACACACACACACACACACACGCACACACACACACACACTCACACACATGCACACACACACACACCATCTCCATGTCTCTCTCTGCTTCTCCCCCAGCTTGCACAGGAGCACAGGATGGAGCTGTGTCCCAGGTGCGTTCACAGAGTTGACCTTGCAGCTCCTGGCATCCCCCTCAGCTGTGTGAAGGGAGGTGGTGCAGAGGGAGCCAAAGCCCAGGCCTCCTGTGACTGCCCTTCCCTCCTATGGTGGGTCACAGTAGGGGGGACCCTATAGGAGTCTCCAGCACCCCAGTCTGGCCCTGCAGCAGCTTGATTCTCCCATTTGAGGGGACTGCTCCACACTGAGGAGGGGGCTTCGGCTGCTGGCCCAGCTGAGGGACATCCAGGTGGTCATGGCTGGAGGCTCCCTGATGCCCGCTTACACTGACTTTTCTGGGGACCAAAGAGATACCAATACTCTCCAAGCCCTCAGAGTTTGCTTTCTGAAATCTTTTCCTTATCATGATACATGCTTATTGTAGAAAAGATGAAAAAATCAAAAAAATATAAAGACGACCAAAAATGGTTGTGGAGTGTCCCTTACCTGGAAGCGACCACTAGTAAACCTCCAGCATATTGTCTTCCAAGCTTCTCTGCTGCTTCTTTGCCTTCATACGGTTGAGCTCATATTGTCGTCTTACTTTTGTGCCCTGCTTGTTTTTCTTAACAGTAGATAAGACATTCTCTATGGTATTGAGCATTTCATAATGTTGTTTTAAAGGCTGTGTGTGATGGTTAATTTACTTTCATGTGTCGGCTTGACTGGCCATGGGGGCCCAGATTAAACATTATGTCTGGATATGTCCGTGAGGTGGTTTCTGGATGAGGTTAGCATTTGAATCAGTGGACTCAGTAAAGGACCTGAATAGAAAAAAGGGGGAAGGAAGAAAGAGGAATTTGGTGCTTTTTTTCTGCTTTACTACTGGAGCTGGAACATCTCATTTCATCTTCTCTTGCCTTCAGACTGGCTTTATACCACTGGCTCCCCTGCTTCCTAGGCCTTTAGACTTGAAGTAAATTTCACCACCGTCTTTCCTGGGTCTCCACCTTGCAGATTACAGACTGTGAGACTTCTCAGCCTCCATAATCATATAAGCCAATTCTCTGTAATGCGTCTTGGTGATCGATAGATCTCTGTCTCCAGTCTGAAGAACCCTGACTAATACAAAAGCTGTCACTGAGCCATCTCATATAGAAGAAATGAAAATACTTTCCACCTCTCAGTGGACAGAGCAGCAAAGAATTGGCAGCCTTCTTTGTTTTAATGCTTTATTTTTGTATTGCACTGAGTCTTTGTTTCAGAGAGGAGGGTTTCTCTACTTGTGGTCTGCAGGCTTCTCATTGTGGTCGTTTCTCTTGCTGCACAGCACAGGCTCCAGAGCACAGCACAGGCTCTAGAGCATGGGCTCAGTGGTTGTGGCACATGGGCTTAGGTGCCTGTAGCATATGGGATCTTACTGAATCAGGGATGGAACCCATGTCCCCTGCCTTGGCAGGAGGAGTCTTAACCCCTGGATCACCAGGGAAGTCCTTCGCATTCAGCACAGCAGGTGTGTGAGTGCTAAGGTGCACCACAGACAAACAACCAGTAGGAGACACAGACACAGATACAGATACAAATAAGCCACAGTATCCATCTCATTTACAATTACTGTAAGAGATTGGTTCATGCAACTATGGATGCTGAGAAGTCCAAGATCTGAAGTTAGCAAGCTAGAGACCAGTCAGTGGTGCAAGTTCCAGTCCTAGGCTGAGTCTGAAGGCTGAATACTGATACCCCAGCTCAAAGAAAGGCAGAGAAAGAATCTCTTATCACTCAGTCTTCTATTTTATTCCAGCTTTCAACAGATTGGATGAGGTCCACCCACCCTGGGGAGGGAAATCTGCTTAGTCTTCTTGTTGTCATCGCTCAGTCATGTCTGACTCTTTGTGACCCCGTGAACTGAAGCACGCCAGGCTTCCCTGTCTTTCACTATCTCCTGGAGCTTGCTCAAACTCACATCCATTGAGTCATGAAGCCCTCGAACTATCTCATCCTCTGTCGGCCCCTTCTCCTTCTGCCCTCAATCTTTCCCAGCATCAGGGGCTTTTCCAATGATGTTAATTGGAAATTAACATCCAGTGATGTTTCTCATGCAGAAACACCCTCACAGACACACCCAGAATAATACTTAACCAAATAAATATCTGGGCACCCTGTGACTAAGTCAAGCTGACTCATAAAATGAAGCATCCAGCGCCTCCTTCCAGATGAAGGCATTTGTTTCCCAGCTGGCAGAGTGACTGCTCACAGCTGGGTGTCTTACCAGGAGCTATCCTCCCCCAAAGATCCCCCCCACTCAAAGCACAGCCCCCTCCCAATGACTGGTGCATGTGGGGGATGCCAGAGCCCCCTTCCCTCTACTTGGAACAACCCTGAAGGGCCCTCCCAGCTTTAGGTCTCCCCACGGGATTAGCTGGTGACTCTGTTGTAACTATATCACAGTTCAAGTCGCCTCCTGCTCACTCCTCTTCCCTCACTCCTTGGCAGATGCTGCTCTCGAAGTCTCCCCAATAATCAGACACAGATCCCTGTCTCAAGAGTTTCCCACCAGCCTGACCTAGCTGGAGGAGGGAGAGGCTGAGTTTCGAGGGGGAACAGAACTCTGAGCAGGGCAAGTATCCCCGTAGACAGACTCTGAAATACAATCAGAGCTTTCTGTGGGATTGGAGAGGCTGCAGCTGAGCAAGAGGTGGAGTGGGTAGAATGAGAGGATTAGGAGACAGGTGGAAACAAAGTAAGCATTGACCTAACCAACCTGCAAATATTAATCATTTAGTTGTCTCCCTGTTCACGGTGATAAATAAAAAACGTTGCAATGCATGTCTTGATTCCTAAATTCTTTCCTTCGCAGTTCTGATAACGTTTTAGGCCAGATCTTGAGCAGTGACATTATGAATGAAAGAATGTAAGTTTTCTAGAGACTACCAGAACTTTCTAAGACCCCTATTCACACTGCATTTACACAGCATTCTCTTTCAGTCAAACTCTTAAATTTATAAGAGACCCAATTTAGGGAAGGTCATTGATTCAGCTACAGAGTTAATTATTCATCTGAATTGGTTTGTGCAAAAGACTCCAGAGAGCCTACAAGAATAAATGGAAAAGCTATTAGAACTAACAGGCGAATTTAATAAAGTGGCTGCATGCAAAATTCAATAGCTTCCTCATCAACTAGCCACAACCAATTAGAAAATACAATGAGGGTGGATGGATAGAGGGAGCAGAGAAATCAGTTGAAAAACAATAACAGTAATGAAAATACCCGAGATTGACCTTACCAACAAGTGTGGGAAACAGGAAAACTAGATCTTAAAAATATATAAACTTCTCTAACACATATGAAATAGTTAGACAGAAAAGGCATGACATGTTCCTAAGTGGGAAGAGTGACTGTACCATAGGCTTAACCTATAAATTAAACACAATCCAATTAAAAGTCCAAGGACGTTTGTCATTTTCTTGTTAAACATGCCACACTTATCCTAAAGTTTACTGAGAAGAAACACAGAGTCAAGAATAGTTAAGAAAAAAATGTGTAGAGGAATGAAAAGGAATTTTATCCCACCAGCTATTAAATACACAATGAAGCTAAAATAATGCAAGAATTGGAAGACAGGTCAAGGGGATTGCAATCCTGTCAGAAGAGGCAGCATCATTTGATAAATAGTATGGAGACAGCTGGTTAACTAACTATTCGGGAGGAAAAATTATACCTTCTTTCACACCAGTCATCCAAATAAGTAAATTCCAGATGATGAAAGAGTTCAGTGTTATGGGTTGAACATATATATCCTAACCCCCAGCACCTTGGAATGTGACCTTTTCTGAAAATAGGGTCATTGCGTACGTAATTAATTAAGATAAGGTCAATACTGGCGTAGGATGGGTCCCTAATTCAGTAGGACTGGTATCCTTACAAGAAGGCGGCACGTGAAGACAGAAGCAGAGATGGGAGTTATGCAAAGCTGCAAACCAAGGAACATCTGGGGTACCAGAAACAGGAAAAGGCAAGGAAGGACCCTTCCCTAGAGGTTTCGGAGGGTGTGTGGCCCTACCAGCACCGGACTTCTAGCCTCCAAAACTGTGAGACAGTTCTTGAGACTTCCCTGGAGTCCAGTGGTTAAGACTCCGAGCTCCCAATGCAGGGGACACAGGTTCAATCCCTGGTTGGGGAACTAAGATCCTGCATGGTTCATGATGCCATGAACGCCAAAAAAATCAAACAAAAATGAACCACCTACTTCGTGGTACTTGGCTACAGAAGCCCAAGGAAACTAACATCGTGTATAAATTGGAACCGTTTAAATTTTTAAAGGACATATAGGTGAAAAATGCATGTGCTTCCAAAAGCAATAAGGACTTTATAAGCATAAAAGTGATGGGAAAAATCCAAAGGGGAAATCAATACTTGTTATACATTAAAAAACTTAAACTAACATAAAAAATAGCTTTACCCAAAACCAAAAGGTAAACAACAAACTAGGAGAAGATATAATTGCTACAACATGATAAGTGACCATTATTCTTTTTTTTAATTTTTAAAAGTTTTTATTGGGGTATAGTTGCTTTACAATGTTGTGTTGGTTTCTACTGTACAACAAAGTGAATCCGTTTATGTATACCTATATCCCCTCTTTTTTAGATTTCACTTCCATTTAGGTCACCACCGAGCACTGGCGGGAATTCCCTGTGCTATCCAGTAGATTCTCACTAGTGATCTGTTTATGCATAGCAGTGTATATATGTCAGTCTCCCAGTTTATCTCACCCACCCCTCTTCCCCACGTGGTATCATGTTTGTTCTCTACTTCTGTGTCTCTATTTCTGCTTTGCAAATAAGTTCATCAGTACCAGTTTTCTTCCTCGGTGGATCAGGCAGTAAAGAATCTGCCCACAATGCAGGAGTCCTGGGTTCAATCCCTAGGTTGGGAAGATGCCTGGAGAAGGGAATGGTGACCCACTCCAGTATTCTTGCCTGGAGAATTCCATGGACAGAGAGCCTGGGGGGCGACAGTCTGTGGGGTCACAAGGAGTCAGACATGACTGAGTGACAAACACTTTCACCACATATACCACATATAAGCAATATTATGCTATATATGTTTTTATCTTTCTAACTTCCCTCTATGACAATCTCTAGGTTTATCCACATTTCTGCAAATGGCACTATTCCCTTCCTTTTTATGGCTGTATAATATTCCACTGTACATATGTATGACATCTTCTTTGTCCATTCCTCTGCTGATGGACATTTAAGTTGATTACACGTCCCAGATATTGTAAGTAATGCTGCAATGAACACTGGGATGCAGGTATATTTTTTAATTATGGTTTTCTCTGGGTATATGCCCAGTAGTGGGATTATTGGGTCATTGCAGCCCTATTTTTAATTTTTTGAGGAACCTCCATACTGTTCTACATACTGACTGTACCAATTTACATTACCACCAACAGTGTAGGAGGGTTCCCTTTTCCCTTTATCCTCTACAGAATTTATTGTTTGTAGATTTTTTTGATGATTGTCATTCTGATCAGTGTGAGGTTATACTTTACTGTAGTTTTGATTTATATTTCTCTAATAATTAGTGATGTTGATCATCTTCATGTGTTTGTTGGCCATCTGTATCTCTTTGGAGAAATGTCTATTTAGGTCTTCCACCCATTTCTTTCATTGTGCTGGTTTTTTTTTTATTGTTCTGCTTGACCTGTTTGTATATTTTGGAGATTAATCCCTTGTCAATTGTTTCATATGTAAATATTTTCCCACTCTGAAGGTTGTCTTTTCGGTTTGTAAGTGGACATTATTCTTAATATATAAGAACTCTAAAACCCAGGAGAAAATCAGGTGAACACAAACAGAAGACTCACAGAATGTCCATGACTGTAAACATAAAAAATGTTTAAACCTATTAGTAACCAAATGCATATAAATTGGAAGATGGTAAATTTTGCCTTTCAAATTAGCCATGTGATACTACTTAATACAGATAAGGGTACAGTAAAACTTGTATGCACCCAATAATACTGTTCAAAGTTTAAATTATATTTTTAAGAATGCATTCTGGGGCTAGGTATAAATAGATATTTAAAATTCACACCCTTGATAAAGAAATTCTTCTAAAAGTCTAGCTTAAGGAAACAAACCAAATTTAGGCAAATATTTACCTATGAAGATGTTCATTCCTGCATAATTTATAATAATGACAAATTAGAAATATCCTCGTGCTCAGTCGTGTCCAATTCTTTGCAACCCTCTGGACTGTAGCCTGCCAGGCTCCTCTGTCCATGGAATTTTCCAGGCAAGAATGCTGGAGTGGGCTGCCTCTTCCTTAACCCAGGAATCAAAGCCGGCATATCCTGCATCTCCTACATTGGCAGGCAGATTCCTTACCACTGCACCACCACTGTCCAAAAACAGGGGAATCCTGCACAACCATGTAATGTTACATTACGAAATCACTAAAGGTGGTGATTTCCATTTAATTAATGAAATAGTCACAGTAAAAATCTAAGACCAAAAAGCTCACTATTACATGTATATTATAAACTAATCTTTATAAAACACAGAACTGCAGGGGAAAAAATGGATTAAAATAAGCTGGGATATTTTATCTTCTGGGCAGCATGATTTTGGGATGTTTTAATTTTTTATTGTGTTAAATATATATATAGCATAACATTTACCATTGTAATCATCTTTAGGTAAATAACTTAGTGGCATTAAGTACATTCACAATGCTGTGTGATCATCACCACTATTTCCAGAATTCATACCGAGACTCTTATACCTTTTAAACAATAACTCCCTATGCTCCCATGCTCCCTTCTGCATCAGATCAGATCAGATCAGATCAGTCGCTCAGTCGTGTCTGACTCTTTGCGACCCCATGAATCGCAGCACGCCAGGCCTACCTGTCCATCACCAACTTCCGGAGTTCACTGAGACTCACGTCCATCGAGTCAGTGATGCCATCCAGCCATCTCATCCTCCGTTGTCCCCTTCTCCTCCTGCCCCCAATCCCTCCCAGCATCAGTCTTTTCCAATGAGTCAACTCTTCGCATGAGGTGGCCAAAGTACTGGAGTTTCAGCTTTAGCATCATTCCTTCCAAAGAAATCCCAGGGCTGATCTCCTTCAGAATGGACTGGTTGGATCTCCTTGCAGTCCAAGGGACTCTAAGAGTCTTCTCCAACACCACAGTTCAAAAGCATCAATTCTTCGGCGCTCAGCCTTCTGCATAGCCCTTGGTAACCCCTGTTCTATTTTCCGTCTCTATGAGTTTGCCTCTTCTAGGTACTTTATTATATACGTGGAGTCAAACAGTATTTTCCTTTTGTGGCTTTTTTCACTTAGAGCAGTGAATTGAATGTTTAGATCCGCCCCCCCCCCCAAATTCATATATTGCAATATTAACCCTTGATGTGGTAATATTTGGAGATGGGAACTTTGGGAGGTGACCAGATCATAGGGTGGAGCACTCATGAAGGAGATTAGTGCATTTATCCTAGACCCCAGAGAGCTCCCTCATCCCTTCAGTCATGTGAAGTTACTGTGAGAAGGGGGCTATCAGTAGGAAATTGGACTCCCACTCAGGGTGTGTTAGTGGTACCGAATCCACCTGCCAATGCAGGAAAATCAAGAGACTTGTGCTTGATCCTTGGATTGGGAAGATCATCTGGAGGAGGGCATGGAAATCCACTCCAAGATTCTTGCCTGGAGAACCCTGTGAACAGAGGAGCCTGGTGGGCTAGAGGCCCTAGGGTTGCAAAGAGTTGGACGTGACTGAAGCAACTTAGCATGCAGACACGGAATCTGCAGCTGCCATGATTTTGGACTTCCAGCCTCCAGGTCTGTAAAAAACAATTTTCTGTTGTTTATAAGCCACCCATTCAATGGTATTTTGTTTTAGCAGCCTGAATGGACTAAGACACTTGGCACAATATTTTTAAGATTCATTCATGTTATAGCATGCATCAAAATATCATTCCTTTTTATAGCTGATATTCCATTTATATGCAATTTACATACCACATTTTGTTTATCAGTCTATCCATTGGTGGACTTTTGGATTGTTTTCCCCTTTGGCTCTTATGAATAATGCTACTGTTAACATTAGTGTACAGGTATCTAAGTCTCTGGTTTCAATTTTTGGGGGGCATATACCTAGGAATAGAATTGCTGGATTATGTGATAATTACATGTTTAACTTTTTGATGAATGGTTGGTTTTAAGTTTTTAAGTTTTCTTCTGCATTTTTCAGATTTTTTCTACTGAGCTTGTACTATTTTTAGCATTAAAAAAACATTTATTTTCAAATGCCTCTTCTTGTTTTTTTTCTTTTCTTTTCTCTATGCATAAGCACGCCTTCCTTGGAGTCAAACATGTGTTAGTTCCTCAGCCATGTCTGACTCTTTACAAGCCCATGGACTGTAGCCCACCTCTGGACAGGCTCCTCTGTCCATTGGGATTCTCCAGGCAAGAATACTGGAGTGGGTTTCCATTTAAGAATTGCTCAAATTTTCCCTTTAACTGACAGCAAGGGCTGCACATGCACAAAATGACTGTTTTTAAATGAACTTGGGATTTGTTTTAATCCGACATGGTGAGATGATAGACATGGAGACCATTGCTTTTTTTTTTCTTCCAGTTTTAGTGAAATATGATTGACATGCAACATTGTATAAGCTTAAGGTATACAACATGATGATTTGATATATGTCTATATTGTGAAATGATTAACACAATAAGGTTAGTTAACACATCCATCACTTCACACATTTACCATGACAACTGTTTTTTTAAGAGCCGAGTTTGTTACTTGACAATTCTCAAGGGGAGGAAGCATGCATGCTCTGCCAGGTAGGGTCATGCAGGAAGCTCCAGGGTCAGTTAGAAGACAAGAGTGAGGAGAACGGATGGGCACAAGCTTTTATTATGGTTTCCATGAGAAAGACAAGGCAAGCCAGAGCAGATAGATTTACAATTGACTGGTCTGAATAATTTCTGCAGGCTCTAGGCTAAAAGGGTGGCCCCTAGTTGTTAGGTACCTGGTCCTGGGTACCAGGGGCAGGGGCAATATTGACTTGGTGTGTGAGCTAGGCCAAGGGGGTGGTTGGCTTGGATTGACTGGTTTACATATGAAAGGCATGCTCTCTGGTGAGTTGTTCACTGTCTTTAGGAATCAGCTAACCCTGAAAAGGTTGGACACAACTGGGCGACTAAACAACAACAACCCTGAAAGGGGCAGGATGATCGTGTCACATGTCAAGCCACAGGTCGGGCCAGATGATCAAGCCCCACATGTCAAAGTATCATGAAATTGAACCCAGGTCTCCCGCATTGCAGGCAGATTCTTTACCAGCTGAGCCACAAGGGAAGCCCTAGAATACTGGAGTGGGTAGCTTATCCCTTCTCCAGTGGATCTTCCCAACCCAGGAGTCAAACCGGGCTCTCCTGCATTACAGGTGGATTCTTTACCAACTGAGCTATCAGGGAAGCCAGAGAAAATTAAAAACCTTATTAATACAGTGATGTACATGCAAGGTTTCTCTTTTTAGCAGTTTGTAATAGCAAAGATTAGAAACCAATGGAATTGCCACCAAATAAGGAGTAGGGTAAATAAGTGCTGGTAAAAAAAAAATACAATCAAATGCTATGCAGCCATGAAAAAGAATGGAATGTCTCCAAGACATGTCATAAAAAGGAAAAACCTTGGTGGAAATCACCAAGTGCAATATTCTCCACTGTACATACCTAGGTGCTTGTCAGTACAGAATCTCTCTAGAAGGACCCACAAGAATCCCTGATGGTGGTGCCTCTAGGGAAGGGAACTCAGTTGCTGAAGACCTAGGTTAGGAGGGACAGAGGAGCAGTATCTTTTAAACTGGGGCTTGGTATCTAGAATGTGAGCTCCACGGTGGTAGGAGCTCAATTCTATTCAGCGATTTCTGCCACTCCTGCTGCTGCTGCTAAGTCACTTCAGTCATGTCCGACTCTGTAAGACCCCATAGATGGCAGCCCACCAGGCTCCCCCGTCCCTGGGATTCTCCAGGCAAGAACACTGGAGTGGGTTGCCATTTCCTTCTCCAGTGCATGAAAGTGAAAAGGGAAAGTGAAGTCGCTCAGTCGTGTCCGACTCTTAGCGACCCCATGGACTGCAGCCCACCAGGCTCCTCCACCCATGGGATTTTCCAGGCAAGAGTACTGGAGTGGGGTGCCATTGCCTTCTCTGTCTGCCACTCCTAGAGGTGATCAATTAACACTTGCTGAGTGAAAGAAGGTCTGACCTCTCTCGGGCCTCAAAGATCATTAAATAAGCATGCTAACAGCACCCACCTCCTGATCTTGTGGGGACTGAAGACACTCATGCTCATGAAACTCTACACGATGGCTGGAAAAAACCAGGAACTTTATAATGTTAGTTATTAGTTAACCCAATATTAATAACTAATATTGGGTTATGTTTTGACAAAGAAGACTGTTCCCTTACAGCAAAATTGGCAAGTAGGCATCCCCTCACATGCCAGCTTCAATTGTTGATATGCTTGCCTGGACTGTTTTGTTGAAAAGGATCTTGAGGCTAGATGGCAGGAGTGACAAATGAGTTAGCAACGATTGCCCCGAGCAAAGGAGCAAGTAGGGTGGCCTGGGTGCCCCATCTTTGCTGTCTCCTTACAGCACTCCTAACCACAGACCTCCTCAAATGGCATAGCCAGCTCCTCACAGAGTAAAACATCCAGACAAGACAGATGCATCCTCCTGGCAATTTTAGGAGGCAGGACTGTCTCCAATGAGGGCAGGTTGTCCCGAGAGCAGAGCCTCGCCCACGTATCTGCGCCTCCCTGCACAAGTGAGGCCACCCCTCCCGTGAGGACAGGCAGTGGGCTCTGGGCTCTGGACTCCAGGCAGGAGAGAGGTGGAAATTAGCCAGTCCTCTGGAGGTGGGCAACGTCCTTCTGGGACAATCATCCTTCCTCCTCATCCCTGTGAATTCACTCAGGTCACTGAGGGCAAAAGACCTCCCAGAGCCTTCTTCCCCAGATGTTGCGGGTCCCCGCCGTCAACGTCCACACTCCCCTACAACAGCACTTTCATTCACTTAGTGCTAACAACTTTGCAAAGTGGCTTTATTGCCTCTACTGGCTCAGATGGTAAAGCATCTGCCTGCAATGCGGGAGACCTGGGTTCGATCCCTGGGTCCAGAAGATCCCCTGGAGAAGGAAATGGCAACCCACTGCAGTACTCTTGCCTGGAAAATTCCATGGATGGAAGAGCCTGGTGAGCTACAGTCCATGGGATCACAAAGAGTCAGACATGACTGAGAGACTTCACTTTCAAATAGAAGACGGGAGAGTCTGAGTGATTTGTCCAAGACCACCCCTTTGCCCCTTGGCCTTTTATTCTGGGAAGAGAGACTGTGAAGGTGGGCAGAGGGTGAGTTTTCCAGCACTTCCTGTCCTCCAGAATTTGGAATCTGTGGGGAGCAGCCCTCGAATCTTTTCCCCTTTTGTCCCTCGCCTGCTTAGAACTGCTCAGATCTTTCACTGCTTCCTTGGGAAAGTAGAACATGGGTCCCTTGTTAAAACCCTAAATTGCCTAAATCTCACCAAGGAGCTCAAACCCCAGAGGCCCTGCAGCGGGTCCCTGGGAGTTGTATGGATGCTCCCCCAATACCATCCCAGCCCCAGAAAATTCATGCCTCCTGAAAAGACAGAGGACCTGTTGGGGGCCACCCCTGGAGGGCACCCTCAATGCATTCTCTTAAGTGCCTGCTAGCTACCAAGTATGCCTGGGGTTGGGCAGATGGAAGGAAAGTCACCCCACCCCACCCACCCTCCTGCAGCTCACACCCTAGCGCAGAAGGCTGGCCCAGTAATAGACTTTCAAGGGCACCGTGGAGGGCATCATAGGTGCCCTGGGTTCTCAGCTAATTAGTCAAGTGTGAACATGCATTCCAAGCTGTGTGACAATGCATGGGGTGTTTGTGGCAGACACTGAGCTCCCTGTCCCAGAAGGTCTGCAAGTGGAGGGAAAGGGACCTCTAGCCTTCCTATACAGACTTAAGTCCCTTCTGTACTCTTCTTCTGGCCCCTGGCCTTGGGGGTAGGGACAGGATATGCATTGTATTCAACAGGATAATCCTCAGTGCATGCCTGACACAGAGTACGTGGTCACCAATTGTCTGCTGCTGCTATGAACCTTTATATATTTGAGTTTAGTGCATCCATCCTCTTGCAGAGACAAAGAGAGGCAAAGGGTTCTTCCCCTTCGCCAGCTGCACCCGCGCACAGCTGGCCGTGGGCAGGAAAGCCCGGCTGGCAGCTGTCCCCACAGACGGGAGCAAGGGTCTGTGATTTCCTGACCAGCCACTTCAATCCTAATGTCCCTTTAATAGTCCTCGTCAAATTGCCATGGCTCTCCCCAGAGGTTTTCATACGATGGAAAATAAATAGCCATTATCTGACCTCCAGGGGAATGGAGATGTCTGCAGAATTCCCGGAAAGGCAGTTATAAAACTGAGTAGCGTCAATCTGTCCTTTCGGTATTTACAGCCCCAATGCCAACAGAAGGTATGGAGCCCTGGCGACTGCTAAAGAAATCACAAAATAAGTGTAGTAGGCTCTCAAATTCTCTCTTCACCTGTTTTGATGTATATGAGTACGTCTGGCTTCATAGCCAAAAAGAGAGAGAGAAGCGGGGGGAGAGAGAGGAAAACAACTACAAAAAGACGTGAAGACTGTTGTCTGTTGGCCTGGGGTTGGGGGGAAAGGAGCTGGGAAGCAAAGGACTTTAAACTGTTCACTGCTTCCAAAGAATGTGTGACAATGAAAATGTCCTTCCTTTTCTTATCATGTAATTTGAAAAAGAGAAACCATTTTTTTTTACCCTAAAAACACATGGTGTACCCAGGAAAAAGTATTTTCAAATAAAAGTTCCTTTTAGAGTCCCCAGAGACAGAGCCCTGGGCCAGGTCAGAGACCTGCTCTGGTCCTATCTCAGCTGCCAAGGGTTCCTAGGACAGAGTCATTCTGTTTCCATCAGCTGTAAGACGGGGATGGGAACAATCACCCCGTGGTGATCCAAGCCAGGATTGTTGTGAAGATCACCTGAGATGAGCGATATGAAAGCCCTGCCCAGCCAGTCTTCATGAGAAAGGAGCAATGCTCAAACCCAGTGGCCACCAAGGGGGCCATGATCACAAGGCTGCAAAACTGAACTAAATGCCTGTCACAGCCAGACCACCTTCCCTTAGGCAAGTTTCATCTATTCTCACATGACTGGGCTGTCCTCAGCCTGCCTGGGAAGGGCCGGGAAGGGAAATGAGAAATGCAGTGTGGACTTCCCTGCTGGTTTAGTGGTTAAGACCCTGTGCATCCATCGCAGGGAGTGTGGATTCAATCCCTGGCGGGGGAACTAAGGTCCTACATGTCATGTGGTGCAGGCAAAAAAAAAAAAAAAGTTGTGACTGTTTTTGTTGGACTTCCCTGGCATTCCAGTGGTTTAGACTCTGCACTTCCACTGCAGCAGGGGCACAGGTTCGATCCCAGGTCAGGGAACTAGGGTCCCACCTGCTGTTTGGCTTGAGCAAAAAAACCAGATGTTTTTCTTCATGGTGTCTTCCCCATCATTAGCAAAGCTTCAAGCCAGGAGGGGATGGAGGGGCCCACCATCTGCCCACTACTTCACCCCAGGGTTTCGTCTGCACACTCCCATGGGTGGATGGCCCCGAGAAAGTCTGGAGCCACAGGATGAAGTTGACTGGCCACCCCTCAGCCCTGCCTTTGCCCACACTCCACTATTTTGATCCAGAGGCCTGTGTGACTGTGGCCCTGTCCCTCTCAATAGTCACAGGCTCTTCCGGGCCACATCCTGCCATAGCTGGTGACAGCCAGGACAAGTGAAGCCCATGCTCCTTCAAGAAACTCTTTTTATGCAAAGGGGGACATGGAGGCCCTGAGGGGGGCAGGTTAGGTGGTAGCAGAGATCAGAGGAGGACAGAGCACTGGCCTGGGTGTCAGATGATCTGGGCTTGCATCCCAGCCCCGTCCCGTGCCGGTTCCTCTGTCTGGCCTCAATTTGCCGTCTCCAAAAGAGATAGTGCTCTCTGGCCTACCTAACACATAAGGTGGGTCTGGGGTCTGATGTAACGAGGGAGTTACGCCAGAGTTGACCCTGCTGGCTTGGGAGGAGCCAGAGCACTCTGCCTCGGAGTTGTTCTTTTCCTCTGCATTGTTGTTGTTCAGTAGCTCAGTCATGCCCAACTCTTTGCAACCCCATGGACTGCAGCACACCAGGCCTCCCTGTCCTTCACCATCTCCTGGAGCTTGCTTCATGGCATTACCCACCTCTAAAGATACAGGCCTACTTTGTTCCCTAGGGCCCTGCAGCGGCGGTATCATGAGGGCAGGACAAGCACATATACTCCAGCAACTGATGGCCACTGCACTCCTGGAGGAGGGGTGTTTGTTGGGGCACTTTTAAAAGAATATTGTCTATAATTCCAACTACAATTTTGCATCCAACTCCAAAGGGTGTGTTTTTTCCCCATACTAAGCAATTCTCCAACACCAGCTGGGTGTCCTACATTCCAACTGAATTCTGACACTATCTACTTGGAGATAGCATCGGATCCTGCAGGTTAAAGGCCCAGTCCCCTAAGACTGCTCCCCACCCCCAAATCCAGAAACCAATCACACATTCAGGATGTTACCTGTGCTTCTAACCAATCGGAGGTTCCAGTGACCCCCTCCTAATTTGCTAGAGCAGCTCACAGAACCCAGAGAAACTAGATTACCAGTTAATCCTAAGAGGATGTAACTCAGGAACAGCTAGATGGAAGAGATGCACAGGACAAAGCACTGAGAAGGGGCAGGGGGCTTCCATGCCCTCTCCAAGTGAGCCAGCTTCTCCAGCTCCTTTCACATTTATCAACCCAGAAGTCCTCAGAACCTTGTTCTTCCAGGTTTCCATGGAGGCTTCCTCAAAGAGGTGTGATTGATTAAATCCCTGGCCACTGACGATGGAATCTTCAGCCTATTTCCCTGCATGGGAGATGGGAGGTGAGGCCTGAAAATTCCAACCCTCCGATCTCTGGGTTGGCTCTGCTGGCATCTTTAGGGATGTTCCAAAAGTCACCTTATAACAAGACACCTCTTTTGCTCCCTGCACAGGAAGTTCCAAGAGTTTTAGGACCTCTGTTCCATGAACAGGGACAAAGATCAAATATACATTTCAAATTATAAATCACAATATTACACTATCTTATAAGAAGGGTACACCTAAATCCTCTCATAGGAACAATGTTCTGGACTTCTTCCTCCATCTGAGGTGCCAACTACCACGATAGGGTCTTCCCCAACACAGGTTAAAATAGAAAGCATCTGTCCTGCAATAGCTTCCAAGGGGAAAACCTCATCAGAAGCCCAGCACCTGAGTATCTTTTGGTTGAAAAATGCATGCAGACAATGGAGTGGCAGACCCCGGACAGAGGAAAGTAAGAGGGGAAAATAGTGAGGCTGAGAGTGAGAAGGTGACACTTGAGAATCAGCTTCTTAATAAGGTTTCTGCACACAGCCTTTAATGTACAGCCCTGTACTTAAGGACTGGGAGTCCCTCGGGCAGAGGGAGACAGGAATGGGATGGGCGCCAGACACAAGGCAGATTGAGCAACATCTGAGGGAAGTTGCTGGTGGACTGAGGCTCAGACAGTAGTCCAGGGAAGATGAAAATGAGAGACAGGAACTGACATTAATTGAACACCTACTATGAGGAACAAGGTTGAACTAGAAAGAAAAAAGGAAATACTTCAAATGATAGGCTGGGGAGAGGTCACTACAGCAGGTGACTGCTGTACCCCTTATCTTCATCATCCTTATTAGCAATCACTAAGGGCACATCGGCCATGCCCTGGGGCTGGGATGGCCATCATGGGTTTAGTCTACTCGGGGAGGTCAGACCCAACAAAATGCCTAGTCAGCTAGCTGCATATATTGTTGAAAGAGTAGGACACCAACCAGAAAGTGTCAGGGACCTGGGAAGGGACTGCAATGCCCTGCGGTGGATGAAGTTCCCAGGGAGAAATGGTAGATATGAGTGGAGAGGGACAAATTGGCATGGACAAGGGACAGCAGAGAGAACACAGGTGGCATGCTCAAGGGACTGTGACCAACAATTTATTATTCTTTTTCTATCACTTTGTATTTTGGATCCCTTTCACATACATCACCCCAGGAAATGACTCTGCTGTCCTTCACAAACCCCACTAAACCCTGGAACAGATGGCCTTCTGTTCCAGGGAGTTCAATGGAGTTAAATGAATTCCTACTATGGGTAAATCATTGTTAAGTATTGCAGGGTATATAGAAAAGTGTAAAATATAGTCCCTGCCCTCAAGGACAAAAAGGATTTCCCTTCTGTCAAAAGGCCAGGGAAGGAGATCCCAGGATGACTCTGCAGCAGTGAAGTCTTATGTCTGACAAAAGGCAGCAGGCTCTGGGTGGCGTGGACAAGCCCGAGGAAAATTGGATTTACCATCCATCAAGATGCTCCATTTGGGGGTGGTCCAAAAGGTTATTCTGGTGACTCTGCAGTTTCCTTCTCAGAATTGGTTACCGAGCTCGAGTCAGTCTGTCCTCCACATTCTTCCCACTATATTACTCCACAAACACAGAAGCCCGTCTGCAGCCAAACACTAGTTCAGAATCAAAAGCCAAAGTCACTGTAGATGTACTTATAACTCATCCACTGCCGGGCCACTGAATAACATCCCAATCAATGAGCAGTCTCGGACTTTGCAATTAATCCTGGAGAGGAAGAGGCGTCAGGACAAGAACAAAAGAACCAAAATAAGACAGTGCATCTGTGTAACTTCTAAATTAGTCAACCGTGGCAAAGGGAGGTTTGGAAATTTTTACTCTGCCCGAAGGTAACAAAGCAACCTTATCCTGGTCCTTTAAGCGCCAGTGAGGACTGAGTGAGAGAAAGCACAGCTGAGCATCATCTGAGATAAACGGAAATGCAATCTTACCTCGGGAATCCTCAGTCTGATGATATGGCTACTGCCATGAGGGAGCAGTCCACGGAGGAGTCTCAGGAACTTTCCAAGGTGGGTGGGCAGCGTTGCCAGTTCCATGACAAAATTGGCAGAAGCCCATCAGTCACTTCTCAAAAAGTGAGTGACAAGAATATTAAGCAATGAACTGGCTATATGGGTCAGCCAGAGGGCCTGTGAACCGAAGATTCTGAGTGGTCAGCACTCACAGAGGCGTACGTGACCTCCTGCTTCCTCAGATGACTGAAGGTCAAATATATGCTGAGAAGGAGCTCTCTGGAGCCTTGAGGTTCTGTACTCTGAATTTTTAGTTGGAAAACCTCTTTTCAAGACAGAAACATACCAGAGGACATTTGGAAGTATTTCCAAGAACAACTTCACATGCCCTGACTTTGTAATAGAGGGAGCTGGAAACCTCACTTCAAGACAGTGGAGGCAGAATCCTTGCCGCAGGCGAAGTCTAGAGGAAGGGACTTGTACACTGTGGATCAAAGCGGAGACTTCACATCGACCGAGTCTCCCACTTACACCACCCTCTTATTAAAAAAAAAAAAAGCAAAGAAACAGCCAGTACACAATCTTAAGACTCTTTATTTACAAGAAGTATCTCTGAGTCAAGCTGCTACATAATCGAGCCAGAAAATCTACCTACACTTGACAGTTCTGACCGACAGCCTTCAGTCTTGGAAGTTAAATGAAATGCTTGTTTTGATGTTGTTTTTGAACCAAGGAGCCCGTAAGTCCACTTTCATGTTTAATTCAGAAAATTCCATTTCATGAAACATCAGGCTCTGAAGTGCAGAAGTGGGCACAATTCTCCTTGCATTAAAACTCCCAAGGCAAGCTAAGAGGCTGCCCAGATAACCGGTGGTAATGTGCCCCCCAGGAGGACGTCACACAAGGAATCTGGGTGTTGAGAAAGTGGATGATTCACCCTAGAATTTTTTAAAGAACTTTTCGGGCAACTGAATGATGTTTTAAACATACCGGGTTGCTAAACCCGTCAGGAGAAACATCTGGATCTGAGAAAATCTGGCAAAGCTATCTGAATGAACACCAACTGTTCTCTATCCTAAATGTTAAGATTATTTTTAAAGGTTAATTTATAGATATTTGGACAACAGGGGAAAAACTGTCTGGTGGGCAGAGAGTTGGAGAAGGGAAAACAGAGCAAAGGACAGATAGGCTGTGGATATTCTATGCATCAATACACCCTTAATAACATGTCTGACCCCATCCTAGGGTTGATGGGCTGCCAAGCTGCTGCCAGGACTCCCCAGGTCACACAGTCTCAAGGTAACTCTGGAGACAAGTTCTCTCCAAAAGCTTTCAGCATTTTCATGGTCTCTCTTTTACCCATTATTAAGCCAGTTAAGAGTATTTCTGAGCATTCACGGGTTTCCCAAGATACTTCAATGAAATAGTGATATCCCTAGGTCAGCAATGGTTCTGAAGAAAGCATCTCTCATGATAGCACCGGACTGGACTGGGGAACTAAGAATTCTATGCTGTATTTCCAACTCTTTCTCTGGCCTCCTGCTCACTGCTCTCTCCACTACCCACTACATCTCTTGAGTCCACAGGAGGTGGTGCTGGAAGACAGGAAATGCAGGCTAGCACCAGCCAGGCTGGCGTCTGCGGGCCACTGCAAATGACTTCAAGTGAACTACCAGCTACTCCCCACTTACTTGGCAGACGATTATCAAGCACTGCTCCTGGCCAGGCCCCATGCCCTCGATTACTTTCCAAGTTTCTCCCAACCTCAGAGATTAGGTTGGAAATCATTTTTCTCTGCTCTTTCTTAATTCCTGCAGTATGTAGGCCTACATGACTGAATGAGAGTTGGGAATATTAAAGACATTTATAAATTATAATAAAGGAGTCACATATATTAAAAATGAGAGTCTGTTATTCAAAAAGCCACAAATTATCTCATTTAGAGAAGACACTTAACAAAATATACATCTTAAAACTTCGGCAGTCAAGAATGCTTTTTATAATTGTTTCCATTTGAGAAACACAATTAAAATGGGTAAGAATTAATAGACACAACTTCACTCAGAATATGTAAAAAGCGTCACATGTTTTTCTGATATTCCTCTTTGTGGTTAGCTAACCACGCACAGGAGGAACCAAAGTCCAAACGCTGACATCCCGAAGTGGCAGCGCTCTCAGGGGGCTTCTTCCCTTGTAAGTGACAAGCGGCGGGGGGAGGAAGCCTTACCAAGATGCACACAATCCAGTTCCTTACCCAGTCTTCTAGCATCATCAACTGTCAAACCATTTGCTCCGCTTTGCAAGAGGAACTCCTTTAGAAAGTCCCAATAATTTCTGCTTATATTGTTCCACCAGCTGGTTGAAGCGAACTTCCGTCTTATTTCCTTTAGCTTTTTTCCTAGGTACCTACAAATGAAAGGAAAGGAAACATAAGATAATCAGTTTCAAGCACTAAGCATTACCTTACCCTCGGGCCAGCCAAGGGAGAAAGAGAGTTAGCTTCAGAGATCTTGTCCACCACATGAGGGACTTCCAGGGAGTGACCCCAAAATGATCGTCCATTGGTGAGAAAACAGACCAGGAATGCTTAAGAGAAGGACCCCGCTAAAACACCACTCCCACTCCAACTCCCAAATGCTCACACAGATCTCCTCAAGGATGAGTCAGCCTCGAGTCCAGATGGTCTCGTTTGCCCTTTCCTTCACCAAGGATTACAGGGCTTCAAAGAGACCTCTATAAGATGGTCTGCTGGGTCAGAGGCTTCCCAGAGACACAGATTTCTTGAGTGGGATGAGACGGCAAATGCATCTTATACCCTTAAAATAAAGGGACTAGGCAAGGAAAAAAGAAAATCTGACCTCAAATGATCGAGAACGCATGACCACCACTTTCTACTAAAAAGAG
The DNA here is from genome assembly GCF_000754665.1 of Bison bison bison. Taxonomy (NCBI): domain Eukaryota; kingdom Metazoa; phylum Chordata; class Mammalia; order Artiodactyla; family Bovidae; genus Bison; species Bison bison. The sequence continues at coordinate 8,765,212 of NW_011495080.1, read as the reverse complement.
CCAGGGCCCCTTGGAAGCTAATGCCAGGACTGACAAAGTAACAGATACGTGGGGACATCCCACTGTGTTAGAAGCAAGGACACTACCACAGGCAAGGTTGCATCAGGACTCAGGAGTCAACCTGAAGGGGCTTCTGCTGGCCTCAGATGGGACAGAATAATGACTGCATCCGGCTGAAACATGTCAAGTACATAGAAGCTCGCAAAGTCACAACGCTACAAAAACCTTACTTTCTCAGAGAAGGTTGGTAGGGAAACAACTCATTACTCTGGGAACTGATAAAAAGGAAAAAAAAAAAAAACTCTAGCAATTACCTTGCTTTTCCTACACAAATGGTATTCTGTGGTAGCCAAACAGTTGATAAGGGAAGGCTCTTTTTTCTAGACTTTTACTTAAAAAACACATAAGGATTGATAAAATTAAGAAATTACCATTCTGCAACTCGTACTGAAATACATATCTAAATAAACAGCGATCATCAATGGGTGCTAAGACTGTCAAATGGAGGGATGAAGCAGACAATCTCTAAGGCTACTGATGAATCAGAGCATCACTAAAAATGGGGCAACCAAGGGAGGAAGAATGGGGCGACGGGGCAGTTAGGGAATTTGGACTGACACGCACACATTGCAGTATTGTTTAAAATGGATATCCAGCAAGGTCCTACCGCACTGCTCAGGGAACTCAGCTCAATGTTATGTGGCAGCCTAGACCCATGTATACAGTGGATACATGTATATATGGCCGAGTCCCTTTGCTGTCCGCCTAAAACTATCACAACATTGTTAATCAGCTATAATCCAATGTAAAATAAAGAGTAAAAAAAAAAAAAAAAAAGAGGCAACCAGACACTATGCACCTCACGGTACAATACAACAGAAAGCACACAGCACCACCTATGAAATACTCTCACCAAGAAAACTGGACCTAAATCTAATCAAGGCTCTGGACCTAAAGTCCAGTTTGTAAGCAACATGGGGTACTACAGGAACAAGTTAAATGACAGCAACAAGGAAGAAAGCCGCTAAATTCAAAAGGTAATATATTCTAAAAGGCCAAGGACCTGGCTGATCCAGCTAATTAATAGCATGGAAAAAAGGGTGTAGTAAGGAAGACTGGATATTATAGGGGAAAAAAGATTTAAGAGATTTAAAAACCAAATACAGGGAATTCCCTGGTGGTCCAGTGGTTAGGACTCAACACTTTCACTGCTGAGGCACTGCTTCAATCCCCGGTCAAGGAAGTAACCCGGCTTCTTGTTTGGAACCCGATTTATACAAACCAACTTAAAAATATGTATTTTTGAGGTAACTGGGAATGTTTTAATATGGGCCACACATTAGCTAGTAAGGGTTTCTTATTAATTTCATTAGATGTGATGATCGCATAACATGTGTCTGTGTGTATGTGTGTTTAAAGTGAAAGCAAGTGTTAGTCGCTCAGTCGTGTCTCAATCTTTGTGACCCCACAGACTACAGCCCTCCAGGTTTCTGCTGTCCGTGGACTTCTCCAGGCAACAATACTGGAGTGGGTACCCATTCCCTTCTCCAGGGGGATCTTCCCAACCCAGGGTTCAAACCCAGGTCTCCCACCCTGCAGGCAGATTCTTTACCATATGAGCCACCATATGTGTGTAAGGCCTGATCAGCTGGAGATAAATCCTGAGATATGTTTCTACATGGGGTACATCTACAAGTGAGGTAGAGTTCACTGTAATATACTCACAGGATGGGGTGGGGGTGGGTAGGTAAAACAAGATAATTGTTGAAGCACAGTAACAAAATCATGGGGTCCATTGTATTCTTCTCCCTACTTTTAGGACTATGTACCTCCACATCTGCAGCCCTGTACATAACCGCAATCTAGAAGAAGTCTTTTCCTTTGCTTAACTAATCAAGGCTCAAATGGCTGCCAACCCCGGCAGACCTGTGCCATACCAAAGCCTCAGGGCCTACAGAACTTACCTGCTTGGAAGATAATTTCTGCTTCTCTTGCTTCTGGTGGTTTGTCTGGGGCTTTGGCTTCTTGGGAGGGAGAGGCTTCATTTTGCCTTTGTCCCGCAACCTGAAACAATATGGTCAAGTGTCACCCTGAGTTCTTCCTCTAATTGGCACTCCTGAGGTTTTCTCAGCCCAAAAGATAAAAGGCCTTTTCTTACACTGGCTCTTTCTAAGCCCCTGAGAAATCAAGGGATACTGCAACAGAATGTCCTAGGGCTCAACATTTGTATACTTGTCTTTTGCTTTGGTTTAAAAACCTCAAGGGACTTTTAAAAACCATTGTTTACTTAACAAAAATTTCGTAAAGATTGATTTTTGTTGACAGCATTAATCTGTTGTTCTGGACAGAAACCTCAAGTAGGTGGGCCTCAGAGACAGCCATCAAGACAAGAGGAAGCGCTTCAGAGGAGGAGAAAAGCGGCATGAGAGCCCACCCTGGAAGGCCCCTCTGAGGGGCCCAAGGCCAGTCCTGTTCTGGCCTCCATTTGGTGCAAGAGTGACTCTGCCGGCATAGAGATACTGCATGCGGGACTGGAGCAACCAGCATCCCTTTCATCCACACAAAAGCCCCAAAGAGGAAAAATGGCGAAGTAAGACAAACCCTCTGAGAAGCCATCCCACATCTCACCTAATTTTGGGGCCTCGGTGTGAAGGGAGCGCCAGGACCTTTCTTCTCTTCTTCCCATCAGGCAGCTCCACGTGCTCCACTTCGGCCTTGGTCTGGAACCCTGCCCACGAGACAGAGTCTGCTGTCCCCTTCTGCTGCACGGAGGCCTGGCTTTGTTCCTGCATGTGGTTCTGAGCTGCCTTCTGTTGCTGCTTTTTCCCAGGTTCTGGTGGTACCTGCTGGGGCTCACCAGTTCCAGGCTTGGATTTCACTTTTTGCTGCAGAAGACGAGAGAATGCTACTTGGTTACTAGGTGAGATTTATTTGCTGGAAACACTCAGCAGAAGAGGACTGAGTTTGGTGAGAGAAGGGAATTCTTCCCCCAAATAGTTAGAGACTTTAAGAAAATGAACACAAGCAGTTCACAGGTCCTGACATCGTAACAGAGGGTTACTGGGTAGGGGACACAAAACAACCATTTTCCTTTTCCCATGCAGAAACGAGGAGAAAGTGTAGGTACGCCCCAAACTCAAAAGCCAGCAGAAAACAAACAAGAAAGGGCCAGCAGCATGGAGCACAGGTGTAATGGGAATGAGAAGAAATACCTGAAGTAATGAGAGTTGAAGATTTTCAAACTTCAAGACATTAAACCACAGACTCAGAAAGCTCAGACAAACACCAAACAGGGTTAAAAAAAAAAAAAGTACATCTAGGCGTATCATATCAAATTGCAAGAAATCAAAGAGAAAAATCTTTCCCCAGAGGTAGGGAAAATTCATTACCCACAGAGGAACAAAGTTAAGATTACACTGGATTTCCCTTCAGAAACCATGTAAGCAAGAAGAAAACAGAATAAAGTGTTTAAAAGTATGTGTGTATGGCAGAGGAATCACCAACCTAGAGTTCTGTATCCATGTAATTATCCTTCAAAAGTGAAGGAAAAACAAAACTTTACCAGACAAACAAAAATTAAAGAAATATGGGGATTCCCTGGGGCCCAGGAGTTAGAACTTGGTGCTCTCACAGCCAGGGCCCTAGGTTTGATCCTTGGTCAGGGAACTAGTATCCTGCAAGCCGCTCGGTGAGGCACCTACCCACCTCCAAAATAAAATTAAGGAAATTTATCACTGGTAGACCTTCATTGCAAGAAATACTAAATGAATTTACTAAGAAAGGTAAAACGACAGGTTAGAAACTCAAATCCACATTAAAAAAAAGGAAGAACCTTAGAGAGAAAAATAAATGAAATGAAGATAAGGAAAAGACATGAGGAGGAGGACATAAAGTATGTTACATATTTATTTTGCACAAGTGGGGGAAGACAAAGAAGATTCATGTGAAATCAATGCAGTAATAATAATGTTATTCTGTCCTTTTCACCTCAGAAATCTAAACAGGCATAGTGGGAGAACAAAGATCTATTTTATGCCTCTTATGTGCCAGTCTCTAAGTGGTAAGGGTGCAGATGAAAGAATGAAGTGTCTACCTTTTAGAACTCACAGCCCAGTGGAGAAAAGAGATATAAACCAAGTAAAAAACTGAAAAAGAGCCTAAGGACATTCATGAAAGCACAAGCAATAAAGTCTCTTCTCTTCTGAGAGAGGTGGGGAAAAGTCACTTGGGGAATATGAGCATGGAAATTGAGAAGGATCCCTGAGTCATGGGAAAGGGGCACTTTTACACAGAAAGACGGGTATGTACGTAAGTGTAGATAACAAATAAGGCCACCTGAATTTTTTTTTTAAGCCAGAAGCTACAGAATCACCTCTGATTGAGGCAGTAAATAATTCTATAACTACAATAACAAAGCTGCCTTAAATAATAAGCAGAACCCAGATTTTTCCAATCTAGGGTCATCACTGAAACTCCTCTTCTATGGGTCATGCTCATGATATACACCATAAAGACCCAGAACACAGCAAATGTTTGGTATATATCCAAGTCAAGGTATACTATCGATGAGATCTGTAAGAGTTATGGTATCAAGAATAATCTGGTCTTCTATGTCCTGTGGCATGATGGATGAGAGAATGAGTACTGACTGTGTACTGACCGTGTAGCTTGTGAGACAACTTACACATGTTAACACAGATGATATTAAACCTATTTTTATAAACTAGAAGCTGAAGCTGAAAGGGGTAGTAACTTGCCAAGGAACTCAGAAAGGGGCAGAGCCTGAGTTTGAACATGAGTCTTCCTGTTCCCAGAGTTCCTCTACACTACACTAGATTAGAAACAGTACTAAAACTACCAGGAATCACTCCTCTGGAGCGTACAAGATGAAAAGAGAATTATGGAAGAGATAGCTGAAATCTACAGGTAACGGACAACTTAACCTTGGTTATTAATTCTGACATGTACCATCACCAAACACTGCAGTACAAGCACTGCTGACTGCCAACAGCATCGGGCTGCTTCTCCTCTCCCTTTCCTTCTGTGGAGCTACCACCAGCCAGGCCAGTGGAGGAGAGACGGCCTGCAGAGTTCTAGAAAACTAAGAGGAAAGCGTAACCAAGAACCTAGCAAGGCAGAGCCCTAATTTAAGGGAACAGAACCACAACTGAACAAAACAGGAGCTTAAATATGGTCTGAAAAAAAATTGAACTGTATGCTTAAAATAGTAGAGTTTATGTGATGCATATATTACCACAACTAAAAAAATAAAGAGAAAAGAAAAAAATTTCAATTCTGTACCTGGCTGCGCTGGATCCTCAGTTCCTTGACTTTAAGTTTCCTTCGATCTTCCAAAGAGAATTCCACTATTGGTCTCTGCAGCAGCAGGAGACAGATTGTCATTCATTTGATTTCTTAATCTCAGCATGCAATGGAGCTGAGATGCTCGCCACCCCTGCCCCCACTACCTTCTTGCTTGCAAGTCAGAGGGTGCTGCTCACTTCCCTCTACTTAGAGGCAAGGGGCCAGTTCTGCAAGCAGACTACCCAATTTAGAGTTCCCTCCAATCATCCCGTCACCTGAGTCACCGCTCACTTCTCCAAGGCCTTGCCACTCTTATCCATCACACAAGTGTCAGAGGGCTTCCCATAAATGGCCCCCGGAGGACAGGCCCCCCGCCACAGGACAAGGCTCACCTTCTGAGGCCCGAAGATCTCTGGATTGTTGTTGATGTGGCGCAGGGCCGCCAGGGCATGCTCGTGCTCCTGGAACTCTGCAAAGGCGTAGCCCAAGGACTGACCCTTAATTTTCCCATAAGCTCCTTTCAGGTCTCGCATCACCCGACACTACCAGTAGAGTGAGGAAAAGAATCAGTAGTTAGAGGATTTATTTTTAATTTATTTATTTTAATTAGAGACTAATCACTTTACAATATTGTAGTAGTTTTTGCCATACATTGACATGAATCAGCCATAGTTAGAGGATAAAGACCCTTAACAGCTTCAACAAGAAATTAGGTTATTGAAACAGTCTTCATCTATATCACCATCACAAGAGTTTTACTGGAGCTAACACTTATGAATGTCTGTTTTATTAGAATATACCTGAGAGCACAGAACACATTAAATAGGTATTTTCTTGCTTTCTAAGGGTTTACAAACATCCACACAGACCTCCAAATAAGCATGCAGATAAACTTCTCAAGAAGAATTTTAATGGCTAACTGCTGATGTGACAACACATACAAGCTGAGAGGTATGTGGTACTTGGGGTGGTATAAATCAGCACCGGGACTGAAGTGCTGTCTGCAGGTCTCCTCACTGAAGAAACCACTCAGAAGAAATATTACTGAAGAAGGGAAGGATGAAGGCCTGATGGCTTTAGATAAGAAAGTTCTGGCATGAGGAAGATCCTGACCAACAAATAGCCTCAGAAATACAGGAAGGAGCTTCAGCTGTATTTGCTCAGAGCTTAGATCTTCTCTTGAATGATTTTTTCCTAAAACTTTAAGCTGTACCAGGCATCTTGGGGCACCGAGGAATGGCAGGGTATTTTGGGAAAACTGATCATTTACATGGTTTCACTCCCAGGAAGCTGTGTTTGTCGGGTAATGGAGAAGTCTAGGTATCAGGGACATGTGGATGCCGCATTTGGTATATGCCCAGTATCTACTCTGTGCCTAGAACGGTGCCATGTACTGCAGGGAAATCAAGAAAAGCATATAGGCAGCCGGACACGCTGCACAGCCCTCCAGTCTCCTCAGCTGCTGCCCCCAGGCCTGGCCCAGGGACTCGCCTCGATGCAGCATGGCACAGCACCCTCGACTTCATGCTCAAGAGCCAAAGTGAGACCACTGGATGGTGAGACCGTTCCAAAGGCCTCTAGTCCATTTTCTGGGAGCAGGTGATGACGGAGTCAGTGCACACCTGGTGGGACCATGGCTATTTAGCAACCTACATAAAAATGGCAGCTTTTGCCAATTTGAGAATTTACTCGCCTGGATCCAGATTTATTCTGGACCTTCAGAGTTAATGACTGTGATGCCCAAGGCAGAGAAGCTGACAGTCTTTTGAACACAGTAGAAGAATGAAAGGACTGAGTCAGGACGGTACTGAGCAGGTGAAGTGATTACCACCCATGGCCAGAGGAGGGGCCATCAAGAGATACTGTCCCACTGCGGATGGCAGACTGGTTGGGCACAGCATCGATGAAGTGGTATGTGATGAAGACTCACCTTAGCAAAACATTAAAATTGTACACTCAAAACAATGTGGAAATATTCTCATCCTCAGTGGGGATGTTACTAAATACTCCATCCCTCGGCACTACTGGTGGGTTGTTTTTATTTTTGAGTTGAACATTTACATTATATTCACCTGTGGCTGGGGGAGGCAATGGCACCCCACTCCAGTACTCTCGCCTGGAAAATCCCATGGATGGAGGAGCCTGGTGGGCTACAGTCCATGGGGTCGCTAAGAGTCGGACACGACTGAGCGACTTCACTTTCACTTTTCACTTTCATGCACTGGAGAAGGAAATAGCAACCCACTCCAGTATTCTTGCCTGGAGAATCCCAGGGATGGGGGAGCCTGCTGGGCTGCCATCTATGGGGTCACACAGAGTCGGACACGACTGAAGCGACTTAGCAGCAGTAGCAGCAACCTGTGGCTAGTCTGGCATGCTTTATAACAGAGCCATAGAAACTGTGTCTTGATACTCTTTTTTTCCTTAGTTTTCTTAGTGATTAAGAAATTTGGATTGTATTTCAAAAGAAAATATAACTGATTTTTTGGCTTTTTTAAAGTTTTTATTGAAGTATAATTGATTTACAATGTTGTTAACTTTCAGTGTATAGTAAAATGATTCAGGTATTCGTTTAAAAAAAGAAAAGCATAAAATGAGGCTCTTATCTTCAAAAAGCTTACTATCTTAGCTGAACACTATACTTACACATACGAAAGATTTAAAGAGAAAATTCAATATAATGCAAATACTATAAAACACACATACATGTCTCTAAGCGATGACAGGTGTTAGATATACAGACTCTTACTAAGTACCACAGATGCTGATGAGAAATTACATAACTGACTCCTATGACAGTAACTCTTTGAATGGTTTTACTAACATTGGTGTCAGCTATGCTCACATTCTCTCCTATAATTCCCTGAATAGCAATATCATACATTTTGAAGAGGATTTCCAGGAGTAGGAAAATAGTTTATGGTGATGAATCAGAGCAAAGTAGATTCATAATACTGGCTATGCTGCTTATTCAATAAACACTGATCAAGAGATGACTATGTGCCAGTTTCTATGCCAACAACTGGGAACAATGAGATGACACCTGCTCTCAAAGAGCTCAGTGTGGCTGGGAGAAATGACTGATGAATAATTACAGGACAGTGTAGCAATAAATCCCACAGCAGGCATGTGGGGGCGCCGTGGGGGCAGGACAGCGGTTCCTGTAGTCACAGAGAGCCTGACTACGTCTGGGTGTGAGCTCAGAGTTTGTCTAACACAACTGCTGAAGACCTGAGTGACTCCCTGTGCCCACCACAGGGCACTGAGAACTTACTATAGTGCAAGAGCCTAAATGGTAGTGAAATGCTCCTCTAAGGAGCAGAGGACATAGATTATTTTCTCTGCAAGAAAACTAGCATTACAGCACCTGGTATAATGCTGAGAATGCAGCAGGTATCCAATAAATGCTTGCTAAATTAAGTCATGAGCGCAGATACTTCTGCACATTCTGCTGCAACTGGTCAGATGTGAAAAGCAGTTCTTAGAAGGGAAAAAAAGTTTTTTAAACCTCCCCAAACCATGAAAATCACCAAACACAGTCTTGTCTGCTGACAATGAGCCCAAGAGAAAATCTGTCAATCTACTAGCACCATGGGCACGCATGCTCTGTCTCGTCAGTTATGTCCGACTCTTTGTGACCCCATGGACTGTAGCCCGCCGAGCTCCTCGGCCCATGGGATTTCCCAGGCAAGAATACTAGAGTGGGTTGCCATTTCCTCCTCCAAGGGATCTTCCTGATCCAGGGATCGAACCTGTGTCTCCTATGTCTCCTGCAATGCAGGTGGATTCTTTACTGCTGAAGCCACCAGCGAAACCCACTAGCACCACAGCCTGAACTAAACATGTGCTCTGACCCAGGATGAGCGGTGAAGCCCCGAGTGGGCAGGGCCAACTCTCACCTCTTTGATGCGCACCGCCTTCTCCCCTCTGGTGGAATTCAGCAGCAGCTTTCTGAGCTGTTTGTCATCCACAGCCTTTGGGAGATTGTGCAGGCACAGCCTGGTCCGGGAGACAAAGATATTTTGGTCCTTGAGTTTCTGATGCTTCAGCAGCTCGAACTGAAAGAACAACAAATTGTTAACAGTACAATCTACTCTTTAAAGACACAGGCACATAATTCTCCAACAGGAAAAGAACCATGACCCCAATCCAGTAACCACACATCTAGAAAAAATAATAGAAATCACCCACGCTGCAGCCTTTTGATGATGCCCAGCACACAGAGAAAGAAAGGTTCGAGGAGGCAAGAGCGGGGGTGGGTGATAAGATCATGGGCTCTGGAGTCAGGCTGAATTCGAGACGTTACATAACACTTTTTAAGCCTCAATAATTTCACCTACAGGGTAGAACTGCAGATCAAAATATAATACCGATTTTTCAGTACTGATGTGAGGCTGAAATAAGGTAATATGCATAAAATCCCAAGCTCAAATCTGGCCCAAAGCAAATAATAAATAATACTGTAGTTAACATCTGTGCCAAGTCCTTACCTATCCACCAACTCAAACTGATTATTTAGTCCTTCCAAAAGGAAATGGATTTACTTAAAGGATACGTGACAGAATACTGTCTTGTCTCAACTCTGCCACCTTGAGGCAAAAAAACGTCAATAGAAACAAACAGTTTCCAGAGCCTGACCTATGTTGCACAAAGCACTGGCCCCAGGACAATCTATCTCTAAAGTGAAAGGGTGACCTTCTTCTCCTGACTTGTTTCTTAAGAGCAGCTCAGCAGAAATAAGTTTTACGTTAAACTTTTATCAAGTTTCATTTTTGCCACTTCTTATTTGGTAAAGGTACTATTACAGCAACTCACAAAATAAATACCCTGGAAACAAATATGAAAAGCGCTATCTGAAGGGTTATCATGCTTAAATTCAACAGTGCGATTTTTCTCCCAGGAAAAGCTGTGTCTGCTGTTTAATTATAATACATATAATCTAGTGAGCCTTTTGCTAGAAAAATTCACTTTAAGGAGAATTAAATGTGTCACTATTGCACTATGATCAGAAAAGGGCATCCAAGGCCCCCCACATACCATAATCTCTAGATGCTCACTACCAAAAACCGTCGAGGACACCAGTCTAGAGCCTGCACGGAAAAGAAATGCTGCCTCCGGGCTCACTACATTCTCGTTTCTCTGTCCGTCATCTTTTGCACTTTCAGGTTCCAGAGCTAATTCTATTAATGATCATGCATCTTTACCATTCTAGGCTGGCTTAGCTTTGTGAAAGTAAACTATACGGGCAAAAGTAAAAATTATTGGAACAAAGATTGCTAAGCAGCAAAGGAACTCAACAGTACCAGTTATCACTAGAAATCCCATAATATGGGGTTTTCCTAAAATGATTTCATAATCTGGAAATACCCTCCCTCCAACAAAATACATCTTATCTCTCCCTTCCAAGACCCACATCCGCACTTCCCTCCCTATTTAGCCCACACTGACCTTCCTTTCTCATGTTACTCTGCATTTATACTGACACCTAATTATATACAGCCCGAGCCTTCAAGTGTCTACTTCATGATCTAGAAGCATACTATCTGGGAAACACATACTGTTGAGCATTCCAAAAACAAAGAATAAGACCCAGTACATAATGTTGACATGGTATTATGTGTAATGTTGGGCTAGCGTTTGTTCCACCTGTACACCTGTTTTCTAACAATAGTGTAAGTAGCACCTGTGACCGAGACTTGCTTGGCTCTTTGATGAGCACCTTCAGCATTATTATTTATTGATTTATATTGAGTCCTGCAGAACCTGAAGCTGGTGCCTAATCTACTCACTCGTTCTCTCTTGGCCATATCAGCAGCGCTCACACCCTCTGCAGCCTTCGTCCCAGCACGAATCACTGCAGAAAGAGGGAAAAAGGCCAAGACATCAGCAAGGGAATTTTCACTGAGCAATAAGAGGAATGTGATGTGAATGATGCAAGCTCTCTCTAGAGGGCCCAGAGGACTATGCTGGCCAGGACACAGTGGTATCTGGGTAGGTCC
>NW_011495080.1:8753436-8753744 GCF_000754665.1 Bison bison bison | reverse complement strand
CCAGAAATAGGCTACAGGGCTAAGTTCTTGTCTATGAGCTGCTCTCAAGGACTAAAACTGAACATTTTGTGATTTTGTTCTCCTTCTTCCTTCCCTTCAAAAAATTTCATGTCGTGTCCAAAGTCAGATGTGAAGGCCTAAAGGAAGTTTTGGAAATAAGTACATTTTAGGCATTTGGAATGCCAATATGCTCTACCTATGACCTGTCCTTGGAAATCTCCCTGCTCATGTATTTGGGAGCCATTTCTAAGCGGTGAGATAAGCCAACCAAGAGAACAGCCACACTGTATAACACCGGGCCCGGCCTC
>NW_011495080.1:8743476-8752901 GCF_000754665.1 Bison bison bison | reverse complement strand
ACCCTGAAACAGATTGCGACCTCTCTCTCAAAATTCATGATGAGTAGAAACTAAGCACCTGACAAGGAGCACGAAGGAAAGGGAAAACAGCAAACCCCACTGTTGTGTGGACCCCGCCGCTAGGGTGTTTTAGGCCAGCTGGATGCAAGTGGATCACTGAGCCGAACAGTATTTAGCACAGCTGTGCAAAGGCCACGTGTTCGTTTGTTTTCAGGGAGTTGATTAGTCCCAAAGTAGGACCAAATTAAGAAAAACGATCTGTAAATAGGCAAATTTTTAGTATGCTAAAGAAAGCTAATGAAATAGTATTGATAACTCTACTCATGAGAATTTAAGAGACAATGGCAATACACAGTAACTCAGCTCAAAACAATCTATACTTGGTTATAGAACACACAGAAAAATTTTCTATCACCTACACACTTTCTCTCTCATTTACTCCACTTCATAGATGGCCTTAATCCCTTCTTGTCCCAGTCTTTCACGCCATCAGCAGATATAGAGACCGATATAAGAAACTGACCCATAATATAGATTATTATACCTACTTCCTCACCTATAAAAAATTACTCACCTTACAAACACCTATAGGACTGAGGTGAGGATTTAACAAGGTCATGTGTGTAAAGCTCAGCGCCTAACACACACTCTGCTGTGCTCAGTCCCTCAGTCGTGTCCGACTCTCTGTGACCCCATGGACTGTAGCCCACCACGCGCCTCTGTCCGTGGGATTCTCCAGGCAAGAATACTGGAGTGGGTTGCCATGCCCTCATCCATGGGAGCTTCCCCACCCAGGGATCAAACCCAGGTCTCACGTATTGTAGGCAGATTCTTTACCAGCTGAGACGCCAGGGAAGTCCTAACACACACTATGTATTCAGTAAGTCTTAGCTTTATTGTTTTCATATCATTGACAATAATAATAATAAAGTTTTGTGGAAATATCAGCTGTTGCCCTTGGGAGGCAATCACCTAAATTATAGAGTAAAGGATGTCTTCCTTACCTCAGCCTCTGGAGAAGCAGCTTCCAGGCATTTTTGGGCTGCTTCTTGAGTCATGAACTGGGCAAATGCACAGCCTGCACAGAGAGACAAAACCAGGTGAGATCCCAAACTCGCACAGCCCACTGGAAGCCAAAGACAACACTACGCACGGTGGCAGCCTGACTGAAGTGGAAGGGGTAGTAGCATCCTTGTGTTAAGTACAATGAAACTTAACTAAAAAGTACTGTGTCCAACACCAGGGGTTCAAGACAGGCAAGATGGCACACCTGCTCATAATGGAATTTTATTATTACTGCCTGCATCTTTTCTAATGCTTCTTAGAAACTTTAGTTGCACCATCTCATGCAATGAGAAATATCCACAAGAAATACTAGAGAAATTCCAGGCTAATGTTTCAGTATTACTTTCTACGTGCTTGTTAGAGGACTAAAAAAAAAAAAAAAAAATGAAGCAGCAACCACTTAAGCCTGAAACTACAGATCTCACTGTCATCAGAGTCCCTAAGGAGGCATCAAGTGAGGGCAGGTCTAGTTTCTGGAGTAAAAGTCCCTGGCCTCTACCCTGTGAATATAGTGGTGAACTGGAAAGTCATGAGCTCAACTTTTGACTCCTGCTATAGAATTTCCACAGGTATACCTTTCACTGGTTAGAGGCAGGGCCTATCAACTACCCTAATCTTTTGCTTTTGATAAAAAGCAGCTTTTATAAGGGAAAAAAAAAGTTCACTTTACAGTAAACTAAAAAAAATTAAGTTCCATAATATTTTGTTAGCATTCCTATAAACCTTAATTCTTCCCTCACAGAGGAAGGCAGTGTCATATTTCCTAGAGCTACTGTGGCACTGACCCTTTGCCCCTCTAAGAATGAATGGCAGCCAACTAGCTGCAAGGACGCATGTGGCAGGCCAACCCAAAGGCCACATCTAGTGAGGCCTTCCCTGCCTTCCCTGCCTCCTGCAGGCAGGGCTAAGTACCCCTGCATCCCTCCCCTGCCCCACACTCCACCCAGGCCATCCTCCACTCCCATTTCTATTATGGATGTCAGGGAGCATCTTCCCTAAAAGACTTGAACGTCTCAGGAAGAAAGCTCATGTTTCTTGGCTGTTTCTACATCCAAAGCACCTACCATGACATCCACCGTTAACAGATAATCAATAGGAAGCAACAAGTAATACAGAAAGAAGTCCAATATGAAGAAAATGAGGTGGGTTCTTCTCTCTGAATGGGTACGAATGTTATCATGGGAATTTCCAGGGTATCTACTGGGTCAGTTTTAACACTTCCCCAAAAGTCTTCAGATAATACTTAGCCCTTCCAGGCAGCAAAACAGCAGCTGACAGGGATGAGGGGTAGGAGGCAGCCAAGGCTGTGCGAGTAGGCAGAAAAAGTGCCAGGAAAATCTAATATGAGCTAGGGAAAGACAACGTATCATGGGAAAAAAAAAACCAAAAACTATGCTTATTAAAACCATTAACTCTCAGCTAACATTAACAGACCAAGAAAGAGATTGAGCAGTTCAACCACAGACTCCATTCTAAAAATGTCAACCCAATACATTAGGGCACTCAGAAAGAGATAAAAGAGATGACCAAAGTCAAGCAGTATCAGACAGTACTTGCAACATTCTATGCAATTCTAGTTGCCCATTTTCAGAAAAATAAAAATGGAGAAGGTCCAAGAAGTATAATTGAGTATCAGAGCTAAAAGCACCTGGAGTGATTACTCTAGTTGAACCCACTCATTGTACAGATAAGGAACGGAAGCCCACAGTGGTTAAATGGGTGCCAAAAAATCACCCAGCTGGTGATTTAGCTGGGATTAGACCCCTAACCTCCAGAAAGCAGGTTAGTCTTTTTTCCATTACACTACCTCATTTTACATCTTCTATAGCTAAGTAAAAACTAAAAATGATCAGGTTTCATCAAACTGGAAAATAAGACTTAGAATGGAGGTAATTAATCCATAGATAGGCTCCAGAGAGCTCCAAAACACTCAGAAATGGCATTTTTATGAGGATAGGGTTCAGAGTTCTTGCTAGATCTCAAAAGGATCAAGAACCAGAATGAATTAAAAAGTCACTGCTTTAGCAGAACAACTGCACTTGATAAAAATCAAAGATTATGAATGGGTTGAAAAGATGCTTATCTAACAACAGTATATTAGAATGAGGAGTGGTCAATCTTTAAGCTCAAAAGAAATAGCTTAGGGGGGGGAAAAAAAAACCAGCACCACCACTAAGGCAGCACTTCTGCTTTTCCTTTTGACTGTTGGCATTGCAACAAAGTTTCCATCAGCTTCCCTCACTAACAAAAGCAACGGAAAAATATCTCCGTAATTTCAAGCACTGTGGAATGATTAATACCCATGAGATGCTATCACATTTGAAATTCAAAGAACAACAAATGGAATTCATTACCCTAAAGTAAATAAGCAAGAGCTTAAAACGCTTAGACAAAATTACGGCTGGCAACACCATGACAGATGCTGAGTCTGACATCACTGGAAGACAACCTCAGAATGTCCTTGGTGCTTCTATGGATCACAGAAACCTGGATGACGGTGGACCCCTGGGAGGGCACACATTATGCTCTCATGTAGCCTAATCAGTGCCCATGACAGTGGTCTCAATTGTTTTGGGCCTGACCAGATGACAGCAAATACCTTTAGAATGCTCTGTGTCTGGATGCAAGACGATGCGGACATATTTAAGATCTCCAAATTGCTGCAGGAGCTCTCCAAGGTCTTCTTCCTCTGAGTCAAAGGACAGGTTTCTATGGAGGACAATCAGGTCACAAGAGAGGTCAATTACAAAAGTGAGACCCTGTGTTCCAGTACCAGGTGAGTGAGTCAGACATCATCTGGAGTGGTTCCTTGGAACCACCCTCCTCAAGGATAGCACCAAGGGGTGACCCCCACTAGCCAGGCCACTGATGTATGACTCTGCCCATCGGCCATAACTGACTGACCTTCCTCTGTTAATCAGAGTCTCTCTCCCAGGAATATAAAACTTGAACACACATATACAAACATCAGAAGTTGCAGACACAGATTCACCTCAAAACAGCAGTGTGGGGAGCAGAAAATGTTCTGTAACATATATATGTATCTCCACATATAAAGGTATATGTATATCTGTGGCTATATACATGAAAAATGTCACTGGGTTGTACACATACTTTACAGAATACATGTTATACCTCAACAAGGGATAAAACAAGAATGAGTGTCTTCAGACAAAGGATCACACAGTCTTCCACAGCAAAGGACCCAGCAAAGGGCCCTTCTTGAGGTTTGCTCTTTGACAACCTTGATTCTGTGAGCTACCCTAACGTTCATCCAACAAACCAGGTTTTTCACTTAAACTGGCCAAAATTAGTTTCCCTGAGAACCAAAAGACTGACAGCAAATGAGAAATCAAACATCTCAATGTCTCCTCTGTATTCCTATGAAATCTAGGTTTCAGTTAAAAGTTTACAAAAGTCAGAAAATCCTTCAAAATAGTAACTCAAAACCAAACATGGTAAAGTTTATTAGCTAAGTACAAAAAAAAAAAAAGAGGAAGAGAGAGAGAAAATTACTATTTCCCTTGATGGGATTAAAAAATGTTGGAAGGAGATTTTGTTCTACTAAACTTCAACATAGTGTAAAGGTTCTTAACCCAGTTATGCACAGCCTTCCAGGGGCAAGAAAAAGAGTTCCAAATAAATATCTACAATTTTACTTCTCTTTTGCTCAATTAACAGCTCCATCAACAGTTTCATCTTATTGAGCAACCAAGATAAAAAAGATTTTCTGCAATAAGACACATCCTAGCTACATTATTGCTTCTAATTTGCCTCATCGTGTTCATAGCCTTCTCTCTTTCATCCCTTTACTTTCCTAAATTCTCTTTAAATTAAAAAGATGTGTAAGGAAGGGAATCTTGGTCCTGAGGTCACAGGCTTCTAAGTGTGACATTCCTCATCCCTATTACACAGAATTCTCTACAAACATGAAATTGTTTATATGGAAATTCCAAATAACACAGTAAAAAAAAAAAAAAATGGAGAGACGTGCTATAAAAGAAGAAAATGGGCTACAGCACAGCATGTATAAGCTGAAATCATCCTTGTTAAGTATTTACGATATGAACACATGCAAGGGTATTCCTTGAGTAGTGATGAAAGTTAATTTTGTGTGTATGTCTTTTTGCCTATTCATTTCCTAAATTTCCCACAATAAACATAAATTACTTGCATAATGAAAACCATCTTTAAAAGATTGTACAAGAGAATAAAACAGAAATTTCTAAAATAAGACCCAAAGAGCCCTAGCAAAAATGGTACTTAAGAAAGGACGAAA
This sequence comes from Bison bison bison, assembly GCF_000754665.1. Classification (NCBI taxonomy): domain Eukaryota; kingdom Metazoa; phylum Chordata; class Mammalia; order Artiodactyla; family Bovidae; genus Bison; species Bison bison. Next base: position 8,747,557 of record NW_011495080.1, on the reverse strand, counting down.
AGGCCGTTGAGGTGTGCCAAGGACATCCCGACTTCCTGAAAATGCCAACCTACGCAGTCAGTGCAACTGAAACAGCAAAGGCAACATGACACGGTGTCCCCCTCTCTCACTTTTCCAGGAAACAGACGGGATGCTTCACTTTATGGACGTGACTTTAGATCAGTCAGGCGTGAGGACAGAATCAACTCGGGACAAGAGGTACAATCCCTCCCCAGCACTCACCCTAAAACAAAGGCCAGAAGCAAGATGCTTCTATTAATAACAGTTGAAGAATTCATTTGTTCCATTGACGCCACCCCAATTACAAAGAATGAAATCTAAATGAGGACAAGATACAAAGACCCCCGCTGTTTATCTCCTGTGTATAGTCGATTCTCCCACACGTTTCTCATCGTGTGCTACGTTCCTAGGCAGATGTGCTGATGGTCTTACATGCATCTAACTTTTTGGCCTACCTAACATAATTAGTGGGAAAAAAAGAAGAAGAAGGGAGAGAGGAAGAAGAGAAGAAAAACTTACGAAGGCAACAGAAACAGCAGTTCTCCAGACAGAAAGTCATACCTGATAAAGACAGTCTTCCCTTCATTCACATCAGAGGGTAGTTTCCTCTTCTTCCTCTTCTTCTTTGAGACTTCTATATCCAAAGTAAAAAGAAAACCAACAAACTGAATTTAGGACTAGTGCAAGCCTTACAACAAAGAGCTAAGTTGTTAAATATATAAAGATCTTACGTAAATTAAGAAGAAATCCAATTAAAAATGAACAAAGGACATGCAACTAAATATATGAAAATCCTCAAACTCACTCATAATTAAAGAAAGACACAGCACCAGAAATGAGATATTATTTTTCACCGAAGATTGGCAAAAATCAAAAAAGATTAAATTCATTGTAGTAAGGGTGTGGGGGAAAATGAGAGAGAAAGAGATTCCCCTACACTGTCTGACGGTAAACTTTCTAGAAATGTAAAATGCAGAACATCCGAAGAGAAAAAAAAATACATTCACATAGACAAATATACATTACACTTTACACCAGTGCATATACATTCATGTTTTAGCTTACAGAAGTATTATACTGACTATCCTCAGATACACAAGAACACTGGTTGTCTGGTGGTTTAGTCGCTAAGTTGTGTCCCACTCTTGCGACTCCATGGATTGTAGCCCATCAGGTTGTCTCTGGGGAAGGGCCTTAAGTGGCTGTGGATTTGGGTTTAAGGGAGATTCACTGATTTTAAGAACTGACATATATGCTTATACATATGAAGAAAATTTCTGGAAGGATACAAAAGAAATAACAGAGGTTACTTTGGGGGACTACTGGGAGGACTGGTGAGGAACTTTTAGTTTCTGTATTACACCCTTTTGCACCACACATATATTTTAAATTAATTTTCTCTCATTAGTGTCTATCAGTCATTTTTTCAAGTCAAAGAAGAGACAGCTGAATCTAGTTGTAGAATTAAAGGTCTCTCAGTTCTCTCAGTGTAAAAGCTTCTTTGCTTCTAAGGTATCTACCATTCTCTCCTCATAGAAAAAGTTTATTTCCTCAGATTTCTCATACGGTCAAATCAACATGCCAGACTTACAAAAAAGGGAGAAGGGAGACCTGATTAGTGAATAAAAACCTCCAAAGAAACTAAAGGACCACTTACTGACCACTCTTGATTCTGTAATGACCTGCCTCACTCAATAAATAAGTGGAGTTTGAATCCAACATTCTTGATGAAAGTTTGGTTAGTTTTACAAAATGCCCCAGGAGGTCCTTTATCCCCATTTCAATTCAAAATTGTTGTTTATACTCCACTACTGGCACAGAACAGTAACAATGATAATATTGTAGTAGTCATTCTACCATTATCTACCAATGATAATATTGGTAGTCATTCAGTTCAGTTCAGTTCAGTCGCTCAGTCGTATCCGACTCTTTGCAACCCCATGAATGGCAGCAAGCCAGGCCTCCCCGTCCATCACCAACTCCTGGAGTTCACTCAGACTCACATCCATCAAGTCATTAGTGGTAAAAACATTTAATCTTCACAACTCTATGTAGTTATTAGAGCCATTTTATAGATGAAGAAACTGAGTTATAAAGACGTTAAGTAACTTGCCCCAAAGTCATACCTCAAGAAAGGAGCAGAGATAGGATTTGAAACCCTTTGCTAAACAAGCTACACCTGTGATCTCTAGGAAACATGGGGTTTTATTTTCTTAATTCACTCCTGTTCACCCAGTATCCAGCACTGCAGGCATTCTGAATATCTGCTGTCTGAATAAACCAAGGTGTGTATATCAGAAAAAATATCAACAACCTCAGATTATGTACATGATACCACTCTAATGGCAGAAACAGAAGAGGAACTAAAGAGCCCTGAAGAGGGTGAGAGAGGAGAGTGAAAGCAGGCCTAAAACTCAGCATTCACAAAACTAAGACCATGGCATCTGGGCCCATCACTTCATGCCAAACAGATGTGGAAAAGTCGAATCAGTGACATATTTTATTTTCTTGGGTTCCAAAATCACTGCAGATGGTGAATGCAGCCATCAAGATGCTTGCTCCCTGGGAAAAAAGCTATGACAAACCTGGACAGCATATTAAAAAGCAGAGACATCACCTTTCTGCCAAAGGTCTGTATAGTCAAAGCTATGGTTTTTCCAGTAGTCAGATGTATGGATGTGAGTAGTAGCAGTGTTAGTCACTCAGTCGTGTCTGACTCTTTGTGACCCACCAACAAGCTCACCAGGCTCCTCTGTCCATGGGATTCTCCAGGCAAGAATACTGGAGTGGGTTGCCATTCCCTTCTACAGAGGGTCTTCCTGACCCAGGGATCGAACCCAAGTCTCCTGCATTGCAGGCATATTCTTTACCATCTGAGCTACAGAAAAATCAGCTGGACCATAAAGAAAGCTGAGCACCGAAAAATTGATTCTTTTGAACTGTGGTGTTGGAGAAGACTCTTGAGAGTTTCTTGGACTACAAGGAGATCAAACCAGTCAATCCTAAAGGAAACCAGTCCTGAATATTCACTGGAAGGACTGATCCTGAAGCTCCAATACTTTGGCTACCTATGCAAAGAACTCACTCTGGAAAAGAGCCTGATGCTGGGAAAGATTGAAGGCGGGCGGAGAAGAGGATGACAGAGGATGAGAGGGTTGGATGGCATCACCAATGGACATGAGTTTGAGCAAACTCCGGGAGATGGTGAAGGACAGGGAAGCCTGGCGTGCTGCAGTCCATGGGGTAGCAAAGAGGCAAACACAACTGAGCAACTGAAAAATAGTTAAAAAAAAAAAAAAAGAAAAGGTACATTTTTCTATCCTGACAGGTTCAAAAATCACTGTCACATGCAGCATCTATTACAACAATTCAAACAGCAAACACTGGGCATTTATTTGCACACAATTTGGAAGGGTATGCACAGAATAACATTCATTCATCAGTTCCAAATTTGTTTATCTACATTGAAAAAAAAAAACCCTGCAAATGCAGAAGTGTTTGTTGGTCTTTGCTTGTTTTCTTGCCAATTCTTTGGGACTGAAAGTCACGGAGCCAGATCAAAACCTCCAGGAGAACAAGGATTGTTTTTTTCAGTTCAAAGTTTAACATTAGTAGGTGTTCAATAAGTGTTTCTTTTAAGTGAATGAAGAGGAGAGGGGACTTGTTTTGCTGAACTGGATGCAGTAGTGGAATGCCAAGATTACATTCTAGTTAGCAGAACTCAAAAACTGCCTCTACATCCATCCCAGTTACCGCTAAAGCCAGAAGATTCTATCAGCAGCCATCTCACATCTAACTTCATAAGACTCGCACATTTTTTAGAAGACTGTTGGAGTGAGTGAGTGAGTGAAGCCGCTCAGTCGTGTCCAACTCTTTGCAACCCCGTGGACTGTAGCCCACCAGGCTCCTCTGTCCATGGGATTTCCCAGGCAAGAATACTGGAATGGGTTGCCATTTCCTTCTCCACTGCTAACACTGTAGACACTTCAAATAATACTCTTAATCACTGAGGGGAAAAAACACTCTCTTTGGGTTTTCAAATCTACTTCATATAATTTGTTGTTTACAGACAACAGCAAGA
>NW_011495080.1:8742431-8743376 GCF_000754665.1 Bison bison bison | reverse complement strand
GGAGTAGTGGAATGCCAAGATTACATTCTAGTTAGCAGAACTCAAAAACTGCCTCTACATCCATCCTAGTTACCGCTAAAGCCAGAATATTCTATCAGCAGCCATCTCACATTTAACTTGATAAGACTCGCACATTTTTTAGAAGACTGTTGGAGTGAGTGAGTGAGTGAAGCCGCTCAGTTGTGTCCGACTCTTTGCAACCCCGTGGACTGTAGCCCACCAGGCTCCTCTGTCCATGGGATTTTCCAGGCAAGAATACTGGAGTGGGTTGTCATTTCCTTCTCCAGGGGATATTCCCAACCCAGGGATCGAACCCAGGTCTCCCGCATTGCAGGCAGACGCTTTAACCTCTGAGCCACCAGGGAAGCCCTTCTTTTCTAAAAAAAAGACAGCAGCAACAAAGGCAACTAATACCATTGAGAGTCTACTGTAGGGAAGGTACTCTTCTAAATGTCAGGAGATGAGGACCTCTAATATCCAATCACAGATGAAGTAATGAGGACACTAGAGGCAAGGACTTGACCGGCCCATACAGCTGGAAATGAAAGAGTCAGGACTTGAAGCCACGTGATTTGACTCCTAAGCCCACGCAATGAAAGGCAGAGATGACTGCTAAAAAGAACTGACCTTTTCCAGATAAAAAATTCTGAATTCAGTAGTTTGTTGCTATAATAATGGATTACTTTATTGCTGCTGTTAGTCTCCATCTTGGAAGGTGTCAGTGATTTAAGTACCTCTGATTTTGAGTAGCATATCCTAAGCTGAGTTTCTGGGGTTTGCTAACACTGTTGTTGTTTTAGTAACTATGTTGTGTCTGACTCTTTTGCGACCCCAAGAGCTGCAGCCCGCCAGGCTCCTCTGTCCATGGGATTTCCCAGGCAAGAATACTGGAATGGGTTGCCATTTCCTTCTCCACTGCTAACACTGTAGACACTTCAAATAATA
>NW_011495080.1:8731972-8742331 GCF_000754665.1 Bison bison bison | reverse complement strand
AACACTCTCTTTGGGTTTTCAAATCTACTTCATATAATTTGTTGTTTACAGACAACAGCAAGAATGGAAAAATACAGCAGGGATGGGAAAATGAGTTTGTCACATTTAATAGAATGTAATTTTAGTACAAAAATAAAATAATCAGATTAATGAAAGAGGACCTACTTTGGTGGCAGGATGCAATATCCTGTTTATCCAATTATTCATTCAACATGGATAATTCAGACAGAGAGAGAGACAAGACCTCAGGAGTAAGCTAGGTTTTAAATTCCCTAAGAATCTTAATCCTCAAAACCACTCCAAACTCATTTAAAAAACAAAAATATCTTTAGAAGAAAGGAATATAAAAGTTTCCCTTTCAGCATTTAAACACAAGTTTGACAGGACATCCTAAGGTCCTATTTAAAAAGAGGCCCGAGTGGAACTGATGCCCACTTCTCAGTAAACTATTTTAAATTTAAGTGTCTATAAAAAGTCCAGGCAAACCTTCCTCCTCTTGCTCTTCACTGCTGGTATCACTCTGAGCCAGGTCCTCTCCACCATCAATACTATCTCTTTCCTCCAGGTCGCTGTCGTCATCAGAATGCTCCTCGTCACTGCTTTCTGCAGGTGCTGGCCTCTTGACTGCCCTGAAATGGCACAGATCAGAACTGAGGTTCTGGGCTGAGAGGGGGCCCTATCCAACTTCACCACTCGTGCCAATTCTCCAATGTTGGGGCCAGGGAAAGACACCATCTTCCTCTTAGAGACAGTCCTAAATCTTCCTCTGTTGTCTCAGAACACACTGAGCCACATACCTCTTGTGAATCTGTACAGGTTTGGGCAGCTTTGATTCTTTATCCTCCTCCTCCTCCTCCTCCTCGTCATCATCATAATCACTCTCATTCTCCCCCTCCTCCATATCCTCTTCTTCCCTGCCATTCTCTTGATCCAATTCCTGATGTTCAGGTTCAGGCCTCTTCTCCTCACCTTCATAGTCGATAAAGAAGGTTAGGAATTCATCGAGTATCCAAAACAAGGTCATTTAAACAACAGTACCTAACACCCCAAGTTACTGGTTCCTATGGTCTTCCAGACGCTCATATATTTTTCTTTCTCTTCCTAACAGGAGAAAGTATGAGAAAAAAAAAAAAAGCAAAAAACAAACAACAAAAACCCCTCATCCCTGAGGTTTCCTTGGAGACTGTTCCATTCATCAGAAGCCTTAAGGTTAAAACCTGGCTCAGCAACTGAGCCTCTGCAAACAGCCCACCACTGTGTGCCACGGCCAGCAAAGGGAACACTCTGGAGCCCAGCTATGAGCTTTAACCTCTGTGGGTTTGTTCTCTGAGCTCCTGGTGGCTTAAAAGCCAATTGTTTTCTAAATAAAACTCAAGTCTCAAGCGTCCCTATTTATAATGTTCCATCACTCCGTATTATGAAAACTGGGGAAGAACAGCAAGTAGTAGAGACAATGAACCTGGGCTCCACTACTCACATCCACATCGAGGAGTGAGCTTGGACTCAAAAGGTCCTGTTTTGGGACCAGATCACCAGATGGTACAATGCGGACCTGCACACAGTTAGGACACACAACCCCGCCTACTCCACACCACTGCATCTCACCTGGGACAGAAGCAGACTGCGTACTTTTATATTTATCCTTTGCCACAGCCCAATCCACAGCCACCGTCCGCCCTGTCAGACACAAAAGTAGCATCAGAAAGGCGTTCTTCTCTTTAACACTCCTATTTCCTATAAACAACTTCCTAGTCATCAAAGACAGTAATGGAACCAAAGGAGGCATATAAACTGCAGATTCAGAGGCTGTTGGTCCTAAAACAAAACTCCTGGTAGGTATCTATTCTTTTAACCCTTAACCTTTTTTTTATCAATGAACAGAAGTTTTGCCTTTCTACACAGTCACAACACCTGGGATAAGATAGACTTAAAAAAAAAAGCGTTAGTACAGTGCTTCCAGTTAGATCAAGTTTCCAGTTAGATTAGCAAGAGGGAAAACAGACATTCTGGAATAATCTGCACATTACTCAGAAGTTAGGAAGTCTCCAAGCCAATCCCTTCTTTAGGCAGAGTACCTGGTAAATCAATACCCAGAGTAACCTCAAGGTCAGTTTAGGAGCCCACATATGCTTAATAGGGATCATAATCAAGAGGGAAGAATCCGCTAATCTCACATTCCCCTAGACAGCAATCTGCCTGTATATCAATGATCATTTCAGCAATGGTTTCTCATTAAGAGATTTAAAGGACACTCATCACTGAAAAAAGAAAAAGAGAAGGCTGGGAAGGGTCCTGTCGAGTTTAACCCTAAGATCAAAGCAACTTCTATATTAGCAGTGAGACTCTCAACAAGGCAAACACCTTTCAGAAATGTAGAAAGTGGGTTACTGTGTTAATCTGCATGAACACCAGAAATATCTGAGTCAATAGGATGGGCACAGAAAACTTACCTTTTATCTCTTTCATGTTCATGCCTTTGAGAGCCTTTCCTGCTTCTAGGAGGTTTTTGAACTGAACAAAAGCAAAACCACGCATCTTTCCATCTGTGTGCAAACATAACAAAGAAATCAGAGGTAGCAGAAGGAACCAACAGACACTAAGATGGATTATACAGCAACCTGGACTGGCGAGAAGGCTCAAATCCTGCCAGCCAGTCAGCCCCCTGCCCAAAGTAAGAGCCTTTATCCTGCTGACGTTAGCCTGACACAGGCTCAGGAGAGCAATGCATTTTACTCGTCTTCTAAAAGGAGTTCTGATCTAACTAAAAACACCACCTGGGGAATAAACATTGTTCTGTGTCAAGCACTATACTTTATATATGCCATATCATCTGGGGCTTGGAGAGTATGACCCCAACCTTCTATTTCTATTTCAAATAGTGCTTAGTTGAAAGGTGACATGGAAAATCACCATTATGTAAAATAACCTAATCCACACAAAATAAAGGTTGGCAGGTACCTGGTTTCCTGGGGATATTTACTTCCAGGATAGTTCCAAACTGAGAAAATACTGTTTTCAAGTCATCTTCTGAGCACTGAACCGGAAAGTGAGAAAGAAAGAGATGTTATCACGGCAAATAAATATAAAACATCAACTATTAAATTAGTTCACTGGGAAGAGCTTGAGCATTTTTACTCCTTTTAAAATTTTGAGACTAGGACATCAAACATTCTCAAGTAGAGGACATCTTGCTTTGTACCTAAATGGTAAAAAGGACAGACGTGAGAGAGCTTGTCCTCCTCTCCCAATCTCAGCAGTGGTTTCCACAAAAGGAAGACATCTTCATGCTGTCTATCCTGAATAAATTCTTGTTTATACAGGCCCATTTTCTGAATTCAACACTGCTAAAGGTCATTCCCAGGAGGAATGAAGCCCAATTATACCACCCTGGCGGGGAGTTCAACCAACAAGCAGGCCCTGGCCCCAAGAGCCTTCAGAACAGTCAGTGTTTCCTCTCTCTTACCTTAAAGCTCAGGTTTCGAATAATTAATCTGGCTTTCTTATCTGCCACTTTGGCTTTTTTAGGCTTAAGCTCCTTCTCTGGGGACTCTGAATTTTCTGAAAAATAACAGGCAGTGAAGTAAGTCTGTGATCCTCTCAGCCCAGAGTATCACAGGAAAGAAGTACTAGCAACAGAAGGCATTTATCTCAGGGTTTAGTACGGCAATGCCCAGCAACACCAGGTTTTCCAAACTCATAAGTAAACAAAAGACTAAAATGAGTAAAAAACACACTGGATGATTCTGGACATCAAAAGAAAATTCAGGAAGCTTTTAGGTCTAGATGCTACCCCCAGCCAATCCACTGTCCCCTCGATCCTGGGGGAAAACTCCTTTCAGTTACTAGAAACTCACCAGTTTTCCCCTTTTCCTTGGATTTATTTCTCAGTTTTTTCTTGGCAATGGTCACGTTGATCTTGCAGCCTTCAAAGGTGGTAATCTCCTTGAGGGCCCTCTGAACATCCTCCACCATAGAAAAAGTGACATAGCCGAAGCCTCGACATGCCTTACTCCCTGGAACAGTATCGGGTGGGGAGGGATTAACAGTAAGCCAAGATCTCTAAACCAGTCAATTCTCACAGCCCTCAACTGGCAGATATACAGCCAGGCCAGCCAGTTATCAGTTGGCCAAAGTTCTCAAGAGGGAAAGAGACAAGATTAACGTGAGAGCCACCCCCCATCTCCTTTTTCCTCAAAAATGGTCAGGCTTCCTCTTCTAATGTGGTGTCTTGGCTGTCAGCTCCCTTTCTTCCATCTTTCCTGGAAATCTCAAGAATATGGAGGACCCATAATATGCATTACACCTCCAAAGAGGAACTCAACATCACACAGAACAAAACACCACCAGAGAAGGTAGGAAAGACAAGGATGGTAGCTTCAAAAACTACAATGAAATAATTCAGTTGCCCCCCCTCAGAAAAGAGGACAGATCAGCAATGAATGCTGGGGGCCCTGAGAAAAGAACCTCAAACAATAAACACTGCTTCAGGAGCCTGCAGATACTATTACCGTTATTACCAAGCCTTAGAAATCAGTATCAAATTAAACCTTTCCAAAGCAGCTGTAAATCTCTTATCTCATTTTGTCAGAACATACCAAGAAGGGAAAAGCCAATATTATCATCGCTTTTTTCCAAAGGAATTGTTGAACAGTTGCAAATGTCAACTGTAACTCACCTTTGCCCTTTCTGGTATGCTTTTTTTTTTTTTAGTTTAATATTTTTGTGTAGTAAAATTTTAAGTAATTTACTGCATCAAAAAAGAAAAAGACCAAGCAGAAAAAGACCTACTACCCGAAAAAGAAACAAAACTCCACACGCTCTCCTTTACAACTACACCCTTACCTGCTTTAGGGTGCAAGCCTTCTAACACGGGACGCTGAGCCACATAAACTGGTTAAAGTTGACACCTGGCCCTAGGAAAGCATACTATATATATTTCTTATCCTTGAAACTCTTTCTCACAAAAGCCTGCCCACTCACCTTTCAGAAAACAAGAACAAGAGAAATCAGGGCCCTTCTTGATCAGTACAACCAAAAATAAAAAGCAGCTGAAACGTGAAGGAGTTTGCTGACAAAATAAAAGCATGTAGTCACAAAAAAGCCTACAGTCACAAAAACACCGTCCGTTATAAACAATTACAACAATCCTGTGAAATTATTCCCATCTTAAAGAGGGTAAGTGGCAAGTTCAAGTCACCACTAGTGGTAAGACTTCATCTGCCATCCCCTCCCTCCCATCCTTTGAAGTAGAGTACTCAATACATTTGGCTGTCTAGACAGGAAAGCAACTTTTTTGTTGTTGCTGTTTAATTGGAATAGGAGCTTTTGTTAAAGATGCTGACTATGTACATAGCTACAGGTAAGGTTACACGTAGCCTATATTCTGAGGACCCAAAGGAGAATTCCCATTCAAAGGCCTGCTCTTCCCTGGAACGCAACCAAGCATTGCAGAGCAATGTTTCTCAGACTGGTTTGATGACCTACAGTAACAAATGTGATTTATAGTGGACCCAGTTGTTTATATACTGAAAAAAAAAAGTCTCATGAAAACTTCTCCTTTACCATATATAGATATACTACTATTTCATTAAAAAAAAACACACACAAAAAACTCCAGTCATCAACCACTCAAGACCCACAAATGGACAATGATCTGCCATTTAAGAAACACTGCTGTACAGCACTCTCATTCTCTCATTCGCCCATATCTATACTTAAAATGATAAAGGCCCCAGCTGTGTGTATACCAATCAGAGCCATGTCAGTGATCTTAAATCTAATTTCTGTTACTAACAAAACAGAAGATAAGGATGGAGTGATTATTAGTGCAGTTTTAGGACTGCCTACTCACATACTCTGGTACCATGGGGGAAGAGAGGCGTACCCAAGATATTACTTCAAACCAGTTGCTAGCCTGAAAGGCAAGAAAGCAGCCACGTACAGCGACAGATTGATGACTTGGAAGGAAGCTAAATTTGTATAGTCTAGGTAAGAAGAAATGCTTCTACAATTAAAACCCTTACAATTCTTACTCATTCTAATACATGCTAACCCTCCTTCATAGTGATGCCATGAACATCAAATAGAATGAGAGGCATATGGCAGTATTCCACAAGTCAGTAAATACCTCCAGTGGCTCAAGTCAAAACCCCTGGAGTCAGATTTGACACTTTTTTTCTCAGACCCCAAATCTGATCCATATTCCAATCATGTTTTACCTTCTTCACTGCTAGAGCACCTGGTCCAACCCCATGAGCTTTCACCTGGATTACCACAAGAGCCTAGTAACTGGTCTCCTGTCCTATTCTTAATGGCCTATTCTCAGCATGGCAGTCTCAGAGAATCTTTCAAAATGCAAGGCAGATCATATTCACTGCTCCCTGCTCAAAATCAGTGGTTTCCTATCTCAGAGTAAAAGTCAAAGTCCTTTTGATGGCCTGTAAGGTCCTACATGATCTGGAAGGACCAGGTGGCATCTGCTAATTCTCTTTCCTTCACTCAGTGCACACCAGTAGGCCTGGTCTCGTCTATATTCCTCCAATATACTATACGCACTCCTCTTCAGTATCCTTGAGCTCCCTCTGCCTAAGCTGTTCCTCACACTGAGAAACCCAAGTTCACTTTCTCACATCAGTAAGGTTTCCCCATGTCTATTCTTCACTCCTCTACAGGTTCCCCACCACCACCACCACCACCACCCTATCTTTCTTCCCTGACTTATTTTTCTCCTCAATATATATCACCATCATCACTATATATTTTGCTCATTGGCTGTCTTCCACATCCTGAACACAGATCAAGGCTTTTGGTCTGTGCACTAATGTATCCCGAGGACCTACAACAGTTGCCTGGATCCTAGTAAACATTCAATTAATATTTACGAAATACATAAATGGGTGAATGAATAACATATTGGTTAAGAGCTCGGGGTCTGGTGATCAAATTCTGAATCCACTTCTTACTAGCAGTACGAACTTAAGCTGAAGTTACTAAATTTCCCTAAGCCCTAGATTTCTCATCTGTAAAATGGAGTTTACTCTCCACCCAACAAGACTGATGGGGAAATTAAAGGAAGTAACAGATGAAACTCAAGCACCGCACCTGGCAATCAGCTGCTTCTCAGTAAGTCTTAGTGGTGTTTCATTAAGTCCAGTTCAGTCGCCCAGTCGTGTCTGACTCTTTGCAACCCCATGGACTGGAGCACGCCAGGCCTCCCTGTCCATCACATTTATTAAGTTTTTCACTAATAAATGAGATCTTGTATGTGAGCGCGCATGATAAACAGGAAGCCTACATAAACTTAAGGGGCTGACTTGACTTCCAGAAACGGCTCCTATGGATTTATCTAGTGTAGAGTCCGTTTGGAAAAGAAATTCAACTTCCAAGGCCTTTCATTTAAGGGCTCACTTAAGGCTGGAAGAATGTCCTCTGCCTCCATCCGGCTCCCGGGAACCCCAACTCTGTTCTCGATCGCCCCGCCCCCTACCTTTTTCGGTCACCACGAAGCACTGCTTGACCGGCCCCACCTGACTGAATAGCTCCTCCAGTTGTTCGCTGCGAGCCGAGGGCGGGAGGCGGCCCACAAACAGGGTCAGTCCGGCCATGAGGCCGAGAAACTGGCGCGCAAGGTCGCGCACGCGAGTCAAGTAACTGGCTTTAGTAAGAGGACCACGCTTACTAAAGTTGCCGGGAGACTCCGGAAGTGCGCGTCACTCAAAAGAGTCCGGAGGAAGACGTAGAGGAAAGGGAAAAACCATTCCGGAAGGGAAGGAAAATAGTGCCGCCTGAGGGCGGAGCTTCCTGAGCGGGGCTCCACCCCCTAACCCAAGTACCGCCCCTGCCTCTGTAGGGAAATTTGGCTTCCCTTAGGAGAAGGGCTCGGAGAAGGCAATGGCACCCCACTCCAGTACTCTTGCCTGGAAAATCCCATGGATGGAGGAGCCTGGAAGGCTGCAGTCCATGGGGTCGCTGAAGGTCGGACACGACTGAGCGACTTCACTTTCACTTTTCACTTTCATGCATTGGAGAAGGAAATGACAACCCACTCCAGTGTTCTTGCCTGGAGAATCCCAGGGACAGCAGAGCCTGGTGGGCTGCCGTCTATGGGGTTGCACAAAGTTAGACACGACTGAAGCAACTTAGCAGCAGCAGCAGCAGCAGTTTCTAGGCTTATTACAATCTAACTTGCTGGGGATCGATACCAAACTCAGCAGGGCAGGCAGGAGAAGCTGTTTTTGCTCTGGGTCTAACCCAGGATCTGACACATAGTGGATGTTTAATAAATATTTTCTAAAGTGCCTGTGTTCCAGGATCCAGGAGACCCAAGATTACGTGCATAAAACACAGCCATAATGCAAGTCAAAACAAGTGATCACATATATCATTTGAACAAATTTCCAGTTCTCAGAGAATATGAGACATCTGTCACACTTTAACAGATAACTAAATCTGTGCCTTTAACACTTCGCTGACAAAGCTATTAAGGTTCAAATAGGCACAGGTCATACATAATCATTCTTTCAAAAAATATTTACTGAGCTCCTACTATGTGCCAGGCACTAAAGATAAAATTGATGAGCTAAAAAAAGACAGGGCTCCTGCCTTCATGGAGAATAGTTTTGGGGAGATAGACAAACATCAGTACAAAAAAAACTTACAAGTAAAGCAAAGCCTGCACCATGCAAGATCACAAAAGAACACACCCAGAACAAGCAATACATCCAGCTTACACAGACCTAGAACCCAGGTCTTCCCAGAGACAGCTTTCCTCAGGTCAGCTTATTAGATGGACCCAAGGCTGTGTAATCTCACTGGCCAGGAGATCTGGGTGCTCCTGGATCCTGGAACACAGACAGTGTTTGCCACCCCATTGGGCTCAGGAACTGACCTGTGTGCAAGACTGCAGCACCCTGCATAACATTTGTATAGAACAAAAGTACCCAATGCGACTTTTTAGTAATTACTTTTAAACGGTATAACCTGAACACAGAGCAGGTAGAACATTCAAAAAGTACAAAAGGTACAGTGAAAAGGGTTCCCCTTTCTCCTCAAACCCGATCTACTTTCCACATATTTTGGATTGGTGGATAACTGGTTGATAGCGATGCGGGGAAAGGGAAAATGTTTAACATTAGATTTATGAAACCCTAACGCCAAGCATTTATGCTTAAAAGAAAAAGCCACAGTTATTTTTAAACACATAACTCAATGGAGGAAGTATTGAAATATGAAACAGATTTATAAGGTAATGGGTTAATTCCATCCAGGATAAAGAGAGACAAATAGACAAAGGAAAATGGACCCTTTGAATAAAGTTGGTTTGGAATTCCACATTTCTCCTTTATTTTCTCCTCCTCTCCTGCCCCCTCACCACCTTAGAAATCAAAATTTCATACCCAAAGTCTAAATGACAAGCATCAGGGCCCTAGCTGTGGGGACACCTTCCCAGTCCTGGCTGCAGCGTGCACTGGGGAAAGAATCCTGAGAAGGCTGCTCCAGCATCCCTTTGGGACACCCCCTACAGTGTTAAGTTGGAGCTGCTTTGGACCCAAACCTTCCCTACAGAACAAAAAGAAACTGCGGTCCTGTGCCCATCAGAGGGCAGCAGCCACCCACAGTGCAGAGGAGCTCCATGCCCCTAGGGAAGGAAAACAGTGCAGCTGACCCTTTGTACTCTTCCCAACTTTCAGACCTGGCTCCCCATCTCAGTCTCCCAGCCTCAGCCTCAGCCCCATCCCCTCCTATCCACTCATATCAGGAAGGCCATGTGGTTCTTCAATCAGGAATATTTGCTCATTTATCTATCCAGGACACATGCAGGGTTCTTTATTAAATAGCAGGAGTCGTGGTACCCTGCACCACATCAGCAATGTGGCTTCCAGGGGAAATAAACTGCTAGACTCTCTCTCATCCATCACTTGCAGGAGCCTGGAAAGGAAGTAGGAGAGGGCTGGGCTGTATTCAGCCAGCCTCTCCCAAGCTCCATCCTTTTGGCTACATTCCTGCTTGCAAGCTAAACATTCTTATAATACTGCATACTTCTCATTCTTAGCACTTTTCACCACTGTATTTAATTATTTGTGTTATTGGAATTACTTATATGATGTGCTCTTTAATGTCTGGTTTCCCCCAAAGAGCTTCAGCTTCACGAGTTCAGGATTGTTGTCCACCTGCTGCTGCTGCTGCTGCTAAGTCGCTTCAGTCTTGTCCGACTCTGTGTGACCCCATAGACGGTAGCCCACCAGGCTCCCCCGTCCCTGGGATTCTCCAGGCAAGAACACTGGAGTGGGTTGCCATTTCCTTCTCCAATGCATGAAAGTGAAAAGTGAAAGTGAAGTCACTTAGTCATGTCCGACTCTT
>NW_011495080.1:8728429-8731872 GCF_000754665.1 Bison bison bison | reverse complement strand
CAGGCAAGAACACTGGAGTGGGTTGCCATTTCCTTCTCCAATGCATGAAAGTGAAAAGTGAAAGTGAAGTCACTTAGTCATGTCCGACTCTTTGAGACCCCATGGACTGCAGCCTACCAGGCTCCTCCATCCATGGGATTTTCCAGGCAAGAGTACTGGAGTGGGGTGCCATTGCCTTCTCCCGTTGTCCACCTAGGTCACCTTTTTACTCTCACCATCTAGCACATTGTAAGAACTCAATAAAATGTTTTAAAGAGATTGAATGAATGAAGATGAGTTTGTCTCTCAGTCTCCTATAACACTAAGAACTGGAACCGAGGGTGTATATATTACGTCCTGGTCTACCCAGGCTCTTCTGGGAAACTGCTTTGGGTTAGGAAGGGCTGAGGCATGAGATAAAAGGGAAGGGTTGTCTTACCAAAGCCTCAGTCTCTTGATCAATTCAAAGGGCTTAGGTGATTCTCACTGAGGAAAATCAAAGAAGTGATGGAGTTGATGGACACCAAGCTCTATTCCCCCACCCCACTCCCAACTCACCAGCCCCATTCAGAATGTCCAGACAGAAAAGGAGCCTATGTGTATGTACGTGTGTGTGTGTGTGTGTGTGTGTGTGAGAGAGAGAGAGAGAGAGAGAGAAAGAGAGAGAGACAGAGAGACAGAGTGACTGGAGGTACGTGGGTCTTGGACTGCTTTGCTGGGAGGTGTGTACCTGAACTCAAGGACCCATGGTGGGAAGAGTGAGTGAGAGCAGCTGGCAAGCATTACAATGAGGAAGAGACAGCAGAGAGGAGTTGAGTGTGAGCAGAGGCAGATGGAGGTGTACGTGGGGAAGAAAAGAAACAATTTCTCAGAACAGCAAGCACTCCTTCCATGACACAAAGCAGCTCTGAGGCTGGGGCCACTACAGCCGCTACGACACCAGTGAGATATGCCTGTAATTAGGAGTATGGCAGTTCTCTGGGCCTCAGCCCAGAGTGACGATGCAGCAGGAATTTCTGAGCCAAGCTGAGCCAGGTGATGGAGAAGACACAGTCAGAACCACTCGGTCTCATCCCTCAGCAGTACCTGCCCTATCCTCCTCTCATTTTCTTCCCTACTATGATCCTCACTTACTGCCCTTCTCCTTCTGAGGTTCCAAGCCCTGGATGCTCCCTTCAGCCAAGACAGAGCTTCAGGGGCAAGCTGAACAGTGCTGTAATTCTTCCACTAGAGCATTAGACCTGGTCTGCTGAGCGCCCCGCCCCCTCCCAGCCTGCCTCCCTCCTCGCTCCCTTGCTTCCCTTCTCAAATCCTCATGAGCTGATGGGCAGAGTTGGAAGAAAAAACCATTCCTATTCCTGTTTTTCCACTTCAAGCCTAGTATGTGTGCCCCTGTGGGCCTCCCTGTGATGTGCAGCACATCTGCCAAAACACTGCCAGAATTTTGTTCTAAAATCTACAACTCTGTTTTAGTGCCACTCTGAACTTACTGCATTTGAGCCAAATGACAAATGCATACTACAGCGCTCAGAGCCAAATGCCCTGGACAAGGGAGGGATTACAGAGTGCCTGGTGGCTGGATGTATTCATGGGTCTCTGCACTGTGAGCTCTGCTTTGGTGGGTAGGACGGTGCTGGGGCTTGGGGAAGACAGGCTTTCCCCAGGGAGGCTCTGCACCTGTGGGAGATGAATGTTCTCCAGGGAAGAGGGTTGTGAGTGCAGACTTGAAGAGGTCCTGTTGGTAGATGGAGCGAGCAATTTCTTCTGTGAATCCAAAAGGTCTCTGTGAATTCCTCTAGATATGTGGCAGGGAGATTACTGGGAATCCCAGCTCAAAGTGATCATGCTTTTAAGATGCGTATCAACGTTTCCATGAAGGACTTTGCTACTAACTAGTCCCTAAACAGTTGTCCCCCAGGATGTGAAGCCAGGTCCCTGGGAATAGAGACATTTCCACCAACTACTGCAGAGTTTCTGCCTCACCTCTCAGGGTTGTGTTCCATCTCTGAAAAGCCACTTCCTGGGGAGTCAGAAGGATCTTCGAGGGGCTACTCCCAGGACCTTCGCTCATCCCGATGGGCCATGGAGCCATCTATGGGGAAAGGTCATGTGGAGGACAAGACTCATTTGGGTCAGGAGTCACTAGGGTCTGAGATGGACCCACCCCACCCAAACACTGCTTCTCTTTCTGTTCTCACAGAACCACTGCTGCTGTTGCCTCATCTAGGCTTTTCCAAGAACATCAGACCTTTCTCCTCTGAAAATATTTTATTGATAAATTAACTCTGAAAGCACTCACCTCCCACCCAACTGCTGCAGAGTCTCCTAGATGGGCCATGGACCCTTCTACGGGGAAGGATCATGTGGAGGACATGGGAGTCTCACTCAGCAGGGATGGGATTCCTGGGCGTAGCAGAGGTGGGTCTGGGGACAGTGGTGGGTCCTGAGGTCTTCTAAGGACAGCCCCTCTCACTCAGCACCAGAGTGGGAAGTGGTGGTCTGGAGTGGAGCACCTTGGAGCTTTATTGCTGGTGAATGCCAAGGACAGTGGGACCCCTGCCAGCCTAGAATTGCAGCTGAGGGCATCAACGCCCCGGGGCTCCAGAGAAGGTGGCACTAGTTCCCCATCAACAGAGCCTGGCTGCTGACCCACCCATCCAGGGATCTCTGGATGGGAAAGGAAGCCGGGAGAGGTATCTGAGCCAGGCAGGATTGGGGAAGGGTTACAGTGTGCAGGTCTCGGGTGGGGAGATGGGGGGGCAGAACAGGCGCCGGAAGGGGGCGTGCGATCGGGGGTGGCTGGGGGGCCACCTCTTCACAGGTCTATGGTGTCGCTGCCCATGCTCAGCTCGTCAATCTGTCTGCAGGCGTCCAGGAATTGCTCCTGCAGCAAGGCCTCTTCGGCCTGCAGCTCAGGAGCAGGTTCTGGGGAGTCGCGGGAGGGTGGGGACAGGGCCTGGTAGGATCCTGAGGCCGGGAGGCTGGGGCTGCTTCCTGAGGGCCGCGGGGGGCTGAGGACGCAGACCAGAGGACAGCGTGGGGCCCTGTCCGGGCTGGAGCACAGGAGCACGGACGAGCTGTCCCGCGAGAGTCCGCACAGCGAGCCGGAGGAGGCGCTGCTGCCCGCGGGCCAGGTCCCGGGAGAGGGGAGCTCGCGGGGCGCCGGGGAGCCAGGTGCCTCCCCAGACCTCCCAATGGGCCCGACCCCGGTCTGAGCCCCCAGCGAGGCGGTGCGGTAGACGCCGAGGCTAGGCAGAGCTTCCCCGAAGGCTGGGACCTGGAAGAGGCCGGGCGCCAGCAGTGCTTCGCTGCAGAGGGCCTCCTCGATGCTGCGCCGCAGGTTGATGGGGGAGGGCGGGCGGAAGTCCACTGTGTCATCGCTGCAGGGAACGAGGCCCGGGGAAGGCGCCGGGTGGGCGGCCGCGCCGTCGAAGCTCCGGCAGCCTCCTCCCTGGAGGAGGAGG
>NW_011495080.1:8725697-8727361 GCF_000754665.1 Bison bison bison | reverse complement strand
GGCCACCAGGCCGAAGAGCGCGCCTACCCCGTACACGTGGGCCTCCCAGGCCAGACCCCAGCGAGCCTTGGCCTCTGCCCAGTCGACCTCCAGCGTCAGGAAGAAGAGGGGCATGGGGGCCGCAGGCGGCTGCCCCTCGGATTCAGGCAGCTCTCTGATACTGCAGGACCCTGGCCCACACTCTGGCTGCACCGAAAGGTTCCCAAGGCTGGCAGGAGAGGGGTCGTCCAGGCCAGAGGTGGGGGTGGTGGACTCTGTGGGCAAAGAATGTTCGTCTGAGGCATTCGTGCAACCCTCCCCCTACCCACCATACAGCCAGTAGCCTGTATGCCAATGGGAGTCCTTCTGACATCCAGGAAGGACTTGTCATAAATAGGAGACTCACGGACCTGGCCACCACTCACCGGCCCCTCCCATATCAAACTCCTCCAGAGTTTCAGCTCTCATCCCCTCCGGTCATCCCATCCAGGCCTGGCTCCCAGCTTTGTTCAGTACACTGTGATTCCACTGAAAAGGGTTTTTCTTAAGAGGTCACAGAATTTTACAAGTGGAGGGAGCTATAGAAGCCCCCTCTAACTGAACCCTCCTGCCAGGAAGGAGGAGTCATGAGAACAAGGATTTTTGTTTGCTTTGCTCACATCTGAATACTCCTCCCTAAAACGTCCTGGCACAGAGTTGGCGTTCAGAAGATACTCATTGAATACATGCCAAGTGAAGATACTGAGGCTGTGCCGAGAGGCAAAGTGACTTGTCCAAGGTTACACATTAGCAGAGCTGCATCTAAAATCCAGATCTGAGCACCAGTTTGAGCCCCTCTTCTTGATGGCACAGCAACCTCATAATACTACTTTGCTTGTCTCTTGTTCTGCACCCCTGACTCCCATCTCACACCTTGGTGCTAGAAGGAGCTTCTCCAGCCTTTTTTCAATAGCTTCCCCCTTCTCCCAGTCTCTTCAGGGAAGGCCACCAAGCGTGCATGTGCACGCACGCACACACACAGCAGAGGAAGTGATACAACCCTCCTGTCGCCAGCAATCTTTCATATTTACTGGCCTTCCTGCCTGCTATACCTCCAACCCTCAGCCTACCAATGGCCATGGTCCCCATCCTGACTCAACTACAAGCTATTAGTCTGAGGCCCTTAATACTCCTTTGGTTTTCACCCCTTTTACAGAAGATGACATTGAGATCACTCCCCTAGGTCTCAAGACTACCTTTGAACTCCCAGGAAGGAACAGTTGTGGGGGTCATAGTGGGATAAAATGCCATCTTAGCAAATGAGCCCCTCAGATGCTCTGGGGCGCTCTGGCTAACTTGGGCTCCCAGCCCCACACATCCCTTGGGGAAAGGAAAGTCGGGTAAGAGAGTGTGAGGACTAAGATCCCCCATGCTACTCTCCTGGAACGAGAGAGGAATGAGAAAGAGCTAGACCCAAGGATTTTCCTCCTGGCCAGGCAGCAAGGGAAGACGCTTCAGGCTAAACCTCCCTCCCCCACCTAGCCAGCTGGGCAGAAGCACAGCTGCGGGCAGGGATGGAGGCAGAAAGATTGTGGTGAAGGATGGGGGAGCCAGCTGGGGATGGGGAGGTGCACAGGAGACAGGTGTAGAATGAGGCAAGGAGGATCTCTTGACAAGCAGACCCCTGCCCCAACTGCCTGGCCATA
>NW_011495080.1:8725449-8725597 GCF_000754665.1 Bison bison bison | reverse complement strand
CCAGGAACACCCCCCAACCCCACCCAACCCCAGGCAGTGCCAGCTTGAGCTGCTGCTGCTAAATCGCTTCAGTCGAGTCTGACTCTGTGCAACCCCATAGACGGCAGCCCACCAGGCTCCGCCATCCCCGGTATTCTCCAGGCAAGAA
>NW_011495080.1:8720669-8725349 GCF_000754665.1 Bison bison bison | reverse complement strand
AATCATGTCCGACTCTTCGAGACCCCATGGACTGCAGCCTACCAGGCTCCTCCGTCCATGGGATTTTCCAGGCAAGAGTACTGGAGTGGGGTGCCATTGCCTTCTCCAAGCTTAAGCTTAGGACATGCAAAACTGAGCAATCCTGAGAACAAGGGTAAGGAGTGAGGGGGCCTGAAAGCAGTCCCGGAGAGAAGGGAGGGAAAGGTAGAACTGGGCAACTGGAGAGGGCAGAGACGGAGCTGCCAAAACATTACATATTTACAGCAGGCTGCCTGCTCAGTGGCAGCATGTTCCCTGGTTCCTGTCCCATCACATTCCTCGAGTCTGAAATAAGAGCAGGGCTGTGATGAGGATAAATGGCCAATGTGTGCAAAGCTCTGTAGAGAGCCTGGTGCATAATCAGCATTCAATATACAACTGCTGTTGGTCTCATCATTATGGGCTAATGTTCATCACCCATCAGTCATTGGTGTGTGTCCGTGTGAGTGTGACCATTTCTGGGGCCTCAAACTCATTCTTGATTTAACTAACAAAAGGCTGTTGTCCCTTATAAAGTCAACAATTAGCCAAATCAGTGAACATCAACACATTGTCTCACTCTGTGAACCCTGTTTGAAGAACACCATTTGGATAGACTGACCATTCCCAAACACCTACTGAAGACACAGCAGTGAATTAAAATGGAGAATCATTCAGCTGGATCTGACGGTTTGCTGGTGGGGTGGGGTGGGGTGGGGCAGAGCCAGTCTGACAGCAGTGGGATCAAATACACACACACTCTCCCTCACCCCTCATGTTTTGGTCTCCTCAGATGCCCTTACATGACTACTGGAAAAACCATAGCTTTATACGGACTTTTGTTGGCAAAGTAATGTCTCTGCTTTTTAATACGCTGTCTAGGTTTGTCATAGCTTTTCTTCCAAGAAGCAAGCATCTTTTCATTTCATGGCTACAGTCACCATCCACAGTGATTTTGGAGCCTAAGAAAATAAAGTCTGTCACTGCTTCCACTTTTTCCCCATCTATTTGCCATGAAGTGACAGGACTGGATGCCATGATCTTAGTTTTTTGAATGTTGAGTTTTAAGCCACCTTTTTCACATTCCTCTTTCAGGTCCAAAGAGGAACTAGAGAAGAGAAGCCCTAGGGCCAAAGGTTAACTGTACCTAGGTTAGAAAGTTCCTAGAGAAGATACAGAGAGATTCCTTTATCTCCTAACTACTTGGCACTACTCCCCTCAGAAGGTACTGGCGTGAACAAAAAACCCTTTGGCCTTTTCTCCAGGAGGCCTGGAGCCCTCCGGGGTTTATCCAGGAGGAACACCCAGGAAGAGACTGGCTTCCTGCAGCCATCATTGAGGAGGGGGAAGGAGGGTGGGGCCACCAGCCGGCCGGGCTGCCTCTGATACTGTCCAGACTCATTAAACCTGCTTGGCCAGTGCTGTCACCAAGGCTGACAGACCGCCAGCCAGCCTCCTTCCCTTGAGGCCACAGAGCCTGCCCCCAGCTCCACAGCAGATCCTGCCACTGCTGCTCACTGGGATGGATGGGAAAGAGATGGCAGGCTTCCCACCCACATGCCAGGGAGTGCTGGGACCGCTAGGGAGTGAGCAACAATCAGGTGCTGTGTTAAGTCTAGAGCTGGAAGAAGCTTGGGGACCAGTGGTTTCCTTTGCTGCACCAGTTCCTGGTGTGGGGTGGCTCAGAGCATTCCCAGTCACAGTTAGCCCTTTGCATGGCTCCCTTGGCTTCACCTCCCAGAACCCCTCCCCAAGCAGCTTGTCCTCTGCCTTTTACAGTATGTGTTGTCCCATCACATTTTGGGGCCACAGTTGCGATGTCTGAGAGGTATACCTGGAAGTGTGTTTGGAACATGATGGGGGGAAACCACATTAACAGATACTATTTAATGAGCTAATACTTCATGACCAGCCTCATGCCCAAAATTTACATTACATGGAAGCTTTACAATAGCAAAATAGGCACTATTACTAAACCCTAGATATATGAGAAAATTAAGGCTCAAAGAACTTAAATAGCCTATCCAGCCATCATTGAGGAAGGGGAAGGAGGGTGGGGCCACTGGCCAGTTAGGAAGTATATTGGGATCCAAAGCCAGGTCTCGAGATCCCACAGCCCCTGGTCTTTGCTCTGCACCACCAGCTTGCCGCCACGCATGTTCTGAAAGGCTCCCTTGACAAGGATGGTGTCTGTCTGCTCAGGGTCTTCTCTTCAATTTCTTCCCAATGAGGGGCCCTGCTCTGCCCATATGTGACAGCATGTCATGTCAGATCAGACAGCAAAGGAGAGAGCCCCAAGCTCAGAGTGGGAGGGTGGGAGGCAGGCCAGGCAGATTGAAGTGGAGGGCTGGGTTAGTACTGAGGCTGTGGAAATCAGGAAGGAGTTCCTGAGTCTGTTTGCCCTGATACATTTGTCTACATCCTGCTCTGCCTATGATTACAAAACTCCCAGAGGACTGCTATTTAATTCTGTGGGACCATCCTCAGCAACACTTGCTCTCAGACCATTAATATACATCTCCATGGTGATGATGAAGAGAATGGTGATCATGATCATGATGACCATCAAATAAAAGGATCCCAGAATGTCAGTGCATGGCTGGCACATATTATGTGCTCAATAAATAATCATCAAGTTCAAATGAATCGGACACTTACCTAGTGATGCTGTTGCAATTAACGCAGAGCTTAGAGAAGCAGCTGGGTCCAGTGGCCTTGGACTTGGGAGCTTTCTTTCCTGGGGGGATGGGGGTGGGGACAGAGTGGTGCCAAAGAATCCTGCAAAGGGAGCACATTAGGGCCAGAGTGCCAGCCGGGCATTGGCCTCTGGAACTTTGGAGAAAATCAAGTCCTTTCTCAGAGCTTGACCAAAAGGAGTCACTGTCCCAGGAATTGGAGCCACATGTATGCGTGTGTGCGTGCTAAGTGGCTTCAGTCGTGTCTGACTCTTTGCAACCCTAGGGACTGTAGCCCGCCAGGCTCCTCCAGGCAAGAATATCGGAGTTGGTTGTCATTTCTTTCCCCAGGGGGTCTTCCCCACCCAGGGTTACCCCGTCTCTTACATCTCCTGCATTGGCAGCAGGGTTCTTTACCACCAGTGCCACCTAGAAAGCCCAGCCACATGTATGTGCTGTGCTGTGCTTCACTGCTCAGTTGTGTCTGACTTTTTGCAACCCCATGGACTGTAGCCCACCAGGCTCCTCTGTTCACAGAGACTCTCCAGGCAAGAATACTGGAATGGGTTGCCATGCCCTCCTCCAGGGGATTTCCCCAACCCAGGGATCGAACCCAGGTCTCCGGCATTGCAGGCGGATTCTTTACCGTCTGAGCCATCAGGGAAACCCGAGAATACTGGAGTGGGTAGCCAATCCCTTCTCCAGGGGGATCTTCCCAACCCAGGAATCAAACCAGCATCTCCTGCATTGTAGGTAGATTCTTTACCAGCTGAGCTACCAGGGAAGCCCAGCCACGTGTATACCAGAAGCTAAACTACAAGGGCCAAATCAGACTTTGTATGACAAAGAGAGCATTTCCCCATGGGAGCAGTGGCTGTATCCCAGGGCCTGGGAGAAGGAATGCAAGCTCCCCTTAAGTCAGAGAAAAAAGGAAGCACTGTCATTTAGAGGCATTCTATAAAAGTTTGTTGCAGTGAAATAGACACTCACCTGGAGAATCTGAAACTCCAGAGGCAGAGCCTGGGGATGTAATTGGGCCTGGGGGGCTCGGGCCTGATAAGTTCCGGAGCGGGGACACTGTAGTGCCAAAGAACCCTGCAAAAGGAGCCCCATGCTGAAGCCTCCTCCTACCTGCCAGATGGCCCAGCAGCAGCTCTCCTTGGGAGGGGGTGGGTACTCACCAAAGGGTCCCAGGCGCCCAGCAATCTCTGCCAGGCTGGCCCGCAGGCTGGGCAGCAGGGGCAGCGTTCGATGCCCGAGTGTGGGGGCTGCGCCTGCTCTCAGTGCCACATCGAATTTCAGCTCCAGCTCGCTCTGGCGGAGCCTGGGTGCACTGGATGGAGGCGCTGTGGCTGTCAGAGCAGTGTTCCAGGTCACAGTGCCCATCCCGGGCCGATAGGGTGCAGTGGGCCCGTCAGCGGGCCCCGAGAGGAGGGATGCGGACTCCAGAGCTGGGGAGGAGGCCCACGAAGTAGAGCTGCCTTCTGCAGAGCCCCACTCTGCGGGGGAGTTTCCAAGAGAGCCCACCAGCAGTTCCCAAAGCGGGTCAGTCCTCAGCCCACTGGCCGCCTCTTCCTTGGGCTCCCGGCTCGGCCTGGGAGAAAGTGCCTGGGTCTCCGTGACAGGGTTCCCCCAGACAGCAGCCGGTCCCCGAAGGTGGAATTTGAAGTTAAGTCCCAGGTTGAGAGACAGCATAGAGGCCTCACTCTGGGGCGGGGGGTTCAAAGTGGTGAGAGGGGCCCCTGGGACAGAGGAGGCAGGCTGGGGGCCCACAGGAACAGCAAGCAGGACCCAGCAGAACAGCCCCAGCCCCAGATAGCCGTACCCTGCCATGGCCTGGTAGGGCCGCGAGCTTGGGTCTTCTGCACCTTTGCGCACGAAGGTCCTGGAGAGAGGAGAGGTGCTATGAGCCCTACCGGGTTGGAATCTGATGCCTCCAAGAGAGGCTGCGGATCCAGGAGAAGCAGGTGGTGGGGGCAAGACACAA
>NW_011495080.1:8719413-8720485 GCF_000754665.1 Bison bison bison | reverse complement strand
CCCCCCCCCACCCCCACCTGCTCAGTCTGAGGCCTGGGGTCTGACTGCATCCAGCTGCTCTCACCCTTGACTAATAACTGAGTGCATGGACTTGACTCCCAGCCTCTGATCCCCTCCCTTCCTTTCTTCCCTCTTTCCTCCTTTTGCCCTAGAGTATCTGTTCAGGCCTACTACGTGCCGAGCGCCCTTCTGGTAACAGAACTGTGAACAAGCTCCCCTCACAGATGAGTGTACCCCTATTCCCACCCCTGCTCCAGCCTCACTCTCACTCAGACCCAGGGAGCCCTGGGGGGATAAAGCACAGAGTGAGTGATGGCAGAGGTTGGAGAAAGCGGCTCTGGCCAGGGAAGCAGCGTGCCCTGGGCTGGCAGAAGCTCTGCCCCTTCAGCCTTTTCCCTCTTGCCTGGGGTTTGGCTTGCTCTCCATCCCTTAACCCTAGAAGTACTGGGGGGAGGGATGGCCTGGCAGGCAAGCCGGACCAAGGGCTGGCTGCAGTACACGCCTGACCCACCCCAGGCACACAAAGCTGGAAGGGGAAGGGGAGGGGAAGCCAGGGGGCACACATGTGAACCCACCACTGTTACATCACACACACGGCCACACCTAGCACCCTGACCCACACTCACCTACTCACCCTTCACACATCCCTGCGCCTAAGTGCACACACACACAAACACACACACATTCAGTCCTGCCAAGCCCCCTCCCTCCTACATGGGTTCAGATCCAAGCTCTGTGAGCTTCCAGCCTGCTCTGTCTCACACACACACACACACCCCTACCTCACAGACACACAGTATACACAGACACAGAGGCACACACACCCCTACATACACATTCGCACAGTCAGAATACAGATACACATCACACCCCATCATCCCCCACCACATGCACATTCCTACACACCCACCGCTACAGACAGGCACACGCGCACACACACATACACGCGCGCACACACACACACCTCCCTCTCCCCCTGCCCAGCAGCAGACCTGCTCCTCTCCCGCAGGCGGTTCTCCTCGGCCAAGTCCCCCGAAAAGGGGCGGTCGCGGCGACCCAGGGGCCCTGAATG
>NW_011495080.1:8695215-8718960 GCF_000754665.1 Bison bison bison | reverse complement strand
CCGGTGCTGCGCTCTCAGCCTGCTGCCGGCAGCCGCACGCTCCCAGGGCGGCCCATCATACACATCCACTCGCATGACCTCCCCGGGAAACACCGCGGGCTAGAGCACCGCGTGCACTCTCGTATGCACACACGCGCGCGTGCACACACACGGCAACCTGCCCAGGCAAGAAGAACCACTATGTTTATTAAGCGATGAGTGGAAAGTGTAATAAGCACGTCCACACCCCTTGTTTCATTAGTCCCTGACAACAACTCTGTGGGTGTACCCATTTCACAGATAGGTAAATTAAGGCTTGGAGGGGAAAAAATAACTCAGGAATTTGTCCAAGATGGCACCGTTTGGCAACCTGAACTCAGTCTCTCTGCTGTCTGCTTCATCACCTGGTGGCTTTCAATAGTTGAAAGTGCCTCCAACATTTCATAGATGAACAGCCAAGGCTCAATCTGTGTGTAACATTTCTTTTTGCTAAGACTGAGCTCTCAAAAAAAAAAACCTTAAAGAGCTTTGTGAGAAGTGGTTTACAGCTTGTTTCTAATAATGGGCAAGAGGAGAACAGTGAAGTCAAAGAATGTTAGCCCAGGAATATAAGTGCACCCAGGCCAGTGTGGAAGATTATTCAAGAGCAGGGCAGTTACTGTGGACACTTCAGGGACCCTGTGGTTCTGTTGCAGTGACTGATTTAAGTAGTTCTGGCTGGTTTATGCAGACTTGAATCTCTAAATCCCCAAAATGTTCCTATTTGAAAGTATCAGGAAAACATAAAACACAGTGGGTTCTCTGCCCCATATAAAGCTATCCTGGAAAAACCCAGACATCCTACCATGCTGGGTGCTTAGGCATCTCCTCACTTAGTCCTCATCACAAGCCACATAGGGAGAAAATGTGTCACCAGATTACAGCCTTGGATGTTACCCTGATCCCCCTAACTTGCTGCTCTGTAAGGTTGGGGAGTGGGTGCTCAAAGAGTTACCTAGGGCAGGTCTGTCTCAGGTATGGCCAGCATAGCACTTGGCCCAGGGGCATGCTCACCATGTATTAGCAAAGTGAATAACGAATGAACGATTCTGGGGCCCAAACGGGCAATGGGTAGCATTTCAGAAAGGCATCCAGGGCTCACTTTCTTATCACAGAATTCCCCCAATTGATGTAAGATAAAATCGGGCCACTGACTGAACACCCCCCACCCTTCCAGGGCACATCACTGATGAAATCTGGGATTTATTCTGAGTCTCTAAACAAAACATTGCCAAGGGCATTCCCTGGATGCACCCTCAGGGATTGCTATAGGGTCCTTCCTCTAGTAGTGAAACTCTGCCCGCCCACCCCCCCCCCACCACAACCTTGTCATTTAGGGGCTGCCTGGAGACTGCATACTGAGATCCAGCCTCTGGGCTTCTCTCATATACTTAATAAAAGTTATCCCACTAGAGACATTTTCCTTTAATCTTCCTCATAGAAAGGCTCATTTCCTGCTAATCATGTTCACGGAAAGACTTCTAAATGGAAAGACAGAAATAAACATACCCCAGTACATTAAAATAACAGCCCTCTATGACCAAGGAAGGTGATTCCCAGGAATTATATTTTTAAAAACATACTGAAAAGGGATGTTAGGGTTCTGGGTTAAGATGGTAATTGAATGTGTATATCTACTTTCACTCCTTCCCAAAACCCCACTAAAACTTCAATAAAGAGGTTTTTTAAATGAAGAGATAAACTTATAAAGATAGAGAGAACATGGAAAAAGACAACAGCCACATTTTTGAAGCAGAATGGCAGACCAGCACTGACTTATCGGCGCCAAGGAGTCATGTCAGCTGTCACGGCTGACGGGAGCTGAGAACTAACTGGATCTGCATTGCAAGATTCTCAGAGGCATAGAGAACCTCTCCGTGGTACCTATGGATTCCTAGAAGTGAAAGGTGGAAGAGGTTGCTAAGATAAGGACCAGAATGGGCAGTTAGATCCCTCCATCTCTCCCCCAGCTCCAAACTCCTGGGCAACAGCCCCTCTCATATCCCAGCCAGAGTCTGGGGAGTTTTCTTCTGAAGATGAGATAGACGATGTTTGGGTTAGAGCACAGTTGTCAATGGAGATACCACACTGAAAAATACTGAAATCCAAAGGATCAGTTGACCTTGCCACATGGAATGGTGAAATGCGAGATGCTGAGCTTTCTGCCACCATCAGGCTCCCCAAGTGCTGGGAGTAGGACCTAGACAGGAAACTGGATGACGCTACTCTGGGGTATTTCACCAGACCAAGAGGAAAGACCTAAAGTTACTGACATAAGAAACAGCCCAGCTGGCCCATGCTGCAGTGGCAAACCCAGCCTCTCTCTGAGCTCAGAGTTTCTGACTAGCCTCCCTCCCATCCCCACAATCTTAATCATAGCCAAAGATTGCCAGACATCTAGGGAATTTTCAAATGCAGAAGAGAGTAACAAAACAGTCAGAAAAAGTAACTTCAAGGAAACAGATTACCCAGAGAGAAGAGAGGGTCAAAAAGACCACAGTATCCTTAGAGGGATAAGATCTGCATCCATGAAACAAGAACAAGGTGCTATACAAAGAAACATCCAGAGAATAGCAAAAGCAACAATTATGTTTTGAGAAATAAAATCATGACAGCAGAAACAAAAACATCAACAGAAAGACAGGCAGGTAAAGCTGATTGAATCTCCCTGGAAAGTAAAACAAACGTACAGAGAGAGAGAAAATGTAGGAATGTAGGAGAGGAAAGATGAGAGCGTTTTAAAAATTGGAATATAGTTGATTTACAATGTGTTATTATAGTTTCAGGTGTACAGCAAAGTGAATCAGTTATACATATACACATGTCTATTCTTTTTAAGATTCTTTTCCCAAATATGCCATCACAGAGTGTTGAGTAGAGTTCCCTGTGCTATACAGTACGTTCTTACTGATAAGAACTTTAAAGGACACTTTCAGGATAATAGAAATAATATAAATTCTAAAAAGAGAAAAATGAAAGGGAGGAAATCATCAATGAACTAATTGGAGGAAATTTTCCAGAACAGAAGGATATGAGTTACTGGATTATAAGGGTTGGTTGGATGAAAATAAACCCATACCCAGGCAAATTAAAGAGAAGAGCCAAGAAACTTTCAAAAAGGAAAAAAAAAAAAGTAACATACAAAGGGTTACATATAAGAAAGGCTTTGTATTTGGATTCATTCAAGTTATCAATCAAGTAAAAAGATAGAATATATAGATTTTTCAGAAACACAAGATTTCAAAAAGTTTATCTTTCCTGCAGGTTTTCTGGAAAGCATAGGAAATCCGTCATGGGAGAGAGGCAAAGGGATCTCCTGGGAAGATGGTGAAGGGGGATTCCAGGGCATCAGCTGTGTGCCTCGTGTAAAGGGACATGGGACTCAAGAGATGGACACGTTGACAGTTATCACCAAGATCCTTGACACCAGATCCTGGCACCGTCTTCAGACTCTCAGCTCAGAATGTCTGGGTGAGCCTGCTCCGGTTGGTATTTGCGGTACTTGCCTTGTCTTGTCTGAGTACAATGAGGCTGCTGTTCACCCTTCCACACCTGCTGAGGAAGGGTCCCAGTGTGACCTGCTCCCGAGAGAAGATGGGAGTGAGCTCAGAAGCAGAGAGCACACACTGCTGTGTGGCAGCCTGGATGGGAGGGGAGCTGAGGGGAGAATGGATACACATGTATGTATGGCTGAGTCACTCTGCTGTGCACCTGAATCTATCATGACACTGTGAATCAGATATACTCCAATATAAAATAAAAAGTTTTTAAAAAGAAGAAGAAGCAGAGAGCGCTGCACAGCCTACTGCCCTGACCATATTCCATCCAGATGTCCGAGGTCTAGTTCACAACTGCAGCTCTCACTGCAGTGAGCTCTGTGTTTTTCAGGACTCCCTCGAGATGTGCTCCACAGTTATTCCCAGCAAAGGATCTTGTAAACTCTCAGGGAAGCCAAAGTCACACCAAAACCCAGAAGCTCTGTTCAGCATCTCTCATCCTGGAAGAGTGCAAGATTGGCCTTTTGTTTCACAGTTAGGATTATGTTTCCTTCTCAGCCCTGTTCAGGAAAATACACAGATGCGGTGAAACCATAAACAAAAGCAAGGAAGGGATTAGCCTAAACATCAAAAGACTCATTTCCTAGGGGAGGGGAGGACATAACCAGGGACTGGTTAAGACTGGATGAAGGGAACTCAGGGGGCTTCTAACATACTCCCTTCCTCCCAAAGGAAAGGAGGGACTTCCTTGGTAGTCCATGGTTAAGATTCTACACTTCCATTGCAGGGGGCATGGGTTTGATTCCTGGTCAGGGAACTAAGATCCCACATGCCTCACTTTGATCCCTGGCTAAAAAACAAAATAAAAGATGAGATGCTGGTCATGTTCTATTTCTTACCTTATGTGGTAGATATATGAGTGTCCATTTTAGTATATTTTTATAATATCATATGTACTTTTTTCTTTTTTTACATATAATTTTATAAACTCTTTTGAATGCATGATACCAATACCTTTTTCAATAAAAATTTAAATGCACTAAATAATATATCAACAGGCCCACTACAAAAAATATATTTTCTCATTTTACTAGATGTTCAAAAGATACTCAAAAAAGAATAATGGGAGGATATCATCTTTATTGATAAAAATTATGTTTCAAAAGAACAGCTAACCCCATACTTAACTGTCAAACACAAGAGAAATTCTCATTAAAATTAGAAGTAGAGATTCTTCTATCAATGCTTTCTCCAACATGATTTTGTTTTGCAATTTGTAGCCAAATTGAGATGTAAAAATGTGAGAAGAAAAAGGAGGAGGAAGGTGAAGAGGAATAGAAGGAGGAAGAAAAAACATGAGTATGAAATATTGGGAAAGAGTAAATGAAATGCCAAAATAGCATTACACTGTGAAACACTTGGAAAACCATAAGAAAAAACTGTGATTAGGTTAAAGCTAAATATCCCCATCAATAGCTTTTCTATACAAGATTTTGGAGAAATATCCCATTTGATATAGGCAAAATGCATTAAGGAAAGAAAGAAACTTAACAGGAAATGAAAGAAACCTAGGTGAAGAAAACAGAACCATATGAGAGTGATAAGAGACTGTAAAGAATCCTTCCACGATGTGTGCACGTGCCAGATCATCACATGACATGCTCACCTATCTTACAATTTTGTGTGTCAATTTGTACCTCAATAAAACTGAAAAAATTGAAAAAGGCCTTGACTAATGGAGAAACAAATCTCGTTTCTGGGTAGAACTTCTCACCATTTTATAAGATCATTAATTCTTTCCAACTTGACTTATATGTTGAGTGTTATTCCAATTAAAATATCAATGAGATTTTTTAAAATTTTGAAATGATTATTCTATAGCTCAGCTGTAAGAATAACAGGCAAAAATACTTAAGAACTTTTGGGGACAGAAGCGTGGCAAATGGGATGTATGGTAAAAACTTGCTCCTCGGGTGGTATGTATCTATTTATATAAATATTAAACTATATTACAAAGCTACAATGACTTATTTTTATATAATTCTAAAGGTCAGGAAGCAACAGTTAGAACTGGACATGGAACAACAGACTGGTTCCAAACAGGAAAAGGAGTACTTCAAGGCTGTATATTGTCACCCTGCTTATTTAACTTATATGCAGAGTACATCATGAGAAATGCTGGGCTGGAAGAAGCACAAGCTGGAATCAAGATTGCCGGGAGAAATATTAATAATCTCAGATATGCAGATGACACCACCCTTATGGCAGAAAGTGAAGAGGAACTCAAAAGCCTCTTGATGAAAGTGAAAGAGGAGAGTGAAAAAGTTGACTTAAAGCTCAACATTCAGAAAACGAAGATCATGGCATCCGGTCCCATCACTTCATGGGAAGTGGATGGGGAAACAGTGGAAACAGTGTCAGACTGTATTTTTTTGGGCTCCAAAATCACTGCAGATGGTGACTGCAGCCATGAAAGTAAAAGACGCTTACTCCTTGGAAGAAAAGTTATGACCAACCTAGATAGCGTATTGAAAAGCAGAGACATTACTTTGCGAACAAAGGTCCATCTAGTCAAGGCTATGGTTTTTCCAGTGGTCACGTATGGATGAGAGAGTTGGACTGTGAAGAAGGCTGAGCACTGAAGAATTGATGCTTTTGAACTGTGGTGTTGGAGAAGACTCTTGAGAGTCCCTTGGACTGCAAGGAGATCCAACCAGTCCATTCTGAAGGAGATCAGCCCTGGGATTTCTTTGGAAGGAATGATGCTACAGCTGAAACTCCAGTACTTTGGCCACCTGATGCGAAGAGTTGACTCATTGGAAAAACTCTGATGCTGGGAGGGATTGGGGGCAGGAGGAGAAGGGGACGCCAGAGGATGAGATGGCTGGATGGCATCACTGACTCGATGGACTTGAGTCTGAGTGAACTCCGGGAGTTGGTGATGGACAGGGAGGCCTGGCGTGCTGAGATTCATGGGGTCGGACATGACTGAGCGACTGAACTGAACTGAACTGAAAGGTTACTTTCCATTTACAGTTATTACAAAGTAATGGCTGTATTTCCCCTGTTGTACACTACATCCTTGAGCCTATCTTATACCCAGTACTTTGAACCTCCCACTCCCCCACCGCTATATTGCACCCCAACTGATAACCACTAGTTTGTTCTCTATATCTGAGAGTCTACTTCTTTTATGCTATATTCACTGGTTTGTTGTACTTTTAATTTTTATTTATTTTTTAAAGAACATTTTATATGGACCATTTTTAAAGTCTTTATTGAATTTGTTACAATAATATTTCTGTTTTATGTTTTGGCTTTTTGGCCGAGAAGCAGGTGGGATCTTAACTCCCTCACTAGGGATCAAATCCACTTAATCACTGGACCACTGGGGAGATCCCTGTTGAACTTTTTAAGATTCCACATATAAGCGATAGACAATGATTTCTTTTTTTAAATGTAACTCAACAGAGCACAAGAATCAACAGGTAGGGGAAAGCAGTGGTAAGAAGCACTAGCCAAGCAACTGGCCTATTGCTTTGCTCTTCACGGCAGAACTTCTCCAGCTGTCTGCCCCATCATCTCCACTTCCTTACCTCCTGCTCCAGCATGGCCTCCATCCCACTGCAGTCCTGAAACAGCTCCTGTCAAGACCAAGTGCAATGGACCTGAATCTTCTTTCTTGACTTCCCTGAAACAGTAGACACCCTCCATCGCTGTTTCCTCTGTTGCTCACTCCTCTTGGCTCTGGAGACGCTGTGCCTGCCCGGCTCCCCTCCTCTGCTGCTCAGCCTCCTCCACATATGGTATACAGTCTTGCTTAGGTAATCTCATCCAGTAACTTGGCTTTAAATACCAACTCTGACTTCTGGGCTCCAGACTTCTATTGTCTAACCACCTACCTGACATCTCTGCTCAACTAAGAGATGCTTCTTGTCATGTCCAAAACACAGCTTTATCCCCCAGTCATTTCCCACAAAACACCAGGCAACCTCTCCACCGAGAGAACTTTCCCTTCAGTCTCCCTCATTCTTTCCTATTTTGTGTAATGCTACTACTTTCCCCTCCTCAGTTGACTAACCAAAAATCTAACTGTTTTTCCTGACTCCTCTCTTGCCCTCATCCTTCTATCTTATTCATCAACAAACCCAGGGAGCTTTATCTCTAAAAGCCTTCTCAGTCACCCCTTACCACCCTCTGTCACCATCACTGTCTCACCTAGATTACTGCTTTCTGTTCCCCAGCCCCCAGCAACGACTGATCCTTTCACTGTCTCCATTCAGTCCAGTTCAGTCCCTCAGTCATGTCTGACTCTTTGTGACCCCATGGACTGCAGCACGCCAGGCTTCCCTGTCTATCACCAACTCCTGGAGTTGACTCAAACTCATGTCCATTGAGTCGGTGATGCCATCCAGCCATCTCATCATTTGTCATCCCCTTCTCCTCCCATCTTCAATCTTTCTCAGCATCAGGATCTTTTCAAATGAGTCAGTTCTTTGCATCAGGTGGCCAAATATGTTTTGCCTTTTCAA
Source organism: Bison bison bison (assembly GCF_000754665.1). NCBI lineage: Eukaryota > Metazoa > Chordata > Mammalia > Artiodactyla > Bovidae > Bison > Bison bison. Next base: position 8,710,913 of record NW_011495080.1, on the reverse strand, counting down.
AAATGTCATTTGGTTGAAATCATATAGTATGTAGCCTTTTCAAACTGGTTTCCTTCATTGAGAAATATGTGTCTAAGTTTCCTCCTTGTCTCATGGCTCAATAGCTCTTTTCTTCCTAGTGCTGAAGGATACCCCATTGTCTGGATGAACCACAGTTTAGTTATCCATTCTCACATTATCACATTTACTTATCCATCCATCTACTAAAGAACATCTCGGTTACCTCCCAAGTTTTGGCAGTTATGATAGAGCTGCCACAACATTCATAGGCAGGTTTTTGTATGGGCATATGTTTTCAGCTCCTTTGGGTAAATATCAAGGAACACAATTGTTAGATCATATGGTAAGAAAGTGTTTTGAAACAACCAGTCTCCCCACTTTGCATTCCCACCAGCAGTGAATGAGAGTTTCTGTTTCTCCACATGCTCAATAGCATTTGGTGATGTCAGTGTTTCAGATTTTAGCCCTTCTAATAAATATGTAACAGAATCTCATTGCTTTTTTAGTTTTGAATTCCCTGATAACATAGGATGTCGAGCACCTTTTCCTTTGCTTATTTGCCATCTTCTCAGTGAGATGTCTTTCAATTCTTTTGCTCATTTTAAAATTGAGCTATTTCCTTTTCTTGTTGAGTTTTAAGAATTCTTTGTATACTTTAGATGATAGTCCTTTATCAGATACGTCTTTTGCAAATACTTTCCCTCCGTGAAAACTCAGTGATTTGTCCAAACATTACTTTTTAACCAGAAAAATAGAGCTTTTCATGTTCAGTACAACATGCATCACCCAGGCAAGTGCTTCAACACCTTCAACACCTTCAACACCTCCATCACCCAAGAATCCTACAGTCTTCCTGAGTCCCTCACTAGGACCCCTCTCAGCTCCTCCCAGTGGCCTGGCTAACGTCTTCCCTCAGACACTGCCCTATCCAGCCTTCCTGAGCCCGGCTGTTCTCTAACACTCCCTCTGAACCTTGCTCTGAGACTTCCTACCCCTTCTCTGCGGACAGAAGATGAGGTCACATTCCAGGGATGCCCCTGGCAGCCATGAGCCAACCACCTGGGAGTGGAGTTTGGTTTGACCCTCAGAGGCAGAAGGGTGGAGGGGCCACAGCAGGAACCATTGAGAAGAGTCAGGTTTCAGGCCTGGGGTAGGGGCTCCTCTGCTCAGCAGGTCAGAACACCTCCCCAGCACCCAGAAGGCCAGTGCCTGCGGCTGATTGCCTGTTTTCTCCAAGAGAGATGAAGACAAATAGGGGCAAAGGAGAAGCAGCATGGTAAGAGAAAGGAGGCTCCAGGAACCAAGCTGGCCCCCAGGGTGGAGGAGCTGGGGCAGGTTGGCAGAGATCCTCCTCAGCGAGTCTCTGCATTTCATCTCTTTGTGTCTTTAGCTCTTGGGGATTAGGAGTGACTGGGACAAGGGTCAGGGAGGTCTGCTGCACACATTACTGTGCAATTTTTTAAAAAAGAAGAGTGCTTTCATCTTTTGACAAGGACAGCTGTTGCCAAATGTCTGCTTTGGGGCTCTCTAGCTCCTTGATTTCTGCAGTCCTTACACTTAACTCAACCTTACTGTTTTCCAGTGATTCAGACTCCTCATTTGCCAAACGGGGATAACAACAACCCTTCCTCCACAGAGTAACTAGTAACTGGGACCACTAGATGAGTCTATATACACGAAATGCATATATATATATATATGTATGTGGCTGCGCTGAGTCTTTAGTTGCAGCATGTGGGACCTAGTTCCCTGACCAGGGTTCGAACCCAGGCCTCCTGCATTGAGAGGGCAGAGTCTTAGCCACTGAGCCACCAGGGAAGCCCCCAAAATGCTTTGGATACATAGAAATGGCACACAAAATACTATGGAGCTGTTTGCTGCCATATTACCATGGTGTTATGACTCTAGGGGTGACAAATAAAGCCTCTGGGGTGAGTGGAGGGGTTGAAGTTTGGGGGGAGCATACAGAAGAGACTGGAGGGGGATGGGGTACCAGGAGCAGGTGGGGACGAGTAAGAGACAGAAGTGGCTGGGAGAGGAGGATTATTCCTACCCAGGAAGGGATAGCAAGGTGCACTCTCCCCAGCAGGTAGAAGTAAAGAGGTTGCGGCTGGTAGGAGCAGTGATACCATCTGTGAGGTTGATCTGTTTAAGTTTTATAGGGCAGAGTGGGCCCCAGGGAAAAGTGTCCTGGTTCTAGCATCCCAGTGTAAAAGCACATGCCCTGCTTAGGGCTAAGGTCCCTACTCTGCCCCTCCCATCCTACCCAGACCCTGGGACCACCCAGGATTAGGATCAGAGGGCAGTGGGGGCAAAAGGTTGAGACCCGAAACTGGGGCTCGGCCCCTCCTCCCACACAAACAGGGGTTAGAGCAAACCACAGCTGGGCTTTGGTTTCTGACAGCAGAAAGCCTCCCCACAAGGGCCAGGAGAACCCAGTCGTTTTCTGCAGCAGGGGAGTGGAGACCCGCAGCCCAAGCGCCTCTGTCTGTCACTTTTCCAACCTCCTGGCGATGCCCCCAGCCCTCAGGTGCTGGGAGGAACAGAGAAGCAGCTGAGGGGCCCATGGGGCCGGGGTGGGGATGACCACAGCCACCGCAGCAGCACCCACGTGAGGTCTGGCCAGGGCATGGATGGGGGGAGGCCCCATACTCAACCTCTATTGCCAGAGGAGAAGCCAGCAGCCCCAACCTGGAGCCAGCTTCTCCTGCAGCCGGCTGAGGAACCTCACAGCAATCTCCTGTCCTCATCTCAGATCTCTTCCTTTCCTGAGACCTGATGCCTTCATTATGTAAATGGCGAAGTTGACACCGGGGACTCACTTCTACCTTACCTGCCACAGCACCTTGGCTGGGTGAGGAAGGAGGGAGCGGACAGGCTCCAGGCTTGGGGCTGCCCGGTTGGAAGCCCTGGGGTCCCCTCACCCTGAAACATGGGCTGTGGGTACAAGTGGCCCATGGTCTATGTGTTTCTGTGCTCTGGGCCCTACTCCCAGCACAGGTGTAACCTCTGATCAGGTTGCCTGTGGGAGGGGGGCTGGTGAGGTTTCTTGCAAAACTTTTCTAGGAAGAAAGACAAGGGTGAGGGGCAAATCAGAAATACTGTTGCCTCAGGCAGTTGGAGCAGATTGTTTATAACAAGAATCTTGTTTCACAATGTGAAATAAGCGATTCATCAAACTCTATCATTAACAGTAACGGTGATAATAATAATAACAACTAATAATGTGTCCGAAGAAGCCTCACTGGGGAACCAGGAGGGCAGTGTTCTAGTCCTGGCTCGGGCAGAGCTGTGAGGAATGCTCACTTTTCCCTTTGGGCTGGGTTGATGCCGATAGGAGGGTGAAGTCATGTCTGCAGGGTAAGGACAGGAAAAACTTGAAGGGTGGAGACCGCCAGGAGCCTTGGGGCAGGCAGGGGCTCGGGAGGTGATAAGGGAAGTCAGAGTGGACACTGAGATACGGGGAGTGGGGGAGAGGTGGGGGTGACATGGGAGGAGGGCAGAGAGTGACATCCTGTGTGAAAGTGAAAGTGTTAGTCACGAAGTTGAGTCCACCTCCTTTCGATCCCATGGTCTGTAGCCCTCCAGGCTTCTCTGTCCATGGAATCCTCCAGGCAAGAAGACTGGAGTGGGTAGCCATGCCCTTCTCCAGGGGATCTTCCCAACCCAGGGATCAAACCTTCGTCTTCTGCATTGCAGGCAGATTCTTTACTGTCTGAGCCACCAAGGAAGTCCCGTACTGTGGAAGTGCAGAAAATACTGAATCATGGACTGAATACAGGGGAGAGTGCAATACAAACCAACCCTCATCCCAGCATCTCCTCACAGCCTCCTTGGCCTCGGCCCCTGGTGCTGGGTGAATCTTTGCAGAAGGCTGGTTCAGAGAAGGGACCCAGAAAAGGCGGGTGAGGACCAGCCAGAGCAGGGTTTGTTGATCCTCGGAGGTCAACCCCCTTCTAAGAATCTGGTGCTTCCTCAGCCCAGAAAAATAGACACACAACCTTACATGCATGGCGGGGGGCTGCCAGAGCCCACAAAACCCAGCCCACAAAATCCTCTCTCTTCTTGCCATCCTGACATTGCGTATGTGCCTACTCCTCCACGCCCCATGCCAGCGCCCCAGGAGCTAAGACACAACCCCCTGCTTTGGGGCAGCCTGTGGGCCAGACCAAGATGCAAACCCAAGGGGCTCAGAGCTAAAGCATAGTGGCCGGTGGGAATTCCCAGAAGGGAGGGGTTCGTTTCCAATCTGGGGAAGCAACCTTGGGAGCACAGCGAGCCCACAGGCTCTGGAGTCCGCAAGCTCTCCGTCATACAGTGGGGATCTGGAACCACCTCTTAGGAATGGTGTGGTACACAGTGTCTACTGTATTTCAATATGTATTTCTTTGGCTGCGCTGGGTCTTGGTTGTAGCATGCAGGGTCTTCCATCTTTGCCGAGGCACACAGGAGCTTCAAGCTGTGGCATGTGAACTCTTATTTAGGATCTAATTCCCCGACCAGGGATTGAACCCAGGGCCTCCTGTATTGGGAGCGGGGAGTGTTAGGCACTGGACCACCAGGGAAGTCCCTTGTCTGTGGTATTTAGCAGAGAGCAAGGTTCAGGTAAAAGGGCCATAAACACAGAGGAGGTGAGCATCCTGCTGGTATGGTAAGCTGAATGACGGCCCTCCAAAAATGCCCATGTCCTAGTCACTGGAACCTGTGACTCTCACACAGCCAAAGGGACTCTGCAGATGAGACTACATCAAAGGTTTCAAGGCGGGCCGTTATTATGGATTATCCAGGTGGAGTGATGATTATAAGAGTCTTCCAGGGAGGCTTCCCTAGTGGCTCAGATGGTAAAGCGTCTGCCTGAAATATGGAGGACTGGGGTTCAATCCTGGGTTGGAAAGATCCCTTGGAGAAGGAAATGGCAACCCACTCCAGAATTCTTGCCTGGAAAATTCCATGGATGAAGGAGCCTGGTGGGCTACACAGTCCATGGGGTCGCAAAGAGTCAGACACGACTGAGCGACTTCACTTTTCACTTTCCAGGGAGGCAGGAGTGTCAGTTGGAGCAGATGTGACCGTGGGAGCCGAGGTCAGAAAGGCAGTGTGGTTTGAAGATGATGCACTGCTGGCTTTAAGGATGCAGGAAGGGGCCCAGAGCTGAAGAATTCAGGTGGTCTCTAGAAGCTAGAAAAGGCAAGGGAGTTTTCTCTCTTCTAGGGCCTCCAGAAGGAACAGAGGCCAGGGACTTCCCTGGTTCAGAGGTTCAGTGGTTAAGACTCCCTGTTTCCAGTGCAGGGGATAAAGGTTTGATCCCCGATCAGGATCTCACATGCCATGCAGCATAGCCAAAAAGAAAAAAAGAAAAACCAGAAGGAACACAGCCTGGAGGATCCATTTTCAACTTCAGACTTCCAGAACTATAAGATAGAACATTTGTGTTGTTTTATTAGAAGATAAACTCGTGGTAATTTGTTACAGCAGCCACAGTAAACTAATACACCAGGCCTTGCCGGGAAAGGCCAGATCCGGTTGTGATGCAGGAGGGAGGTTGCAGGGGGCATTTTGCAGCCCACAGGGCGAGGAGTGAGACTCTGATGGGAGAGAGGAGGGGCCAGGCACTGAGTGCTCAGCCCGTGACCTCACCCTTGGCCAGCCAAGCTGCCCTGGCATCCGGACGCCTGTCAGCCCGGGGTTACATGCCTCACTGGGCCAGAAAGGGATCCCTGTGTAGCCAGGCCCCAGGCAAGGGTGGGGGTGTGGCAGAGAAGGCTGGTGCCAGGGGAGGGAGCCCCATCAACCCCCAGGGCTGCAGAGGCCACACGAGTAAAGGGGGTGGGGAGAGGCCGGCAGGGGCTGGTGAGGTGCCCGGACACCCAGGCCGCCCTGCCGGCTCAGTCCCACTCTGCTTCTCTCCTGCGGGGCAAAAAACTCTCCGTTCCTCTCCTCTTTTTCCTTCTCCACCCCTGGAATCCCCTGGGAAAGTGGGAGGAGGAGGGACTTGGGACCTAGAGAGCAAGCGATGGTGTCACAATCTCAGTTCAGCGGCTGAGTAGCTGGGTGACCTTGGGCAAATCCCTTTGCCTCTCTGGGCCTGTTTTCTCCTCTGGAATTGAGGACATAGTCTCCACTTCATGGGGCTATATTAAATGACATAACACAGGCCTATACAGTGCCCAGCATATGGCAAACCCTCCAAAGGCATCATATGTTATCATATGTATACATGCCACTGCCCACAGATAGAACATCAAGTTTATCTGCCCAGCCAGGTGCCAGGTTCCGCCAGGGGAACATGGTGTCCTGTCCATCTTTGTATCTCAGCACTGCTCTACTTACCGGTGTGTATTAGGTGATGCATATGTGTTGTACTTAATCATTCACTCACGCAGAGAGTATGTTTGTGATTGTTATGAAAAACAGCAAAGGAAGAAGAGGGAATGCCAGCAGTGGGGGTAGGGTGGTGGTTTGCTGCTTCATACAGGGTGTCAGAGAGAAGGCTGTCTCACAAGAGGCAGCTGGAGTAGAGACTCGAGGGACGTGAAGAAGTGAGCCCCGTGGGTTTCTGGGGAAATGGAGGGCTCTGGCTGGGTGGAAGCACTGGAGAATAGCAAGGCTTGTGAGGTGGGATCAGAGCAGATGAGGGCAGAGGGAGAGAAAACAAGGTCTGGCATAGAGGGGCTGGATCACACAGGGCCTTGTAGGCCACAGTAGACTGAGCCTTACTTGCTGAGCCTGATGGGGCCTTCTTGGTGAAGCCTTGCTGCTTGGGAGAGGCCCCCAAGGGCCCTGGGAAGCAGTGCTCCGCCTCCCATTGGGCTTCTAGGAGGGGATCATAGGGGCACCCCTAGAGTCAGGCCACTGCCTGAGGAGAGGCAAAGACCCTAGTGTGCACCCCAGCCCCCCTTACTGTGACTCCTCACACTCAGAAATGACCTGTGGGCTGGGGGACCCAGGATGTTTTTAAAACTAGGGTTTGGATTCTGGACTAAGCTCCATCCATGTCACTCACAAGTTTCTGGCTACATTTTTAGCTTTTTTAATAAAATTTTTTTTTAAATACAGAAAGCAGAAGTTTTCACAGCGCAGAAGTGTGCCAGGGGTTTGGCACGTTTGTCTGTGCCCACCTGCCCCACCCTGGCCCGCTGGCCCCATTCCCTGGGCAGATTCACACCCAGGAACCCTTTCACTAACAGACCAGGTCACACACACAGTGGCACTGTAACAGACAGCCACACGCACACTCTCACTCACCTGTGGGTTTTGGGTTCCATTCACTTGGGCCTTTTAACTTTACAGGGTCAGTTCTGCTTTGCCCCTCCTTTTGTATGGAGTTCCATCTGAGGGATTTCACCTCCTGCTTCAGTCCCGAGGCCTCCTGAACCTTACGTGATACACCCCAAGTCATCTATGTTTCTTATATTATTATTGATAATAATCATAATATTATTATGTAATACATTTATAAGAAATGAAAAAAAAAAAGAGAGACTGGGCTTTACTTTGGCACCAGGGGTGCCTGGCCTCTGGAAGGCTTTGAAGAGAGGCATGAGTTGCGCTGGCTTATGTTTTAAAAGAATCACCTGGGACTTCCCTGGTGGTCCAGTGGCTGACACTCCGCACTCCCAATGCAGGAGGCCCGGGTTCGATCCCTGGTCAGGGAACTAGATTCCACACGCCACAACTAAGAGTTTGCATGCTACAACTAACGATCCTTCATGCTGCAACTAAGACCTGGTACAGCCGAATAAATAAATAAAATAAAAACTGTTTTAAAAAATAAAAGAATCACCTGGCTGCTGTGTTGGGAAGATTCTGTAGGGAGACAACACGGGCGGCTGGGAGAACGGGAGCTCACTGCAGGAACCCAGGCAAGAGATGGTGATGGCCTGGGCCAGCATTGCTATGGGAGAGAGTGGAGGAAGCGGTCAGACTGAAGATATATTATGAATACAGTGAAGACAGGATTTGCTGATGGATTAAACATGGGGTGTAGGAATTGAGGGTGGCTCCAACAGTTTGGATGCGGGTTGTTATTATTTGTTTATCTGAGCAACTAGAAAAATAGAATTGCTATTTTTTGAGATGGGGCAAGTTTAAGGAGAACCAGGTCTGGGAGGACGGTGAGGGAGTGTGGTGATTAATTTTATGTGTTAACCTGACTGGGCCATGTGGTCCCCAGGTATTTGGTCACACATTCTGGGTGTTTGTGCATGTATTTCTGGATGGGATGAACACCTGAATCTGCAAGACTGGGTAAGGTGGATTGTCCTTCCCAGTGGGGGTGGGCTTCATCCAATCTGCTGAAGGCCTGAAGAGAACAACGACAACAAAAGGCTAAGAGAGCATTTGCTCCCTCTGCCTAAGTCCTTGAACTCAGACATAGATCTCTTCCTGCTTTTGGAACTGGACTCAGGCTGGATGGCTCTCCCAGTTCTCAGGCGTAAATAAATATTGTGTATATATGTCCTATTGGTTCTGTTTCATTGGACACACAACAGAGTCAGAAGTTGGGGTGCTGCTTCTGTTCAGCATGAGATCCTACTCAGTATCCTGAAGGAGATGGGGAGTAGGCAGAGATATGAGATCACGAGGCAGTGAGAGCCGAATCGATCATTGAACTGAATCCTCCCAATCTCTGTCCTCCCCCCGCCAATATTTATTTATTTGGCTGCACCAGGTCTTAGTTGCGGCATGTGGGATCTAGTTCCCTGACCATGGGTTGAACCTGCAATGAGAGCTTGGAGTCTTAGTCACTGGACCACCAGGGAAGTCCCCCAGTCTCTGTCCCTTGACCTAGCGGAAGTTGCTTTTCTCCTCTGCACAGCTGCTGAAGCATCCTTTCCTGATTCTTCTCCCCAGAATAGTCCTGGGCTCCAGCTTTGCGTCCTGCTTAGAGAGTCACCTGTCTTTGGTTTCCCTAGAGGGTTCACATAACCCCCAAGAAGCCCTAAATCCCCTCCCCTCCAACTGTGCGGTCCTCTGACAGAGGGGCCCTACAAGATGAGGGAGCCCTGAATAGAGAACTACCCCACCCACACCAGGCAAGAACAGCTGGGCTGGAGGGGGTGGGCTTCTCTTCACTGCTCTCTCCTGTTCTCCCAACAGGTCTGGGCCCCAGAAGCACCCCCTACGCCAGCTTCTCTTGTGGGGTTGGACCCTTCACACAGGACCGGGAGGTGCAGTGGAAGGGAAGGGTCATCCAGGCAGGTCCAGCTTCCTAACTGGGCACACCTCTCATTACTGGTGACCTGGGCAAGACATTTTGTCTCTCTGAGCCTCATTCTCCCCATCCACAACACAGGGATACATGTGAGTGCCTTACAGTATAGCTGAGGGTGGGATGCACCTGCCGCAGTGACCTGTCCTTAGCAAAATGACAGCAGAGAACAGGTCTTTCAAGTCTTCTCTCATCCTCAGCCAGCCTCTATCCTTTCTGAGATTAGATTATTTAACCCCCAGCCTGTCCTTCAGAAACCAAATATTTACTAGGGACACGGGCAACCAGGGAACGGTTGCCAAGGGCAGGGCTTTCTGAAAGGCTGCCCGTCGCCCAGGAAACTGCCCCACTCTGGTTCCCTGGGGTCCAGCAGGTCGATGGATTCTGGTGCCACCTGCTGGATATTGTGCCACACTGCTCCTAAAGCATCCACACGCGGGAGTCCCCCCATCCCCGGGCAGGGAACACCCTCTGCCCCGCCCCTCTTCTCGCCCCAGCATCTCCACCGTGAAAAGTCCTTCCTACTTCTTGTCCCTAGGTTTTCCCAGAGACTAGAAGAACGGAAAGGAGCTGGAAGCACTGTGAACCACGGGGAGCGGTGGGAGGAGCAGTGTCCTTCCTGGAGAACGGCGAGGATGGAGGAGCAGGACTCCCGGTGGTGCGGGGTCCGAAGGAAACCCCTCCCCTTAATAGGCTTCCTGAAGCTCCGACTCCGCAGTGCAGACATACGTTTCGCTTCTCATTCGTTCGCTTCCCACCGAGAGCAGCGGCGGGGTGGGGAGTAAGAGGTTAACATGGGGTGGGAGAATGACGTGTAAGGTCACAGCCAGGTCCTTACGCAACATCTCCTCCTGGCTCCCTCCTCCTTGCCAGCCGCTCAGCCCCTGATGCTCTAGTGTGGACTTCGCTTTTCCTCCCTGGGGAGAAACTGCCTACCTACCTTGACAGCATGTCAGACCAACCCCACCTCCCAACCCCCACCGTGGAGCCTCCGATCACCCTACTTCAAAGGGAATCCTCAGTGCAGACCCGGTCTCCTGAGTTGGATTCCTGCCTGGGGCAGCCCCTGTACCTGGCCATCCTGAGGTCAGCCTGCCCTGAAAAGTGAAGGGTGAGGTGGAGCCGCTGCTGAGTGTGTGTGTGTGTGTGTGTGTGTGTGTGTGTTGGGGGGTGATAAAAAGACAAGAAGCTGTTGGGGTGCCTGTGGATGGCTCCTCTTTCCCTGGTTAGGATCACAAGCAGAGAAACTGAGGCAGAGGCACTTAGGAAAGGCTGGTCTCTACCTACCTGTCCCAGGGGAATACTGCACCTTGCAACCCACATGCCTCCTCCCAGACTTTTATCTGGGCTGGGGATGTCACTGACTTGTGAGCCAGACACCCTGGCTCCCAGCCCAGAAGCTCATGTTGCCAATGTGCTTCAGAAGGGTGGGGGATGGAGCAGGAAGTTGGGGACCAAGGTCTCCCAGGGGTGGAGCAGGAAGCTGGGGACCAAGGTCTCCCAAGTCACAGACCCCTCCCACCTTCCCTCCGGAGCTGAGTGGCAGGGAAGGGAAAGGAGGCTGATGGAGGTGAGTCTACATCCTGCAGGTGAGGGGCGCTGCCCTGAGGACAGTAGGTATGGGGAGCGGAGTCAGGGAGCAGGGCCCCGGGAGAGGTTATGGGGTAGGGGGGCCTGCATGCTTTGACTCTGGTACTACCCTCTGACTCCAAACTCCCCTCAGCTGATGGCAGAAGGGCTGCTGGGAGTGCACTGGGGTGGATAGACTTGGCCCCTCAACTTCCAAATGGTGTGCGTGTAAAGCAGAGAGGCAATCAGAGAGGCTGGGGTGGATAGACTTGGCCCCTCAACTTCCAAATGGTGTGCGTGTAAAGCAGAGAGGCAATCAGAGAGGCTGGGGTGGGAATTCAATGCTCTTCTGAAGAGTCGAGGGAGATGCTGCCTTACCCCCACTCCCCATGGCTGGTCCCTCCTCCTCTCCAGACCCCACTCCTGGGTATGAGGAGAGCCGGAGGGCAGGGGTGGACGAGGGATTGAGGGAGAGATTGAGGGCAACTGGGGTATTGACCCCTCCTCTCCGGGCTGACTGCCCAGCTCCCGGAAGAGCATTAGAACCACAGAAGCTTAAAGGGCCCTCTGAGAGCTAATCCCAGCCGCAGCCGCAGCCATCTGAGAGCGGATGTGTGTGGAGGAAACGCGGGGGCGAGCGGAGGCCCACCTACCACTCCTCCTTCCTATGGCCTCCAGGGTGCGGCCATGGCCCCGCTGCTCCCCGCCGATGTGACGGTGACCCAGCTCTCCCGCTCCATCCACCTGTACTGCAGGCCAGGCCCAGCGGGGTCTCCAGGGCCCCGCCCACTGCTCCTGCTCCTGCCGTGGCTCGGGGCGAGGCCAGCTGCCCAGGGCAAGTACCTGCAGCTGTACCTGGCCTGCGGCTTCGACGTGCTGGCCGTGGAGAGCGCGCTGAGCCACTTCCTGTGCCCACGCCAGGGCCTGAGGTGGGCTGCCCACGTGCTGGCACTGCTGCAGGGGCCTGGGGCCCTGGCCAGCCGCCCACTGGTGGTGCACGCACTCTCCCTGGGTGGCTACACCTTTGCACAGATGCTCCTGCTCATGGGCCAGGACCTGGGGCGCCACGGCAGCGTGGCCCAGCGCCTGAAGGGCCATATTTTCGACAGCCTGGTGGTGGGCAGCCTGGACCGCATGGCGCTGGGTGAGTGTACTGGGGCAAGGGTGAGGGGGCACCTGGGCCACACAAGCCAGGCTGGACTCCAGGTGGATGGACAGGTCTGCTGACCAATGGGCCTGTGATCTAAGTGTCCCAGAGGTGTCTCGAGTCTCTGACCGTCCCACCTGATGTGGCCTTCCTACCTGGAGTGTCGGTCGTCTTGTCCCACCTGGGCCTTCCCCACTGTGATTGAAAATACAACCCAGAGTGAGCGTGCTGCCTGGGTCCAACCTGGCACGCCTTTAACTCCAGCCTGTATTAAGACTAATTTACTGAGCACCTGTAACTTTCCGTACATACTCACATAATCCCCACATTGGGACCATGAAATAGGTGTGGTGCCTTTTGAAATTCTTTTCTTGCAACACAAGCTTTGGAAAGAGTCTCAGCAATCATGTACAGCTGACCCATGAACAGGGTTTTTTTAACTGCTATGTGGGTCCATTATATGGGGTTTTTTTTTCAGTAAATACATATTATAGCACTACAATTTGAGGCTGGTTGAATCTGCAGATGTGGAATTGCACATATGGAGGCCTGAGTATAAAGTTACCTCTGATTTTCAACTGCGTGAAGGGTCAGCACCCCTAAACCCTGCAGTGTTCAAGAGCCAACTGTGATTGGGTGCACGGGTTTCCTCCAAAACAGTGATTCTGAAACTTTGGTGAGTCTCAGAATCACCTCGTGCTGAATCCTACTTCCACGAGCCTGGGCCTGTGGGTCCTAGATCTAGGTGGTTTCTGTTACACACTAGTTTCAGGACCACTGTGCTCTTCCTTCCTCTAAAGGACCAAACTAACATACCTCAAGTAACAAAGTAACTGCTCACAAAAGAATTGGACACAATTTAGTAAAGAAACTGCCTATAATGTGGAATACTTGGGTCAGATCCCTGGGTTGGGAAGATCCCCTGGAGTAAGGGATTGGCTACCCACCCCAGTATTCTTGCCTGGAGAATTCCATGGACAGAGGAGCCTGGCGGGCTACAGTCCATAGGATCACAAAGACTTGGACAGGACTGAGCGACTAACATTCTCACTTTAACGACTAAACAACAACCAAAAAAAACATCCCATGGGTCAGTTCTAATTGACCAGTTAGGTCTAACTCAAAAGGAGAATTCACCCTTGATGCAGAGTGACTTGGCATTTCTCTAAAAACCCTTAGATCTTTGCCTTTTCAATTGCTGGTCAAACTGCTTCCTGTATGGTTTTTGTAAAGCAATGTGCAAGACTATCTGTGAAACACGGCCTTGTTCTGGTCCATCCTCTCTTCTCTTTTACCATCCCCGGGTATCTGGATTTCCTTCTCCCACCCAGTCAGGTCACCTCAGACTCCAAGGTGCTCACCAAGACCGCAGATTCCAGGGCATAAGGCCTCAGGGGACCCTCAATGACCCGGTCACTTTGCAACTCCAGGAGCAGTTGTTGAACCAATTCTGAACCCACCCAACATCTTACCACCTAGATCTTTCCTTCTCGTCCCTGAAGATGTCACAAAGCTGGAAAATACCAGAGAGAGAGGCTGGGTCCTGACCACGTGGCTCTTTTAGGAATGGCCTGGGAAAGGGCAGGGACCAGCAGGCCAAGTGTGGGCTGAGGCCACCTCTCCCTGGCAGTCATGGGGCTGTTTCCAGCTCTCCACTACTCACAACTAGGGCCTTCTGCCCTCTGCTCCTTCCTGTCACTAGAGCATTCCCAGGCCACCTTCCTTGCCTCTGCCCAGAATGGTGTCTGTACCAGGCAGGACAGCTGGGTGCCCACTGACCAACTACAACGAAGGCAGAGAAGGCAGTGTTTCTGTCCCAGGACCCCCAGCTCTAGGGATCCTCAGCAGTCCGTGTGTCAGTGCTGTCCCCCACTCCCAGGAGGCAGGGCCTGAGCCGCATATGACAACAGGTGCTAACCTCCTCCTCCTGGAACCCACAGGTGTGTCTCAGCTGATGAAGCCACAGGCCCTGGGCCCAGTGGTCAGGGCCACAGCCATGTTCTACTTCCACCTGTGTCCCAGCTGTACCATCCGGCATTATGAGGCTGCGGTGGCCGCGTTCCAGCAGCCACCCGTCAGGCCCCCGACACTTGTCTACTATAGTCTGGATGATCCCCTCTGTGACAGTGCCTGCCTGCAGGAGCTGCTGGCCGCCTGGCAGCGGCTGGGCATGCCGGTGTGGGTGCAGGCCTGGGAGACCTCGCGCCATGCGGCCCACCTGCGCCAGCACCCCCTGGAGTACAGCAGCACCCTCGCCACCTTCCTGGGGAGGCTCGGCCTTGTGGCCCCCGCAGCCCGGCTCTGATGGCACTCTGGGCTCCAGCTCCCCACTGGGATGGGGGCCAGCAGTCCAGTGGACAGGGGACGGAGACAGGACAGCAGAGGCGCTGAAACCTCTTGATTTATTCAGATTATTTTAACATACAATGACGCGACTGTGGCCCCCAAAGTGTGCAAAGTTAAAGCCTTCAACTGCAGCTGAGAGGAGAGGGCAGGGACGGTACACCCGGGCATGGGGGCCAGTCGGGAATGGTGGGCAGCCTCCTCCCCAGGGCCAGGGACGGGCAGCCTGAGGAGCAGGGCTGGGGAGTCCTGGCAAGGGGAAGGGGGCAGAGACTTCCCTCCGGCCTAGGTCAGGCCTGCTGAGGGCGCAGCAGCCTGGGAAGGGGCCGGAGGCAGGCCAGGAGAGCACCATTTTTGGGGTGGGGGGGTGCCCTACGGGAGAAGCCAGGAGGGGCCACTGGTCCCAGGGGTGGGAGCCGGGCCGGAGCAGGCTGCAGCGAGAAAGACCTGAGGCAGGCACAGGGCCTGAGAGTCCAGGCTGGCTGGGCTCAGGGGGTTGCTGAAGAACGGGGAACCTGGGAGGACTCCCAGGGCAAGCCAGCCCGGGAGCAGTCCTGACTCTGCAGGGGTGGAGGGGACTGGGGCGGGGGAGTAGGGGGCAGGGGGAGGCCCAAGGAAGGGCAGTGGACACTCAGGGCCCACCCCCGCCTCTCTCCCTGGAAAAGGAGCCGGGGAAGCAGCAGTGCAAGTCTGAGGACTGCTCAGTTACGGAGGGAGGCTGCGCCCAAAGCCGGGCCCTGGGGCACGCCTCCTCCACTGCCTCGGCCGCAGGCACCACCGTCCTCAGTACAGCCGCTTCTCGTAACTGCAGGCACAAAGGCAGAGCGAAAACCCAGAGTGGGCGTGCGGGAAGCGGGCCCCGCCTTCCCAGAGCCCCTTGCCCAGGCTGGCCCTGGGCTGCCAGGTGGCCCCCAGACTCAGGGGAGGCAGTAAGCTGCTGCTGAAGCCCCTGCCCCTCAGCCACGGTGGGGGGTCGGGGGTGGGAAGAGACAGGAAGCAAGCCCAGTGCCTCTGTTCATCCACTTCAGGCCAAGGCTCCCGGAAGAGCCAGGCCAGGCCCAGAGACAGCCATGCTCCTCGGGCCACAGCTGGTGGAGGGTCTGTCCTCAGGGCTGGGGTGGAGGTGGCTAAGGACAGCACGGCCCATCCTCACAGGAAGAGGTCAGACCAAGCCGGGGCTCTGCCGCTCACATCTCCACCCACCCGTGCAGGCGCAGTGGCCTGAGCCCCCTGTGGTCACTGGGTCCGGTCCCAGACAGGACAGCCTCAGGCCTGTGGTCAGGGACGCCTCTCTGCACCCCAGGAAGGGACATTTCCCCTGCAGGGGAGGCCAAGGCCAGCTGCCCCCACCAGGATGTAGTCCTAGGGTCCAAGTCCCATGATGACACCCCAGCTCCACCTCCAGCCCAGCGCCCCCCACCCCAGCCC
>NW_011495080.1:8693636-8695115 GCF_000754665.1 Bison bison bison | reverse complement strand
ACCCAGACTGCCCCCTGCTCTACTCTACGCTTGGCCCCGGGCAGCGCAGTTACTTACACGGCAGAAAGGTATAGCTATGGGAGGATGGGGCAGAAAGAGACACAGGTTAGATGCCCGCCTCTGCCTGGGGGGACTGGCCCTCTCGATCAGGGCGGGGCTGCATGCCTGCAACTACTGCTGCCAACTAGCGCTACCCCCGGCCATGGTCGCCCCAGCACCAGCTCTGGCATCGGTCTCTCTGCCCTTCTCCCTACCAAGGGCTTGCGCCCCCAGCCTCCACTGGCCTGCTTGATGCCACCACCAGCGAGAGCCCAGCACCGCCAGCCCTGCGACCAGCCACCAAGCTTCTGAGCAAGCAAGGGCTGGGAAGCTGGGAGGGACAAGTGGTCACATCTCCCGTGCCCAGCTCGGGGGTTGGGGGGTGAGACCACCGAGGGGAGGGGAGGGCCTGCCTGCATGGGGGGCTAAAGGGCGGGGTTCCAGGGTGGGCCAGGCCCTGAAGGAGAGGGTGCTGGGGTCACCCTGCCGCAGCCTCCATCCCTGAAACCTCGGCTCAGCCTCTGAACCACGGCCCCGCCTGCCCGACCCAGGGCCAGCCAGCCAGGGCCAGGAAGCCGCCGCACTTACGAGTGCAGGCCGTGGACGCCGCCCTCGATCTGGGCCGACATGGTCCGCTTCTCAAACTTGAGCTCTCCTGAGTACATCATGGACCTGC
Source organism: Bison bison bison (assembly GCF_000754665.1). Classification (NCBI taxonomy): domain Eukaryota; kingdom Metazoa; phylum Chordata; class Mammalia; order Artiodactyla; family Bovidae; genus Bison; species Bison bison. Next base: position 8,694,400 of record NW_011495080.1, on the reverse strand, counting down.
CAGCGGGGAGATGGCACCGGTCAGAGGCAGCAAGCAGGGAGGAGAGACAGAGAAAGGAAGCGAGGGGGGTGCCAGGAACCTCCCACTCGCCTCCCACCTGCGGCCCTTGAGTCGCCGCACTCACCGCAGGACAGACAGACTCCGGGCCCCGATGTCCTGGCAGCCGTGCTGGATGCCCGCTATGAGGTAGGGCACGAACTTCTGAATGGAGCCTTTGTCCTGGATGGAGCCCGAGACGCCCTGCGCAATCTTCACCTTGTCCCCCTCGCTGCGTGGAGGGCAGGAAGACTGAGCCCCACTGCCCAGGGCTCAGGGGACCCCACTCCACCTCTCGAGGGTACTGGCAGAGGGGCTACTAGCCAGCAGGCATGCTCAGTCCTTCAGTAGTGTCTGACTCTGTGCGACCCCATGGACTGTAGCCCTCCAGGCTCCTCTGTTCATGGGATTCTCTAGGCAAGAATGCTGGAGTGGGTTGCCATGCCCTCCTCCAGGGGATCTTCCCGACCCAGGGATCGAACCTCTGTTGCTTATGTCTCCTGCATTGGCAGGCAGGTTCTTTACCACCAGCACCCCCGAGGAAGCCCCAGAACGACTCCTAAAGCTGTTACTCTCTGTGCTACAGCGCAAATAAGCGTGGGTTCCTAGTTGTGGCCCCGGCACTGTCTCGGGCCTGTGACTCGTTGCCCTGTGCCTCGGTTTCCAGAGCTGTAATATGGAGACTGGGTGCCACTGTGGGAAGTCAGAGGGTAGGTGCAGACCTAAAG
>NW_011495080.1:8689140-8693536 GCF_000754665.1 Bison bison bison | reverse complement strand
GCGTTTCTGGCTGCTGCTGCTCTTCTCCATGGCGTCCAGCGAGCCCATGCCGCGGTACTTCTTGAGCCTCACACCATCCGAGAAGAAGTATTCGCCGGGGGCCTCCGTGGTGGCCGCGAGCAGGGAACCCATCATCACTGCAGCAGTTGGGGGGTCAGGGTCTCTAGCCCCTGGGCCCTCCAACCACCCCTCGCCGGCCTGCCCCATCCCCAGCGGACCGGCCCCCTCACCTGTGGAGGCTCCGAGGGCCAGCGCCTTAACCACGTGCCCCACGGTCTGGATGCCGCCGTCGGCTATGACCGGGACCCCGAAGCGCCGGGCATACTCAGCCACTTTGTACACGGCAGTGCCCTGGGGCCGACCACAGGCCATCACTGGGGACGGTACACAAGACAGGTGTCAACAGTGTCAACAGCAATAGGGGCCAAGGACAGGCCTCTTGCGCCTTACCTCCACTTGGGGAAAAGGACTGCTCTGGATGTTCACATGGCAAATAAAAATAACAACAGCAGTAGGGTAAATGTCATTCCAGGAACCTGCACCTCCTCACCTACAAGAGCTACAAGAGCCCTATGGGGACACCAGCGGCTGCATCAGTACTGACCTCAGCCTCGCCTCTCTCCACACACTAGCTACCCCTCACCATTACTAGGGTTAGGTACTCACAGCCTCCTTTGGGATATTGGTTTGTATTTCTTTAAGTTTCATTGTCCAAGACTCTTAAGTATTGATTTCTAAGTGAGAATTCTAAGAAACCGACACATATCTGGGGAATGGATGCAAAGCTAGATAAAGGAGGAAAGAAGTCTCCTGTGCCTGTACCTCTGTTTTTTTCTTTTCACATCCCCAAGATTTAGAACAACGCCCGACACACAGCAGGTGCTCAACTGCTGCTGCTAAGTCGCTTCAGTCGTGTCTGACTCTGTGCGACCCCATAGACGGCAGCCCACCAGGCTCCCCCGTCCCTGGGATTCTCCAGGCAAGAACACTGGAGTGGGTTGCCATTTCCTTCTCCAATGCATGAAAGTGAAAAGTGAAAATGAAGTCGCTCAGTCGTGTCCGACTCTTAGCGACCTCATGGACTGCAGCCTACCAGGCTCCTCCGTCCATGGGATTTTCCAGGCAAGAGTACTGGAGTGGGGTGCCATTGCCTTCTCCGAGGTGCTCAACTAACATTCCTTAATTTATAGAAGAGGCCTACATCTTACCTCAGGGATCAGCTAATACAGAGGTGGAATGGAGTGGATTGCCATATTCTCCTCCAGGGGATCTTCCCAAACCAGTATTGAACCCTGGTCTCCCACATTGCAGATGGATTCTTTACCATCTGAGTCACCAGGGAAGCCCAGACAGTTAAAAGCAGAGGCTTAAAGACCAAACAGGTCGTGCAGCATTTGGGAGACATGACCCTCACTAAAGGGACCAAATACCTCAGTCCTGGGCCCACCAATTGGGCTTCCCAGACCAGAATCCGAGAAGCAGACTGACACACACCAAAAATTTACAGTCACCTCCTCGGATACCTGTCTCCCCACAAGTCAGTGGGCTAAACAGTCAGTCTGAGCCTGGGTCACTCCTGAACCCCAGGAAGGGGCCTGGCTGAGTGAGCGCTCTGCACGCACTCGTGGCAGGAGAGTGAGGCCCTGGGGCCTGATAAAGGCTGGGGGACGTTCGAAGTGCAGCCACTCACGCTCCTCCTGACACTCACCTTCCTGGGTGATGCAGATGGAGCCGCATCCCATGCCCACACGCAGCCCATCCACACCAGCGTCAATCAGGTTCTTGGCCTGAGCTGCTGTCACCACTGGGGAGGGGCAGTCAGAGGGGAGGAAGAGTGTCAGGATGGGTTGCCCCTGCCCTGCCCAAGGGCGTCCTGGGACTCCAGTCCATACCCACCCCCCACCAACCTACTGTGACCAAAGCCCATTCCTGCACCCCCCCCCCCAACCTCCCATACCAGGAGCAATGCCACCACCAGAGGATGCCAAGTGACACAGAGAGGTTACACGGTGAGGGGGCGAGGGCCAGGATGTGAGCAGGGACCCTGCACTCACCATTGCCCCCAATCACCTGGAGGTGGGGGTACTTCTGCTTAATGTAGTGTACCATGGCGATCTGATACACAGAGTTCCCTTGGGATGAGTCCTGTGGGAAGGGGACCAGGAAAGTTGAGGGTGGAGGCTGAGGGCCCTCACTGAGGGAGGGGGGTTTGGGGAGTCTTGAGTGGACAAACCAATGAAAGCCCTATGAGAATGCGCCCCTGTCTGTTTCTGGGCAGTCACTAGACAACTCTCAGCAGATTCTCAAAGGGGCTTGCCTCTCCCCCAGAGGGTAAGTACCACTCACGGATAGTTGCACAGCAGACAAAGCCCCTTCATACCCACAATATGGACCAGTCCTCACAGCAAAGAGATGGGACCTGGAGTCACATTCTATTCCCACCAACTCACTAACTAAATTACTTAACCTCTTGAAGCTCAGTTTCCCCAACTGACAAATGGGCTTTATAATCAATGAGGATTAACTGAATTCACCTACATAAAGTTCTTAGTGCGGCACCTGGTGAGCCATCGAACTCAATGAGCGTGATAAACATCAAGGTCATGTTATGTACATGCAGAGTGCCCCAGGCGGCTCCTCAGTTAGTTCTAAGCTGTCAGAGTCCCAGTGACCCTCCCAGTTCTGACACTGGGCTTAATTAGAGGTGAAGCTGGGTCTTCCAAAGTACAGACTCCACTGAACCGCCCCTTCTCCAGGGCAGTGCCCCTACCAGCACTATGACATCAGCGCCCGCCTGGGTGAGCAGGTCCAGGCGGTATTTGTCATCCTCACGGGTGCCCACAGCCGCCCCGCACAGCAGCTGCTTGTGGGAATCCTTGGAGGCCAGGGGGTAGTCCCGGTTCTTCTTCAGGTCAGTGCGGGCAATGATGGCCACTAACTCATCTCGATCATTGACAATGGGCAGCTTTCCTGACAAGGAACGCAGGAGTGAGATGGAAGAGCAGGCTTCTGGAGGTCGGGTAGGATGGGTAATGAGGATGAAAATAGACCAGACCAGAGATTCCCCTGCAGTACCCAATGCCACCACTAGGTGACAGCACCCACCCAGGAAGTGTTCCTAGGGACCTGGCCCTCTGCCCAGGGAACAGGAAGCAAAGAAACCCAGTTCCTGGAGCTCTTCCTGCCCTGTGGCTAGGCCGGGCTCCGTGGGCAGCCCCTGCGCACTGGCAGCCCTTCACCTGCTGGGCCACAGGCCACAGTGGTCAAAACCTCCTAGCCAGGGCACAAATGTGAGGTTGTCCTGCCGGGGGGAACATATGTCCCATCCACTGCCACCCCTGAGGACGATCCAGCCTGGGCCACGGGGGCATTTCCCAGTGGCTCCCATAGGGGCCTAATGAATACTATGTCAACTACCCCACTGGCAAATGAATTTAACTGCAGGACTTCTCAGAGCCCTTGATAAAGTAATGAACCATTCCTTATGCAAGATGGGGACACAGAAGCATTCTCTGGCTTTCTAGGACCACAGTGCCCTTTCTTCATGATGAGCGTTTCACAGAACGAGTTGTTTTGAGAAACATACTGTGAAGACGCCAAATAAGGGATGGGATTTCCTAAGCCAGGAAAGAGACCTCAGGAATCATGCTCCAGTCTGAGGTTATTCAGACCTGTCCCCAGCCTGGTTGCAGGGACAACCTGCAAAGCTGTGAAGCAAAAGGGGGCTCTGATGGGAGGCGGGGGTGGGGAGGTGGGTTGTATTTTCCACCTGCTCCCTGGTACCTTTCTTGCTGCGCTGCAGAATCTCATTTGCCTCTTTCAATGTTACACCTGCTGGAGCCACCACCAGCTCATTCCGTGGGGTCATCACCTGTGGGGCCAGGAACATTTGCCTGCAGGTTGGCAGGTGAGAGAGAAGGGAGCCAGGCCTCCCTCTGGTCCCTGGTCACAGGCACCAGCCTGAGGCCCCGGACCTGGGGTCCTCTCTGCCCCCAGCCATACCCTCCCTGCCCCACAGGTACCTCACTGAGAAGGGTGGTGTGGTCCTTCTCGGCAAGGAAGTCGATGTCTCGGGAGGTGACGATGCCCACCAGCTTGCTGCCCATGGTGCCCGTCTCAGTGATGGGGATGCCTGAGAAGCCATGCCGGATCTTGGCCTCCAGCACGTCACCCACGGTATGCGAGGGGCTTAGCACCACGGGGTCCGTGATGAAGCCCTGTTCAAATTTCTGAGGGCAGAGACAGGGGAAGGAAAAGGCTGGAAGAAAGCTGGAGATGGTGTACAGTCTGGCCACAGGGGACAGAATGTACTGGGGCAGGAAGCCAGTGAGCCCTGTGCCCTCACTGGAAGGGCAGACAAGACCCCGCAGGAATCAGCCAGGGAGCGCACGGGCCC
>NW_011495080.1:8683869-8689040 GCF_000754665.1 Bison bison bison | reverse complement strand
TTGGCAATGGAGGTTTGGGGAGGGGCGAGGGTCTGTGAGGCAGGGGACCACCAGAGGGCATCTTCTTCCTGGGAATGGGCCTGGTACTTGCCTTGACCTTCCGCACCTCATTGGCCTGGAATTCTGGAGTGCAGTTGTGGTGAATGAAACCAATACCACCCATCAGCTGGGGTAGAAGGGAAGTACAGTTAGAGTCAGCCAGTCGTCCTCACTCTGCCAACCCCACCTCTGATTCCAATTCCTCCTGACGTCTGGCCCACCCTGCTCAGTCCTCCCAGCCCTGGGGTCTCCACCCACGTGCCCAACTCACAGCCATTGCAATGGCCATGTCAGCCTCCGTCACAGTGTCCATGGGGGATGAGATGAGTGGCGTCTTTAGTGTGATCTTCCGAGTCAGGGCTGAAGTCAGATCCTGAGGGTGGAGACGTGGTCTACGTGAAAAGTGTTATTATTCATTCAACAAACACTTACTGAGCTCCTGTGTGTGCCTGGCACCGACCCTGGGGATACAGCAGTGAGCAAAGCGAATGAGGTCTCTGCTACGTCCTCTGGAGCTTACATTCTACTTGGAAAGAAAAATGACACTCACGAAACATATCCAAGATGATTCTGGTTGGGGTGAAGGCTCCAAAGAAAAGCAAGAGGCAGAATGACCACTGGAGGAAGAATGTGGTGGTTGGTAAAACCTTTCTTGAGGGGATGACAAAGGGAAACTAGTCAAGTAGAAGTCCAGGAGTCTTTCCAGGTCAAGGGAACTGTATGTGAAACCCTGCCTCTGATTCCAGTTCTCCCTGAGGTGCATTTAAGAAAGAAAAAGCTAGCAGAGTAGAGGGAAGGGAGAGAGACGGGGAGGGGAGGGGGGCAAGGATGTGTAGCCTTGAAAGCCTTGGGGAGGAGCTTGGATTCGATTTTGCGATGAGAAGCCACTGGAGGACCACAAGAAGAAGAAAGACATGATCTGATTTGTGTTTCAAAGAGTTCGCTCAGGCTCCAATGTGAAGACGGGATTCTGGGTGACAAGGTCTAGGCAGAGAGACCACTAGGGAGGCTGCTGATGGGTCCAGGTGGGAGATTCTGGGGCCTGGTGAGATGGAGGCATGGGAAGGAGTCTATTAGGCAGCCCAGCCGGGGAGAAGGTGACTACCTGTCCATAGCTCAAAGGAGAAGTCAAGACGGCAAGGGTATTCAGGAAGCATCTGCCTGTGAGCAGTAGATAAGGCCGGATTGCAGACGCCTCCGAGATTCAGGCTAACAGCTGTGGATCCTAGCCCCCCAAACCCCCAGACACAGACTTTGCTACATAACTTCCTGGAGACTCAAGGACCCCTACAGTCTATTCCCAGAGTCAGGCCGAGAACCTTGGGCCTGCAGTCTAGAAAACTTCCCTTGTCCTCGCTTGTCCTAGCACAGAAGAGCCACAGCCTCCTGACATAGACCAAAGGAAGGAGACCCTTGATGGCCAGTGGGCTTCTTCCATCCTTCTCTTCCTTGCACTCTGCCCAGGATCTGGGACAAAGTCAAGTGTTAGTTGCTCAGCTGTGTCCAACTCTTTGCGACCCCGTGCAGCCCACCGGGACCCTCTGTCCACAGGGATTTTCTAGGCAAGAGTACTGGAGGGGGTTGCCATTCCCTTCTCCAGGGGATCTTCCTGACTCAGGGATCGGACCTGGGACTTCTGCATTGCAGGCAGATTCTTTACCATTTCAGCCACCAGGGAAGCACCAGCACAAGGCCAGGCTGCTCACTTTCACTTTGTGAAACTGAACAGCCAAACCAAGAAGGCTTCCAGGTTGCTATCACAAAGGGAATATCCAGAATAGTCCTAATGTCCCCTTAACAATCTGTCTGGGTCAGCACTGACTACACAAGCTGGATGTGAGCTTCCCCAACATATAAAAGATCTGGGCACACTCAGGCCCTCTGGCGTTCCATAAGAATCAAACCTGAATAAATATTAATGATAACAGCAACAGAAAAACTTTTTTTTAAATGCATACTAATTCATCATTGGATAACTTTTCCATGAAATGACTAACACCCATTAGCATTTAGCCTCTTGGCTCCTATAATGTTGTTGCGTATTTTTAAAATTTTATTTATTATTTAAAAAAACTTTTTTTTGGCTGTGCTGGGTCTTCCTGGCTACACATGGGCTTTCTCTACTTGTGGTGAGCAGGGGCTACTCTGCGTTGTGGTGTGAGGGCCTCTCATTTCGGTGGCCTTTCTTGTTGCGGAGCACAGCTTTAGGTGCACAGGCTCAGTAGTTGTGGTTCGCCGGTTCAGTAGTTGTGGTGCACAGGCTTAGTTGCTCTGAGGCGTATGGAATCTTCCCAGACCAGTAATCAAACCTGTGTCTCCTGCATTACCATGCAGATTCTCAAACACTGTGCCACCAGGGAAATTTGGGTTGTCATATGTTAATAGTAGGACTTCCCTAGTGGCTCAGACGGTAAAGCATCTGCCTACAATGCCGGAGACCCGGGTTCAATTCCTGGGTCGGGAAGATCCCCTGGAGAAGGAAATGGCAATCTACTCCAGCACTCTTGCCTGGAAAATCCCATGGACGGAGGAGCCTGATAGGCTACAGTCCGTGGGGTCACAAAGAGTCAGACACGACTGAGCGACTTCACTTTCACTTTTCATGTTAATAGTATAAAGGATATTGGTCATTGACTCGGTTTATTCCTAAGCCCCACCGGTTAAGAGAAGCATTGTTTCCTTGTATTAGACCACAATCTAACTTCTTCAGATCTTCTCACCAGTTCATCTAAGTCATGGATCCACAAACAAGTCTGTCCACCTCTTCCAAAGTTTCCATAATTTTACTGGCTTCTAGGGGATCTTTGTTTAGCACTTCAGAAGAAATCCAGTAAGTAATAAAGCAGCCACACCTTCATCCACCCCACACCCTCCCTGGGCCTTTCTGAACTTCACTGCAGGCCCCAGGCCAGACCCACCTTTCAGGATCCCACTGAATCCCCATCACTGCCTCTAACCCATCAGGCATAATCCACTGCCCACAGCACAAATGGCTACATCCACCTTCCCCAGAAAAATCTCTCTCCCACACCCCTGAGCCAGAGATCGGTGTACTATGCCACACACACAGCCCCTCGCCCTTTACTCACCACTTCATCAGCTGTGAAGTCTATGAATCCTGGGAGAATCAGGAAGTCGCTGTGAAGAAAGGAAGTGAGCATTACTGGGTGAGGAGGGGGTTCCTGAAAGGGGCAGGGCCTGCCACTCCAGGGGAAGCAGTGTGTAGCTGGGGAAAGGAGCCGAGTATCTGAACCCTGTGACCTGTTCAGGACTGAACCACCCTCGTGCCCCCTGATAGTTGTCAACCTCAGCCCAGAGAGCTAGAGCCAAACGTGGCACAAACTCTGTAGTCCTGGGGCGCCACCAGGGCAGCTAGCCCCAAACACCCATTGCCTTTAGGGCTCAGAGTTCATCAAGGGACCCAGACGTTCCCATAAGGCTGCACCCAGTGGATACAGGGTCTGCCCTTGAAAACTTCTCAGTCTTGGAGGCGGGGAGATGATAAACACAGAAGGCACCTGAGAACAGTGTAGGAGCGCCACCCAGCATGAACACCACACAGCACAGAGCAAGCTGCTCAGCCCAGTGCTGGGGCTGCTGAGTCACACAGGGCTCAGAATGGCACCAAGGGACCCCAGGGGGCTGAGCACGGGGTACATGCCAATAGAGCAGGCATCCCTAACGCTCTGCCCAGTTGGACTGGAGCAACCAACGGACACGGCCTGGGATGGGAAACAAGAGGAAGGGGCCTTATGGTTAGGACCACAACACAGGAGGCCCAGCCAAAGCCTGGCAGTGGCCAACACTAACCTGGGCCATGGTCCCAGCAATCCCCAGAAGAGGGGTACAGGCCTGCCCAGGTGCCGCAAAGCACAGGGCCACAGCCCAGGAGGCCTGACGGGCCTGCAATCTCAGGGCCTTGACAGACACGCCCAAAAGTAAACGTCTCAGGGTGTTCAGGAACACTCCCAACCAGACTAAGCAAAGCAGCAGGCACCCCAGGGCCAGAAGGAGAAGCTACAGGGTGGAAGGGATGAGTGGGGTCTTTAATTTGCCCCAGGGTGTAGAACGACTCCCTGGGAGTGTTCCTGGGAGACACCACTGAAAAATATATCATATATACTCTATCCCACTTCATCAAAGACCACCAAAGAAATAATCTTAACTGCCCCTGTCCCCTGGGGGCCCTTCTGTACAGTGAAGAGGCCTCTGTGGCTCACTTAGAGGCAGGAAAAGAAATGCTGGAGCCTGGGCCCCTTGGCATTTTCTAGGCATCACACATACCCCTCGCCTGGCCCACATCTCAGCTACGCAGACAAGCAAGAGGAGACACTCCTCAGGAATGATTGGGTATCCTGGTGTCCAGGGAAACAGCCTGCCAGGCAGGAGTGCTTATAGGCAAAGACAGGAGCTAGCAGGGGACAGGGCAAGGATGCTCTTGGCTCAGAGCATCCCTACTCCACCCTAGTCCCAGGTCCTGATGCTCTTTCCTGGCATGGACACAGTCCTGCAGCCAAGAGAAGAGCTAGTGCCAGGCCTGCAGCCAGCAGGACAACTGGCCCAGGGCCCATTGAAAAACACACTAAGCCAGAGGGAAATGGTCTTGTCTTCTTCAAAAATCCTGGGTGGGGAGGGCTTGGGTGGGTGATCGTCAAAGAATACTCCGGCCAAGTGGGGAACACCAGTACTAACTTGTAGGCAGGCAGGGGCACACGTGGAAAGTGGGCTGGACTGGAGGGTGGAAAAAAAGAGCCATCCCAACTGCCCAGCTGGGCATATCCTGGGAGCAACACCCAAGCAGCTGCCTGAGCACCACCACCTCCCCCCCTCACCCCCTGCACCGACTCTTGCCCTCGTGGTGACGCTGGGAGTGAGAGTGTCCTGGACCAAGGTCTGGGAAAAGTCTCCAGAACCACATCTCCTGTTCTCACACGCCCCCAGTGCCCCCTTCATACGGCCAAGATGCCCCGAGGAAAGGGGAAGGGGGCAGGCCGGACCCGGATCTAGCCAGAAACAGGGCATGGCACTGAGGGCCGCGATGTCGCTGTGCCACGTCCGTCCGTCTGCTCTCGGCGCGGGCCGCCTTCCTTCCCTGGCCCGGCCTTGCCCGCACCCGCCCACCCCCAACCCCC
>NW_011495080.1:8682852-8683330 GCF_000754665.1 Bison bison bison | reverse complement strand
CCCTCCCTCGGGAGCCCGCCGCCTCCGCCCCCAGCAGCACAAAGAGCCCCGCGGAGCCCGGCCCAGCCGCCGCCGCCGCCGCCGCGCGCACGCCCAGGGCTACCCGCAGTGGCACAGCGGCCGCTGGGAACCGGGGCGGCGGAGGGCGTGTGTTCACCGGAGGAGGGGGCGGAGCCAGGTCGGGACACGGCCCCTCCGCCACTCCAAGTCCCGCCTCTTAGGTTCTCCGCAGCGCCTCCGCCAGGGCCAGCATCCCGGGCCACCCAGGCCACCGACCCCGCGGGCATGAGTCTCCCCGGGGCCCTGCTGCCTAGTCCCAGGGTAACCTCTCACACGGTTTATCTTCCCCAAGACTAAGGCTCAGACTCGAATCAGGGCCCGGAGCCCTGAGGAACTGGTTTGGGCCGGCAGCTGCCCAACACACAGGAGTCTGAGGTTGTATACCTTCTCTGCAGTGCACCCCCACCCTGCTCCCCAC
>NW_011495080.1:8678901-8682752 GCF_000754665.1 Bison bison bison | reverse complement strand
CCTGCTCCCCACAACCGGGCATCATTCCTAGGGGTCAGGCATCTGAACAATGCCAATCCCTGACTTTTGGGTGGCTTTGGAGCCCTCTGCCGTCTACAAGGCATTTTTCATAAATGATCACATTTACTCTGCTGCTGCTGCTGCTAAGTCGCTTCAGTCGTGTCCGACTCTGTGCGACCCCAGAGATGGCAGCCTACCAGGCTCCCGCGTCCCTGGGATCCTCCAGGCAAGAACACTGGAGTGGGTTGCCATTTCCTTCTCCAATGCATGAAAGTGAAAAGTGAAAGTGAGGTCGTGTCCAACTCCTACTAATTGCCAATTATTAGGTGTCCTCCCCCCACCCCTGCTTTATAGATGCAAAACCTACAGTTCGGGAGGGGTTGGGGACAGGCACTACCCCTGGTTCCTGATCTAATGCTTCAGTCTGACATCCTGTGTTATCCTCAGCTGAGAGAGTATTGTGGATACCAGGGAGGTTTAGCCCCAGAGAGCAAAGTTTGCTTTTATTCGGAGGGTAGCATGGTGGGAAGCTGGGGGTGGGGGGGAACCACAGGCCTGACTTAGGCAAGTAAATATACATACAGATTAGGACAGAGGCTAGGGAAGTCTTGAGAATTTCCGCAAGCAGACATTTGGTGGCCCTGGATGCCCGGCAAGACCCAGATTTCTACATGAAGGTAGTAAGATTAGGTAGCAGGTTGATTCCCATGGGAGGAGGTGGGGTGTCTGGGGCTGGCCCTTCCCCTTCATGTGACCAGAACTGCTAATGCTACTCCCTGAGGAGAAGCCGGAAAGCAGATGTCAGCCCCTTCCCTGCCCCAGGCCCAAATGCCACCCTCTCCTCCCTCTGTCCTCATCTAGTCCCTTGGTGAGATGAGGGACAAGTGGGCCAGGGACCCTGTCCTTTCCTTGGCAGGGCAGCTGTCTGTGGTCCTCCCCCTGTCCCCAGCCCTGGAGGCTGGGTTTGTTTACCTCTCACCAGTGTGGTGGCAGCCGAGCCCAAGGGAGCCTCCCTGAGATGCCCAGCCTCCCTCAGTGACTCCCCGGGACCCTGCCAGGAAAACAGAGCTGTTCCATCTGTGTGAGAGGGAAGGGGAGGCTTCCCACAGAGCTAGAACGATGAGGCCCATGAGGCTAGAGTGCTGCTGGGGACTCACAGATGTCCACTGTGCCCTCTTTCTTACTGCGGGGCACCAGAAAAATCACAGATTCCCAAACTTCCCTCTCCAACTGGGGAGTCTGAAGGAGGCTCCTGATGGGGGCCCCTGGAAGCCTTCTGGTGTTGAGGAGGGCCTGCTAGGGTTCTCTGCTGAGTGGGAGTTGGGGCCAGCTTGCCAGGGATACCTAGGGTGTACCTGATACCTCAGCACTCACAGACTCATGCAGAGGATCTGAGCCATATGGGGAAAGGGGTTATCCTGAGGGCACCAGCATAAGGACCTCCTAGTAGCCGCCTGGAGGCAGAGCAGTGAGCCTGGCTAGAGGAAGCAACTGGCCATTCAGCGCCAGTTGCTTCCTGGGCACCTTTCTAGCCACAGAAAGATGAAGCTAGAAGGGCATGGCAGGAACAGCACACAGGCTGCCCCTGTGGTCTGCTCTGGGTCACTGTCTCCTGCAACGTGGGCCATGGATGGCTAGGGTACCCCCAGGGCTGGGGCCCAGGACAGCAGCTGGGGTCTGCCAGCTCAGGTGACCTCAGTATGACATTTGCCCCGGCCTCGAACTCAGAACCAGGAGAGGAGGGCTGCCATCGGGCTGAGTTGTGGGGAGAGTCCTCCTCCGAGCATGACAGACCTCACAACCCCACTCCCTTTCTGCTGCCCACTGCCCGCCACCGCCCCCCCCACCTCCTCCTGCTTTGACCTGTGTCCGGGCATCTCATTACTCTAAGCTGCTGGGCTCAGCCCTGGGTTAGGCTGTCCTTTTCCAGAGACTGTTAATCCACCTCCCACCCCCACCCTCAGCTTTCCTCCTCCCTTTTCCTGATCTTCCCCAGCTGCTTCCTCCCTGGGGAGGAGACACCAAGCAACCAGTGGGCCTCCCCAGCTCAAGGAAGGGCCAATGGTCCCCTGAGGCTCCACACCTATCAGCTGTGAGCAGGAGAGCAGGCCAAGCCCCATCAAGGCCCTTCCTTCAAAAGGGGGGGAATGGTGCCCAGCCAGGCACCCACATCCAGGCAGGGAACCCGGAGGTCTCTTTCTAGTCTGGGGCTATTTTGAAGGGACAAGCTTTCAAAACACTTCCAAGGGGAGATTTGTGGGAGTTGTGGGGAGGAGCATTAACACTGACATTGCTGAGCTTGTTTAGGGGACCTAGCTTGTCCAGGTTCAAGCCAGAGCGCAATAACTCTGGCCTCAGACCTAGACTTCTCATGGAACCCTGTCCTCTTCCCACAGTTTCTAAACTAGAGCCGGCAGATGGAGGTCTAGCCAGCAGGTTTTGAATCTTACTACACCACCTGGCTGGGTCTCAGGTTTGACACCAGCTCTTCAGAATCTGGTGGGGGTGGCGATAGCACAGGTGCAGAAGTACAGTCTGCAGAAAGGATGATCCTGCATGGCCCTGGTCTGAGTTCCAAAATGACACTCTTGCAACACCTGCCCCCAACCAAGGCACTGCCTCCATCCAGCCCCCCTGGGCCCCTCTCCTCCTATGGCCTCTCTCTGTCACCCTAGACCCTGAGCCCCAGTAGCTGGGTTTCTAGGATGGCAAGGATGCAGGTGCCCGAAACTGAGTCAATTCTAGAGAGCCAGCCTTCCGGGGCAGGAGGGGCCCAGTTTCACCCAGCAGCCCCTTAAGCCATTAAAAGTTCTTACATAATAGTGGCCAGCCCCTGGGCAGAGCTAATTCCCCCAGACCACCAACCACCCCCCCCCCCAAAAAAAAACCCAGCTTCCAGGTCACCTCCCCAAGCTGCTGAGCACCAACAGATGGGACACAGAAAGAAGTCCAAATCCTCTGGACCAGAAGGACAGTGGGTTGCATTTCAAGCTGCGGTACAATCCAGAGATTAGCCACTGTCTCCTTTTCAGTCAGTCCCCTGGGGCCCAGATCAACACCTCCACTCTTCCTCCAATGACCCTTACAGACCCCAGCAGGGTAAGGGCAGAGCCGGGTTTGAATCTTAAAAGAGAGACCCTGGGGTGAGCTGCACTGGCAGTCTCATCAGACCTCAGTGAATGGGGGAGGAGGGGCTTGTGTCCTTACCAGGCTCTGAGAGGGTCATCCATCTGGACACCCACCCTGACAGTAAGACTCTGAAGATAGTTCTAGGAGGAGACAGCTAAGGAGGAGTAAGCAAAGTTGGACTTGGACTCCAACAGGTTCGGTTTGAACCCCCTGAGTTGGAGCCACTTGGACCAGGTATTATCGGGTGTGTAGTTGAGGTCAGACCCCGGGCTCAGATTTTAGGGATCGTTGTTTTCCCGACCTGCTCCCTGGTGCAACTCAGCACTGAGCCCTCGGCACAGTGCCCGCTTGCATCCCCCAAACAAAGCCGGGTGTGTGGCATCTGAGCCCAGTTTCAGGAAGTTTCAGGTTGAGGCGATAAGAGGGCTTGAGTGGTGGGATATGCCCTTTCCCTCCCCAGCAGCGCTGCCCGGTTCCCAGGGCCACCGCGCCCGCCCCGGATGCGCCCCGCGCGCTCTGCCCTGGGCGTCACCTCTCGGGCTCGTAGCCGGCCTGCAGCAGGCGGGCGCTGTACCGTTGCGCCGCCGTCTCGTGTCCCGGGTGCTGCCGGGCTCCGGGCTCCGGAACATCAGCGGTTCCGCCTCCCTGCAGAGACACCGGGAACGGCGCCGACCCTGCTGGCGGAGCGCGTGGCTCCTCCAGGCGGAGGCCGCGGCTCGGGG
>NW_011495080.1:8675689-8678801 GCF_000754665.1 Bison bison bison | reverse complement strand
AAGGGGCGGGGCCGCCGAGGCGGAGCCTGCGCGCCGGGGGCGGGCTTCCAGTGCCGCGGGCGGGGCTGCTCCGGGGAGGGAGTCCGCTGCGCTGGCAAAACTCTCCCACCAGCCCATCTACCGAAACTCAGCCTGTCTTTCCCATCCCCGGATCCGCCACAGGATGCTGGGAGATGGAAGTTGAACTGCAGAAGACCTCCACCCCTTCCCCACTGCCCGGACCTTCTAGTTTTTCCTGGCCCCTTCCAAGGGAAAATCAAAAAAGAGCGCAGCCGGGGCTTACTTCGCGTCTTACGTCGGTTCCTCTTCTTGGGAACCGAGGCTCGGTCCTTTGAAGCGCCTCCTACCGGCCAGCCTCAGACCTACCTTGCTAGAGCAAGATGTGTGTGCTTAGTCGCTCAGTCGTGTCCGGCTCTTTGCGACCCCGTGGACCTCCCAAGGCTCCTCTGTCCATGGGGATTCTCCAGGCAAGAATACTGGAGTGGGTTGCCATGCCCTCCTGGAGGATAGGCTGGGAGATTATCCATCTGCCTTTGCCTACCGAGCTCTTCACCTGTTCAACAGATTCTCTTAGGAGGAAAACAGGTTTCCCTTAGCCCTTACCTGTCATTGTCTGAGGAAGGAACAGATAAGACTGCAGGCTCCTTAAGAAAAAGGACCTTGTTTTCCCTCGCCTGGGGTACCCTATAACCAGGAAGTGGGGCTGAGCACACAGGTGTGCAAACCTCTGTTCATCTACTGACTAAAAAGAATACTTTTTCCTCTTTCAAAATTGTTATCATCATTGTCAGCAATGATTGAGCACCTAGCAGAGTTGGCAAGGAAAAATAAGCGTCCTTCGTCTCAGGCAATTTCTTTAAGGAGACAGAATAGATAGAACATAAGCAATTGACAAAAATCTGTTTTATTAAATATATTTTTACAAAAACATGACAATCTGAGGGAGCAAATGGTAAACGCTGAATGGCTGAGGGCTAAGATGCATTTAAAGGAGGCAGAGTCAAGGGTCAGAACTTTCAGCAACTATTTCACAAAGGAAATTGAATTTACACAATAGAAAGATTTTGGATTTTATCCTGCCTGGTACCTTTTCCTATACATGTACTCACCTGCTCCCCAGATTCAAGATCAAAGCACAGTTTCTCTGACACTGAGCCATACATGAAATCTTGTCACTGTGAATGCCATTAAAGACAATTATTTTTGCTATAAACTGAATGTTTGTATTTCTTCAAAAGTCACATACTAAAACCTAATCCCCAATGAGATGGTATTTGAGGCGGAACTTTTGGGAGGTGGTTAGGTCATGAGGGTGGAACCTTTCTGTGTGGGATTAGTGTCCTTATTAAAGAGATCTCAGAGAGCTCCCTCACTCACTCTGCCATGAAAGGATATCATGTCTATGAACCAGGAAGTGTGCTCTCACTAGACATCAGATCTACCAGCTCCTTGATCTTGGACTTCTCAGCCTCCAGACTGAGGGGGAAAATGCTGTTGTGTAAGCCACCCAGTCTATGGTATTTTTGTTACAGCAGCCTGAATGGACTAGGACCATTTTGTATAACAAGATTATTACCATGTTCCTACAGGTTTCTCAAAGAGGCAAGAGCAGACTAATCTAAATTGTACACAGTGATGAAGTCATTTTTCTGGTCCCTATTTGTGAACTGATCATTCTTTACATAGGAGGAGCCAACACACAGGTTTATGACTGAACAGGAGAGGTAGTATATCAAAGAGGACTAGGATTGGCAGTTAGGTGAGCCTTGGTCCAAATCCAGGCTTTTACTATATAATTACCTAAGTCAATCTTTCTCTGAGCCTCAGTTTCCTTATTTATTTATTTATTTTGGCTGAGCCAAGAGGTTTATGGGATCTTAGTTCCCTGACAAGGGATTGAACCCATGCCCTCTGCAGTGGAAGCCTGGAGTCTTAACCACGGGACTACCTGGTATGTCTCTCTTCATCTTACAAATGGAGTTATAATATATATCTCATAAGGTTGCTTTGCCATTAGTGAAATAACACAGGTAAGCTTCCTGTGTTATTTTAAGCTGAGCAAGCTATGGTTACAAAAATTCTGCACTTTTGACCCACAACTAAATGAAATATGTTGTAATTTCTATTATATATTCATTAAATAAATGCTTATTGGGCACCTCCATGTGCCAACTGGATGCTGAGAATACGTGGTGAACAAGATGGTCATTGTCTCTGCTGCCGTGAACCTTAACGTCCACTGGGGCAGAAAGATAAACAGGCAGTGAGAGTACAATGTAAGAAGGGCTGTGGCAGGGCAGAACAGCCCTTCACACAGTCCAGACTCCTGGGCAACACACAGGACATAGCCAGCTGTTCTGAGAAAGAAATGTCAGGGTTCACTTCAAAGGTCCCTGGAAGTCAGCAGAATACAAAAAATAAATGCCACACATACATGAGGAGTGGGTCCCCCCAGGGACTGAGACCGGTGCTCATCATAGAGTGGCTCTGGCTTTCTCCGGAGCTTGTAGGCTACAAGTGAAGCTTGTCAGCCAACTATTCATTAAGACAACCACATAACCTGAGGGCCTCAATGTGTCATTTGAAGGGATTTTACCTGTAGTAAAGTCTAGATCAGTGGTTCTCAGGATATTTGTGATGTCTGGGGATATTTTTGAATGTCATGACTAAGGAGGTAGGAGTGATTTACTAGTGTCTGGTGAGTAGAGGCCAGAGAAGCTGCGAAAGTCCGACAGTGCACAGGCAGCCCTTCACAAAAAAGGATTTTCCAGTCCCAAATTCAGTAGTGCTGATATTGAGAGACCCCAGTTCAGAGGAACTATTTGAAGAAACCAGAACTAAAGGAAAACTACTAAATTTTCGTAAAGCCACAGGACAATGGACAGTTTTGGTTACATGAAAGAACTATGTATCATTACTGGGTCTCCTCATCTGAGAAATGAGAATATTGGATTTGATTTCTTACAAAGTCTTTTCAAGTTTTAAAGTATATGAATCAAATACTTTTATAGGATTCAGTTCAGTTCAGTTCAGTCGCTCAGTCGTGTCTGACTCTTTGCAACCCCATGAATCGCAGGACGCCAGGCCTCCCTGTCCATCACCAACTCCCGGA
>NW_011495080.1:8673977-8675589 GCF_000754665.1 Bison bison bison | reverse complement strand
AGCGTCCATCGAGTCAGTGATGCCATCCAGCCACCTCATCCTCTGTCGTCCCCTTCTCCTCCTGCCCCCAATCCCTCCCAGCATCAGAGTCTTTTCCAATGAGTCAACTCTTTGCATCAGGTGGCCAAAGTACTGGAGTTTCAGCTTCAGCATCAGTCCTTCCAAAGAAATCCCAGGGCTGATCTCCTTCAGAATGGACTGGTTGGATCTCCTTGCAGTCCAAGGGACTCTCAAGAGTCTTCTCCAACACCACAGTCCAAAAGCATCAATTCTCCGGCACTCAGCCTTCTTCACAGTCCAACTCTCACATCCATACAGGACCACAGGAAAAACCATAGCCTTGACTAGACGGACCTTTGTTCGCAAAGTAATGTCTCTGCTTTTCAATATGCTATCTAGCTTGGTCATAACTTTCCTTCCAAGGAGTAAGCGTCTTTTAATTTCATGGCTGCAGTCACCATCTGTAGTGATTTTGGAGCCCCCCAAAATAAAGTCAGCCACTCTTTCCACTGTTTCCCCATCTATTTCCCATGAAGTGATGGGACCGGATGCCATGATCTTCGTTTTCTGAATGTCGAGCTTTAAGCCAACTTTTTCATTCTCCACTTTCACTTTCATCAAGAGGCTTTTTAGTTCCTCTTCACTTTCTGCCATAAGGGTGGTGTCATCTGCATATCTGAGGTTATTGATATTTCTCCCGGCAATCTTGATTCCAGCTTGTGTTTCTTCCAGTCCAGCGTTTCTCATGATGTAATCTGCATATAAGTTAAATA
This sequence comes from Bison bison bison, assembly GCF_000754665.1. NCBI lineage: Eukaryota > Metazoa > Chordata > Mammalia > Artiodactyla > Bovidae > Bison > Bison bison. The sequence continues at coordinate 8,674,816 of NW_011495080.1, read as the reverse complement.
AGCAGGGTGACAATATACAGCCTTGACGTACTCCTTGTCCTATTTGGAACCAGTCTGTTGTTCCATGTCCAGTTCTAACTGTTGCTTTCCGACCTGCATACAGATTTCTCAAGAGGCAGGTCAGGTGGTCTGGTATTCCCATGTCTTTCAGAATCTTCCACAGTTTATTGTGATCCACACACTTAAAGGCTTTGGCATAGCCAATAAAGCAGAAATAGATGCTTTTCTGGAACTCTCTTGCTATTTCCATGATCCAGCGGATGTTGGCAATTTGGTCTCTGGTCCCTCTGCCTTTTCTAAAACCAGCTTGAACATCAGGAAGTTCACGGTTCACGTATTGCTGAAGCCTGGCTTGGAGAATTCTGAGTATTACTTTACTAGCATGTGAGATGAGTGCAATTGTGTGGTAGTTTGAGCATTCTTTGGCATTGCCTTTCTTTGGGATTGGAATGAAAACTGACCTTTTCCAGTCCTGTGGTCACTGCTGAGTTTTCCAAATTTGCTGGCATATTGAGTGCAGCACTTTCACAGCATCATCCTTCAGGATTTGGAATAGGTCAACTGGAATTCTATCACCTCCACTAGCTTTGTTCGTAGTGATGCTTTCTAAGGCCCACTTGACTTCACATTCCAGATGTCTGGCTCTAGATGAGTGATCACACCATCATGATTATCTTGGTAGTGAAGATCTTTTTTGTACAGTTCTTCTGTGTATTCTTGCCATCTCTTCTTAATATCTTCTGCTTCTGTTAGGTCCCTACCATTTCTGCCCTTTATCAAGCCCATCTTTGCATGAAATGTCCCCTTGGTATCTCTAATTTTCTTGAAGAGATCTCTAG
>NW_011495080.1:8672958-8673877 GCF_000754665.1 Bison bison bison | reverse complement strand
TTCTTGCTATTCTTTGGAACTCTGCATTCACATGCTTATATCTTTCCTTTTCTCCTTTGCTTTTCGCTTCTCTTCTTTTCACAGCTATTTGTAAGGCCTCCCCAGACAGCCATTTTGCTTTTTTGCATTTCTTTTCCATGGGGATGGTCTTGATCCCTGTCTCCTGTACAGTGTCACGAACCTCATTCCATAGTTCATCAGGCACTCTATCTATCAGATCTAGGCCCTTAAATCTATTTCTCACTTCCACTGTATAATCATAAGGGATTTGATTTAGGTCATACCTGAATGGTCTAGTGATTTTCCCTAATTTCTTCAATTTCAGTCTGAATTTGGCAATAAGGAGTTCATGATCTGAGCCACAGTCAGCTCCCCGTCTTGTTTGGTTGCCTGTATAGAGCTTCTCCATCTTTGGCTGCAAAGAACATAATCAATCTGATTTCAGTGTTGACCATCTGGTGATGTCCATGTAGAGTCTTCTCTTGTGTTGTTGGAAGAGGGTGTTTGCTATGACCTGTGCATTTTCTTGGCAAAACTCTATTAGTCTTTGCCCTGCTTCATTGCGTATTCCAAGGCCAAATTTGCCTGTTACTCCAGGTGTTTCTTGACTTCCTACTTTTGCATTCCAGTCCCCTATAATGAAAAGGACATCTTTTTTGGGTGTTAGTTCTAAAAGGTCTTGTAGGTCTTCATAGAACCGTTCAACTTCAGCTTCTTCAGCATTACTGGTTGGGGCATAGACTTGGATTACTGTGATATTGAATGGTTTGCCTTGGAAACAAACAGAGATCATTCTGTCGTTTTTGAGATTGCATCCAAGTACTGCATTTCGGACTCTGTTGACCATGATGGCCACTCCATTTCTTCTGAGGGATTCCTGCCCGCAGTAGTAGATATAATGGTCATCTGAGTTAAATTC
>NW_011495080.1:8670602-8672766 GCF_000754665.1 Bison bison bison | reverse complement strand
CATCTGAGTTAAATTCACCCATTCCAGTCCATTTCAGTTCGCTGATTCCTAGAACGTCGACATTCACTCTTGCCATCTCTTGTTTGACCACTTCCAATTTGCCTTGATTCATGGACCTGACATTCCAGGTTCCTATGCAATATTGCTCTTTACAGCATCGGACCTTGCTTCTATCACCAGTCACATCCACAGCTGGATATTGTTTTCTCTTTGGCTCCATCCCTTCATTCTTTCTGGAGTTATTTCTCCACTGATCTCCAGTAGCATATTGGGCCCCTACTGACCTGGGGAGTTCCTCTTTCAGAATCCTATCATTTTGCCTTTTCATACTGTTCATGGGATTCTCAAGGCAAGAATACTGAAATGGTTTGCCATTCTCTTCTCCGGTGGAGCACATTCTGTCAGATCCCTCCACCATGACCCTCCTGTCTTGGGTTGCCCCACAGGCATGGCTTAGTTTCATTGAGTTAGATACGCCTGTGGTGCTAGTGTGATTAGATTGACTAGTTTTCTGTGAGTATGGTTTCAGTGCGTCTGCCTTCGGATGCCCTCTTGCAACACCTACCATCTTACTTGGGTTTCTCTTACCTTGGGTGTGGCGTATCTCTTCACAGCTGCTCCAGCAAAGCGCAGCCGCTGCTCCTTACCTTGGACGAGGGGTATCTCCTCACCGCCGCCCTTCCTGACCTTCAACGTGGGATAGCTCCTCTAGGCCCTCCTGCACCTGCGCAGCCACCGCTCCTTGGACGTGGGGTTGGTCCTCCCAGACGACCCCCCTGGCCTCGGGCGTGGGGTTGCTCCTCTCGGCCGCCGCCCCTGAGCTGGTTCGCGGGGTATTTCCTTTCGGCCGCCGCCCCTGACCTCAGACGTGGGGTAGCTCCTCTCGGCCGCGCTTAGTGCGCCGGTCGCAGCCGCCCGCCGCGCTTAGTGCGCCGGTTTATAGGATTAGGATGCAATTAACGTAGGGCTGCACTCAATATGCCTGCAAATTTGGAAAACTCAGCAGTGACCACAGGACTGGAAAAGGTCAGTTTTCATTCCAATCCCAAAGAAAGGCAATGCCAAAGAATGCTCAAACTACCACACAATTGCACTCATCTCACATGCTAGTAAAGTAATACTCAGAATTCTCCAAGCCAGGCTTCAGCAATACGTGAACCGTGAACTTCCTGATGTTCAAGCTGGTTTTAGAAAAGGCAGAGGAACCAGAGACCAAATTGCCAACATCCGCTGGATCATGGAAAAAGCAAGAGAGTTCCAGAAAAACATCTATTTCTGCTTTATTGGCTATGCCAAAGCCTTTAAGTGTGTGGATCACAATAAACTGTGGAAGATTCTGAAAGACATGGGAATACCAGACCACCTGACCTGCCTCTTGAGAAATCTGTATGCAGGTCGGAAAGCAACAGTTAGAACTGGACATGGAACAACAGACTGGTTCCAAATAGGACAAGGAGTACGTCAAGGCTGTATATTGTCACCCTGCTTATTTAACTTATATGCAGATTACATCATGAGAAACGCTGGACTGGAAGAAACACAAGCTGGAATCAAGATTGCCGGGAGAAATATCAATAACCTCAGATATGCAGATGACACCACCCTTATGGCAGAAAGTGAAGAGGAACTAAAAAGCCTCTTGATGAAAGTGAAAGTGGAGAGTGAAAAAGTTGGCTTAAAGCTCGACATTCAGAAAACGAAGGTCATGGCATCCGGTCCCATCACTTCATGGGAAATAGATGGGGAAACAGTGGAAAGAGTGGCTGACTTTATTTTGGGGGGCTCCAAAATCACTACAGATGGTGACTGCAGCCATGAAATTAAAAGACGCTTACTCCTTGGAAGGAAAGTTATGACCAAGCTAGATAGCATATTGAAAAGCAGAGACATTACTTTGCGAACAAAGGTCCATCTAGTCAAGGCTATGGTTTTTCCTGTGGTCATGTATGGATGTGAGAGTTGGACTGTGAAGAAGGCTGAGTGCCGAAGAATTGATGCTTTTGGACTGTGGTGTTGGAGAAGACTCTTGAGAGTCCCTTGGACTGCAAGGAGATCCAACCAGTCCATTCTGAAGGAGATCAGCCCTGGGATTTCTTTGGAAGGACTGATGCTGAAGCTGAAACTCCAGTACTTTGGCCACCTGATGCAAAGAGTTGACTCATTG
>NW_011495080.1:8663609-8670502 GCF_000754665.1 Bison bison bison | reverse complement strand
AGGAGAAGGGGATGACAGAGGATGAGGTGGCTGGATGGCATCACTGACTCGATGGACGTGAGTCTGGGTGAACTCCGGGAGTTGGTGATGGACAGGGAGGCCTGGCGTCCTGCGATTCATGGGGTTGCAAAGAGTCGGACACGACTGAGCGACTGAACTGAACTGATAAGATTGAAGGATGTCGGTCAGTCCAGGTACTAGTGTGTCTGTATTTCTTTACCTTCCAGATTTCCTAAAGTCAGGTGCATAGTCCATTCATCAAAAATGTATGGCAAAGAAGAGAAAAAAAGAAGAAGAAATATGTGGAACACCTCCTATGGGCAAGGTGCTGTGCTTAGGTGTTAGAGTGATGTGCAAAGAGAAATTCGATAGAGCACTTACCCTAGAGTTACCTACAACAGAGGAAGGCAGAAAAAGCAAGGATAACTATAATATGGGACCAAATCCAATGGAGGGGAGAAGACTGATATTTATTGAGTATATTTGCATCAGACACTAGAATAGAGCTTTGCATATGTTTCTCATTAATTCTGCTTCCCATTATTTATTATTTCTCAGGCAAAGAAACTGAGGTTCAGGGAGGCTAAGCAGTTTGTCCACAGGCAGAGAAGACATTGATGATTGCTGGCGTCCAGGAAAGATGGTGGGCCTGTTTATTCCAACACTTGAGCTTTTAAATATCTTCCCAGTAACTCTCATCTTCTTGTACAGAACCTGACACCACCAGTGGAGAATCTAATACAAGGTATATAGCCCATTGCAGGGGAATTCAACAGATAATCTAGATTATTTTGTGATTCAGGCTTTGAGTCAGATATCACTTGAAATAAGTGGAGTTTAACTTGGAAATATTTTTATCGTGGGTCCCAGTTATTGTAACAAAGTTTCTGCAGTCAACATAGCGCAGTTCCTTGCTAACAATTGTTCCTCAAGATCTAATGGTGGAAAGAAAAAAAAAGATCTAATGGTGGGAAGAGAGTGGATTGACCTTATGGAAGCAAATATGAATATCTCCATCCCATAAAAGTGTAGCTTTTCCTAACTTCCTAAAAGTGTAACTTAATCCTAAAGGTAGCTATCATAATGATTCTACTTGTACTTCTTTAAAAACTTTTTATTTTATTCTGGAGTATAGCCAATTAACAATGTTGTAATAGTCTCAGGTACACAGCAGTCCAACTCTGCCATATATACACGTATCCATTCTCCCCAAAACTTCCCTCCCATTCAGGCTGCCACACAACACTGAGCAGAGTTCCCTACTTGCACTTTTAACATTTGCAAAGTGTGCATTGATTTGTTCAACAGAAATTTGTGGAGCACTTGATGCATATAACAGTGTGTTAGGCACGTTAGGGCACTAAAGGAAAACGAAATTTTAAAAGTTAAATAGTAATATAAAGTAATGGTTCCCAGCTGGAGACAGTCTTGGCCCAGGGTTCCTTTTGGGGTGTCTGAAGACATTTTTGGTTGTCACAACCAGAGGGGTGCTGCTGGCATCTAGTGGGTAGGGACCAGGGATGCTGCTGAAATCCTAAAACACACAGGCTAACCCCTTAAAATAAAAAATTATCCAGAGTGAAATGTCAATAGCTCTGAATTTGAGAATCCTCAATATAAAGGAATTACATACTCGTTGGTAATGCCAGTTAAGTTTGCAGAAGTTGTAAGAAGAGACCCAGCACTATAGCTGGGGTAATCAAGGACAATTTCCTAGAGAAAAAAAGTTCCTGCCTGGGTCTTTGAAGAAGTTAGGATTTAGGAAGGGAGGGGGCCTGGCAGGGACATCCCAAGGAAGCAATGTGGCATGGGTGAGGGTGCTGAGGTGAAGAGAGCTAGGAGGTTTCTGGAACAGTGAGCAGGCCATCTCTGATGGAGCATTATCTCCACTCCCCAGTCTGTGGGTTGGGTCAGGCTGGTGGTGCCACATCTCCATGTAACAGATGAGAAAACTGCAGCAGAGAAAACTTGAGAGCAGATCCTGGGATGGTCTATCTGAGTTGGAGAAGAAGCCAGTCCTCCTGTTGCCCGGGTCCTGGGCTGTCTCCACTGTAGTCCACCTTCCCTGAGCCATCGTCCCACCCAGAACTGGGATTTGCCATCAGAAGCATCACTCAAAGAAAAGCTTCCTTCTGTCCTGAATCCAGCTGTCCTACTCTGGAGCATCATTATTTCTTTATTTGAAAGGACTCCCTATAGGAATCTAAATACACACACACTCTTACGCTTCTCAAGCCAGAAAAGGAGAGAAAGACTTGTAGAAAGGAACTGTAGAAAATAGAATCAGGTTCTAAAGAACACAAACGCAAAATTAACTGTCAGTCAACAGACTAACAGGGGGAAGAGAAACCAGAGGTTCAATAGAAACAGAGAAACTTTGGGCTGGCTGTGCTGTGGTCACCATAAGGTGGTAGGGGCAGGGCAGGGAGGAATAGGGACAGGTAGGTCTTCCGTATTGTCAGAGCAAGTGAAATGCGAAGGAAATTTCACCTGGCGGAGGAAGAGGACCATGAGTTTTGCACTCAGACACTCCACAAATGTCCCATGAGGATGATGGCTGACACTGATCTAAGGACAGAGGTTCCAGGGTCCCCAGGCATGATCACAAAGCCTGTTCCTGAGTCTGATCTAACTGCCTGGAGCCTCTCTTCTCCAATCTACATTTAGGGAAGAAAAGATCTGGAGGCAAAGCATCAGGAGCAGGGGCAGAAGAGGGTGGAAAGGAGAGCAGAAGGCAGGTGTTCCTGGCTGGCTGAGATGGCTTGCCACCTGGACTTGGAGAAAACACCCTGGGGGTTGCCAGGGGCAACTGCAGGCTTTGCAATGGCAAGGAATCATCTACCTGTGCCCTAGATATTAAGAAGGAGGGACCTGAGGTCAGGGAAGAAGGCGCACCCGGGAGATTAGCAAGATTAGAGGTCCAGACCTGGGTCTCTCTCCCACCCCTGCCAGCTACCCACATCCAAGGATGGGGCCAATGGGAGGAGGCGCGACCCACATGGTCTCATAACTGTTTTCCCTCATCCCTCCTTGTCCCAGCCCTGGCCTCCAGGGCTTAAATAGCTTGACAGCTTTGCCACATGTCACCCAGTTATTGATTGCCTTTGCGTCTCCAGTGAGGATGAGGTTCTGGTTGCGCAGGGTTGGTGTATGGGTGAGCATGGAGTGTGAACTGCGGTGGTGGGTAGAGGTCACTGGGCCAGTAAATATCTACGCCAAAACCATGGCAACTCCTCATGCCCACACCCACAGCATCCTCTGCACAAGATCCCCCACTGAGATGCCCTCGCCCTAAGGGGCACAGGTGGCACCAAAAGCTTTTCTTTGGGGACAGTCTGTCCACCTTCCCACGCTTTTATTTCCAACTATTTCCCAGCCTGGCTGCATAAGAAAAATGTAAGCAATGTGCAAACCGCAGTTTTCTCCTGCCTGGGAGGCCTTGACATTATCACAACCATAACAAACCCCGGCCTTCACCCCAGCCCACTCCTGCCTCTTGCCTGAGGCTGGACCAGAGGGACCCAGAGCACTGGTAGGGTCAGTGTGGGCCCAGGGCGCCAGGGCAAGCCCCCACCCTGTTCAGTGCATTGCCTGGCCTGAGGGATGGCTACTGTGGGTGCTTGTCAGTCCCCATGGTGCCCCGAGGGGCAGGAGGGGGAGGTTATTCCTCTCCATGGAGAGTGGGGAATTGGGGCCCACTTTTCCCAAGTTTCAAAAGAGTCCCACCCTGGCCTCCCTGCCTGCCAGCCCCTGCCTCTTGCCTCCTGCCAGGTCACAGAGGGCAGGGGAGAGAGGCGAATGGGGCCTCCACCTACTCCTTGAGGGGAAGGCCTGGATACTGGGGGGAAAGAAGATGCGGGGGAGGGCTCTGTCATAGGAGTGGTAGCCCCAGACCCACCTCGCCTCCCCAAGCCTCCCCCCCATCCCCAGGCATAGCCTCCCACTTGCCTAATTCATCCAAGGGCACATCTGAGAGTGTCATCCCCTCCCTCATCCTGCTCTCAGGCCTTGAGACCCTGCTGGTTCCCTCCGGCTGGACTCCCTCCTGCCCTACCCACTCACCCCGTGACACTCTGGGGGATGCTTGGAGAGGTTATCTGGCCTCCTGCTTCCACCCCTCCCCCCAAGCGCTCCAGCTCCCACCCCAGCTCCCTCCTCATGGTGAGGATGGCCCAGGTCCCTTCTGGAGCCTTGGGCCCCTTGGCAAATCCCCAGGGCCCCGCACAAGCTTCAGCCTCACCTGGTTACCTCCAGGCAGGCCCTGTATCCACAGCACTGCCTTCCTTTTCCTTAGGTGAGCCTCCAGCTCAGCCAGGGGCCGCTGGCTGGGGAGGGCTAAGGCACCAGAGGACCAGAAGGCAAGCTTGGGGTGAAAAGGGGAGGCAGCAGCCCTCTCCTCTCAAAGGTGCAGAGGTGGCCTGAGGACCCCAGGCCAGGGTGAGGCTGAGTTGGCATGCTCTAGGCTTCTTCTCCCTATATACATTGAAGAAAGGGAAAAGGGCATCATATCTGTGGTCCTAAAAAGCCTGGAGAGGCTCTGCTTAGCTTCCAGCCAACAAAAAGAACTCTCCCAAGACCAAGAGCATATTTAGGAAGTGGTTCGAAAACTTAAATCAGCACTGATCGGTAGCAGAGTGGGTTTCTGCCTGTGGCCAGCTCACTGACAGCTCTGCCATTGCCTAGCTTGGGGCTGGGACGGGGAGTCAGGCCCTGGCACCTGGTCCCAGCCCCAGGCAGTGTGCCGCTAACAGTTTAAGCAGGTGGGAGCTGCTGCAGCCATGCTGAACTGGGACCTGTCTGCACAACTGTATGTCCACTCCCGGGCCACCACATCTTGGCCTCTGCTTCCTGCTACTTCATCATTTGTTTTTCTGAAGCTTGATTGTCATTGTGATGGAAGACATTAAACGCTAGGTGAGATAACAAATGAAGTTCAGTTACTTGAAAGTGCTTTGACAAATGTCAAAAGCTGCACAAACACATTATTATTCTTGGTATTTCCATCCATCAAGGAGTGTCATAAGTCCTCGCCAGACTGGGAGGGATTAAGAGTTCATCTGATCCAGCTCTTTCACTTTGCAGATGAGAAACGTGAGGCTCAGTGCAGTGAACTGGTCTTTCCAAGACTACACGGAGGGGGTTCAGCTGGATCTAGCGTCCTGGCAGGAGCTAACTGTCCACTGAGCATCCACTACGCTATACTCTTTATTTACATGGAGTCATTCCACACAACTACGTATCAGGTATAAATAGTCATTTGATAGATGAGGAAACTGGCTTAGGAAGGGTTAAGTTCACTTTTTAAAACTGAAATGTAATTCATATATAAAATTCATTTAAAAGTCTACAACTCACAACAATATTGTAAAGTATTTAGCCTCCAAATAAAATAAATTAATTGTAAAAAGGTCTACGATTCAGTGGGTTTTAGTATATTCACAAGCTTATACAACCATCACCACTATCTAAATCCAGAACATTCTTATCACCTCCGAAAGAAACTCCACACCCATTAACAGTCATTCCCCTCTCCCTCCAGCCTCTGGCAGCCACTAATCTACTTTCAGTGTATAAATTTTCCCATTCTGGACTTTGCATATAAATGGAATCAAACAACATGGGGCCTCTTCTGTCTAACTTTCAATTTGCTTTATTTTTAAAATATTTTATCTATTTATATTCTTATTTGGCTGCACTGGGTCTTTGTTGTCCCAGAGACACATGGGATCTTCAATCTTTGCTGCAGCATGCAGGTTATTCTTAGTTGTGACATACGAGATTTCATTCATTTAGTTAGTTATTTGGAGCATGCCAGCTCTTAGTTGTGGCACGCAGGATCTAGTTCCCTGACCAGGGGTGAACCTAGGCCCCCCCTGCATTAGGAGTGTGCAGTTTTTGCCACTGGACCACCAGGAAGACCCTCAATTCACCTGGACTCTCAAGAGTCTTCTCCAACACCACAGTTCAAAAGCATCAATTCTTCAGTGCTCAGCCTTCTTCACAGTCCAACACTCACATCCATACATGACCACAGGAAAAACCATAGCCTTGACTAGACAGACCTTTGTTGGCAAAGAAATGTCTCTGCTTTTGAATATGCTATCTAGGTTGGTCCTTACTTCCAAGGAGTAAGCCTCTTTTAATTTCATGGCTGCAGTCACCATCTGCAGTGATTTTGGAGCCCAAAAAAATAAAGTCGGACACTGTTTCCACTGTTTCCCCATCTATTTCCCATGAAGTGATGGGACCGGATGCCATGATCTTTGTTTTCTGAATGTTGAGCTTTAAGCCAACTTTTTCACTCTCCACTTTCATTTTCATCAAGAGGCTTTTTGGTTCCTCTTCACTTTCTGCCATAAGGGTGGTGTCATCTGCATATCTGAGGTTATTGATATTTCTCCCGGCAATCTTGATTCCAGTTTATGTTTCTTCCAGTCCAGTGTTTCTCATGATGTAATCTGCATATAAGTTACATAAGCAGGGTGACAATATACAGCCTTGATGAACTCCTTTTCCTATTTGGAACCAGTCTGTTGTTCCATGTCCAGTTCTAACTGTTGCTTCCTGACCTGCATATAGATTTCTCAAGAGGCAAATCAGGTGGTCTGGTATTCCCATCTCTTTCAGAATTTTCCAGTTTATTGTGATCCACACAGTCAAAGGCTTTGGCATAGTCAATAAAGCAGAAATAGATGTTTTTCTGGAACTCTCTTGCTTTTTCCATGATCCAGCGGATGTTGGCAATTTGGTCTCTGGTTCCTCTACCTTTTCTAAAACCAGCTTGAACATCAGGAAGTTCACGGTTTACATATTGCTGAAACCTGGCTTGGAGAATTTTGAGCATTACTTTACTAGCATGTGAGATGCGTGCAATTGTGCAGTAGTTCTGACAT